>NW_024412467.1:10280276-10389388 GCF_014898765.1 Herpailurus yagouaroundi
CCCCCCCCCCCCCCCCCCGCCGCCTACCCTGGGGACACCCAACACAATCTCCTCCATGTGCTTAGGCCTTCACAAAAGGCAGGAAGTGTTGTGGGTTTTTACTTTCAGCTCTGCACAAATTCTCTAGGTAAGAAAATATAGGGGCGCCTGGGTGACTCAGGCGGTTAAGCGTCCAACTCTTGATTTCCGCTCAGGTCATGATCTCACAGTCGGTGAGATCAAGCCCCACATCAGGCTCCACATTGTCAGTGCAGAGCCTGCTTGGAATTCTGTCTCTCTCTCTCTAAATAAATAAATAAACTAAAAAAAACAAAGAAAATATGAAGAGCTTTAATGTGTGCTTGAAATGAAAGAATCAACACTATGCAGAGAACAAAAAAATTAGTAGTTCAGGAAAGGTACCTGCCTGCAAGGTATCGGATTACCAAAATACAGCTAATAAAGGTGACATTTAAGTGCATTTTCCTTGAAAGGAAAAAGGAAAGAAGGAAAGAAACAAAAAGGAAGTCATTTCTTCTATTCCTTCAGGAAGTTCTTTGACCGACCTTGAGCCTGCTGACTGTTCTAGTTAGCCTGTTTGAACATATCAAAGCAAGTGAGTGCAAAGTTATTTTTTTAAAGCTGAGTTATTGTCTATAAAGTTCTTTAAATGTGAACAGCTGCTGTATACAGGCCAGATGTCATAGTCTTTTAATTTTTTTACTGTTTATTTATTTTTGAGAGAGACAGAGTACAAGTGGGGGAGGGGCAGAGAGAGAGGGAGACACAGAATCTGAAGCAGGCTCCAGGCTAGCAGCAAAGAGCCCGACCTGGGCCTCGAACCCACCAACCGGTGAGATCATGACCTGAGCCAGAGTCAGCCACTTAACCGGCTGAACCACCCAGGTGCCCCCAGATGTCATATTCTTGAATGAGAAAGCCCATGACAGTTGTAAAAACTTACAATAATACTAGCTAGCTTTTGTTGAATAATTACTATGCTCTAGGCATCCTAAGTAAGTATTTGTCGTATATTACATCATTTAACCTGCAAACAATCTTATGCATTAAGTTTACAAATGCGAAAACTGAGGCATGTGGATCAATTATTTAATTGGCTTCAAGATGAAAGCAAAGATATATCTGCTCCCAGAGACCCAAATCCTAACCAGTATCCATATAGCTGCCCGGGTGCGGAAATGCTTTATAGTTTTTTTTTTTTTTAATTTTCTTAATGTTTATTTATTTTTGAGAGAAAGAGACAGAGCGTGAGTGGGAGAGGTGCAGAGAGAAAGGGAGACACAGAATTGGAAGCAGGTTCCAGGCTCTGAGCTGTCAGCACAGAGCCTGATGCGGAGCTCGAACTCACAGACTGCGAGATCATGACCTGAGCCGAAGTCAGGCGCTTAACTGACTGAGCCACCCAGGCGCCCCCAGAGATGTCTTATTAAAACAAGATCAAAGTAGCAAAAGGAAAAAAGGGCTAGACAGTAGCATTTTCACATTACTGGTATTTACTGAACACCCACCAGGGACCAGCACCCGTGTTCTTACTCAGAATTGCTGAACTAGACAATTTTAAGAAATAGAGGACAGATTCCTTTCACTGGTTTCCAGTTTGAACTCATCGCTGATCTCAAGTCCCTGTGGACAGCAGATGTTTGCTATTGTGTAGCTTAATATTTCTTTAAAATGCTATTCCACTATTTCTTTTTTCTTTCCTCTGTAATCTATAGATTTTTTAAAAAAAAGTCAAATGGGGTGCCAACGCACAGCCAGGTTTATTCTGGGGCTATTGTTATTCTTAAAGTATTGGCTCAGAATGCTATGTTAGCCATGAAGCCCCATCTCTGCATTATCCTTCTCCTTTTCTACTATGCCCAATTTAGATCCTGTGTTAGGAAACCAAGTACTACCCTAATTGCGTCCTATCAATTACAAGTCCTGTGCAAGAACTCTCCGGGCACCGGCCACCATCACTTCCAAATTAGGACTTCTCGGTAGTCACTTCTCATTATTTACGGTAGTCATGTTCTCTAAAGTCACCTCAGACCCCGAATTTCCAAACACTGATCTGCTACCCCCAGAGGAAATACAGGGTTAGCTTCTCGAAGACCTCTGTGGTCACCACATTTTTATGAGCAAATCGATACATAGCCTTGCTTTATTCGTGTTTCTGTTTAAAAATGCCTCGTTTAATATCTAGTGCTGATGCATCACCATTGGACTCACAAGCAACGGCACTGGATCTCAGGCCCAAAAGAAACTTACGGAAATGCACATATTTGCTCCTCAAGACACATTGCAGCCCCGTCACGCTTACAGACACTCGACGGTGCTCAGCATTATGCTTGAAGCCATTTTACACAACCACATTACCAAGAAAGGGCATAAAAATGTCGAAAATGTGGCATTAAGTAGACCACAAAAAAGACACTCGCTCACAGTTTGAGAGCTGAAACAAGAAGGCGAAACATCACCTTGTTCAGCCTCAGCTGGGAACTTGTGAGTTGGGCAAAGCAAATTTTTTGCCTCTCTGCACGTCCCCAGATGACCAAGAACTGCAGAGACTATTGATCTAGGAGTTATAAACACATGCTGTAAATACAGAATCTGTGAATAATTGAGGATTGACTGTGTTTCTCTGCTGGACGGCACCGTGAGTATCACCTTACTACATGCACCTTATTACATTACATCTGCACGGAGGTGGCGATTTCACCCGACCTGTGGATAAATCTGTTCTTAATTATTTTACTTTAACAAATCTTAGCATTTTGCCACCTCTGTTTCGGAAAGTTACTATTTTTTTATTTATTATTATTTTCTTTTTAATGTTTTTATTTATTTTTGAGACAGAGACAGAGCATGAGCAGGGGAGGGGCAGAGAGGGAGGGAGACACAGAATCCGAAGCAGCCTCCAGGCTCCGAGCTGTCAGCACAGAGTCTGACGTGGGGCTCGAACTCACGGATTGTGAAATCATGACCTGAGCTGAAGTCGGATGCTCAACCGACTGAGCCACCCAGGTGCCCCTGCAAAGTTATTTTTTTAAAAGAAGTGAAAAACAGACTCCACTGTGCACCCCACTTGCCCTTCCTCTTCCTCTTGCTCCAAAGCAGTCACTGTTCCAAAGTTCATGTGCGTGTATTCGTACGACAGGTACCCACGGACAGCAGAGCTTCAAGTAAAAGGTATTTACCGTATTCCCAGTACTGTGAAAGAGCTTCAACCTGCAATGGAGTTGGGGGATATAAAGCGGAAAATCTCACACATGTGCTGTCAGGAAAACAAGACTTAAGGGTTGGAAGACTGGTTTTCCATAAATGCCCCGTTTACAGAAAACAAGAAACGACTTAGGTCAGGTTGATCTCACCAAAGAAGCTGAATTGAGCGTTGTTTGTGTGACTGGACCTGTTTTGTTTGCCCAAGGAGTTTTCAAAGCTGGTCTCCATTTGTTTTTGATTTTATCAGACTCCAACTGAATTCTTTTCTCTTTACATCCCCTATCCTTACATACTGCCCACCTCAAGCCCTCAACGGACCCGACTCTAGCTTCCTGTATAGTTTGCGTGTCCTGATCCCAATTCCCCTGATATTCATGAATAAACTCATCTTTTTTTTTGACAGTTTTGAGCTTGTCACGGCTCACTTCTCTTTTTAGGCTGACAGTATCCTACAGTGTTTTCTTTCCTTCTTGCCTTTTCTGTCCATAGGACAGGTCTAGAGTTTCCCATATCAACCAATGGAGCCAGAAAGGATAATTCCCCCTCAGGGGAGGAGCAAAGGATTTTTGAGTAATAGTATCTATGACAAGTTTGGTTCTTTTCAAAATGCTTCTTTTATTTATTTTGGTTTATTTTTTATTTTTTATTTTGAAAAATTATAAAGCTGCAGAGAAGTCGAAGAATAGTGTAGGGACTACCTGTATAAGCCTCATTTAGATTCACTACATGTTAACATTTGGTATTTTTTTTATTGTATTTATCTCTAATATATATTGTTGTGGGCTGAATTATGTGTCTCTAAAATTCTTATGTGGAAGTCCTAGCCCCTGGAACCTCAGAATATGATTGTATTTAAGCATAGAATCTTCAAAGAAGTCATCAAGTTAAAATGAGGCCAATAGGGTAGGCTCCAATCCAACAGCACTGTTGTCCTTATAGGAGGAAATTAGACAAAGGCACATACAGAGGAAAAATGATGTGAAGACACAGGGAGAAGACGGCCATCTCCAAGCCAAGAAGAGAGGCCTCAGAAGAAACTGAAGGGGTTCAGAACAAGTCTCCCCAAAGTGTGCCACTTTGACATGTGGACTATTTTTGAGCTGAAGACAATCAAGGCCTGGCAGGCTTAAGAAAAACTTTTCCCCCTCCCATAAGTACCTAGAAGAATTTAACTTGGGGGTCTTTCCCAGAATAATGTTTTTACCAGAGATGAACTTTACCTGGCAGGGCAGACATTTAATTACCAAACATCTGTTCTTCCTGTTGTCTTGTGAATTCCCACCCCACCCCACCCCCCGCCCCTTTGGAGCCACAGGCCCCTACCCCATTTGTTAGCTCACGATGGCATATAAACCTCATTTTACCTTTCTGTCTTTGAACCTCTTATGTATATGGGGCTCCCATATATACAAAATTAAGTTTGTTTTCTCCTGTTAACCTCTCTAATGTTAGCTTGATTATTAAACCAGCCAGAGAACCAAGAAGGGTAGAGGAGGAATTTTTCCTCCCTAACAAAACTAACATCAACAACACCTTGATCTTGGACTTAAAGCCTCCAGACTATGAGAAAATAAATTGCTGTTGTTTAAACCACCCAGTCTGTGGTATTTTGTTCTGAAACCCTAGAAAACTTACACACACACACACACACACACACACACACACACACGCACACACACACACACACACAGATATACACATACATATAGATGCATACAAACATATAAATAACCATTTAAAAATAGATTGCAGGCATCATGATAGTTTATCCTAAGTATTTCAGCATTCAAGGACCTGAAGATAAGATCATTCTCTTACACAACAAAAACACCCTTATCATATTTAAGAAAATTTAAATTTAAATTAAAGAACCCCATCTAATATACTTTCTATATTAAATTTCCCCCATCGTCTCAAACTATCTTTTACAGCAATGTTTTGTTTTCCTTTTTTGCTTCAAGGTCTGATCAAAGTTTATGAATTATGGTTGCTGATCACGTTTCTTTAGTCTCTATTAATTTAGAAGAGTCCCTATGTCTTTGTTGTTGTCTTTCATGACCCTGAGTTTGGGGAAGAGGATGAGCCAGGTTTTGAAGAATGTCTCATGTTCAGGATTTGTCTGCTTGTTGCCTCATCATCAGGTTCAGGTTAAATTTTTTTGACAAGATTGCAACATAGGTTATGCCTTACATACGTCTCTTACCTCATATCAGAAGACGTAGACAGGTCTTCTCATTACTGGTCATGCTAAGTGTCTTCATTTACTGTGTGTACGTGTTAAGTTTTTATTTTCTAATAGTTATGGATTCACAGAAAGTTACAAGACAGAGATCACAATACAGAGATCACATATACCCTTTACCCAGTTTCCCGCACTGGTTGCATTCCATGTAACTATAGCGTGATATCGGGGCACCTGGGCAGCTCAGTGGATAAAGGGTCCAACTCTTGATCCCTTGCTCAGGTCATGATCTCACGGGTCATGCGGATCCAGCCCCAAGTTGGGCTCTGCGCTAACAGAGTGGAGCCTGCCTGAGGTTCTCTTTTTTTTTCCCCTCTCTCTGCCTCTCCCCTGCTCCCCCACACTCTCTCCCTGTCTCTCTATCTCCCTTTCAAATAAATAAATAAACATTTTTTAAAAGCCATAGGGTAGTATCAAAACCTGGAAGTTAACATTGTTTGGATAGTTCTGTGTCACTTTATCGCATATGTAGATGCCTGTCACCAGCACCACAGTCAAGAGACAGAACTGTTCCATCACCTCCAAGATCTCCCTTGTGCTCCCCCTTCATACTCTTCCCACCCACTTCAAGAGTGTCCTCTAAGTTGAATCATAGGGTGAGTATAGTTTTAACATGGTTTTTGCAGTTAACAACAAAAATCTTCAAGAGGCAAGAAATAAAAGGACCAACCACTCCCCCGAAGTTGGCTGACAACTTCACTTTAGTTAATCAACGTATCAACATATGGCTTCCCTTGTAGAGTTGAAAACTACACAATACCGCCTTTCTCCCTCACACACGCAAACATACACCGTTTCAGAAATTTTGGGGGGATGCAGAAAGGAAGGAGGCCCTTCCATCCACGGGTGAAGAGACTTACGGTGCACATTTGAAAAGCAATTAAAGAACACATTTGAGAACCAAAGGTGAAATATATCTCTGAAAAGACATTCAGATGAGTCTTTGAAAAGGGGACTCACAGCGTTTTTTCCGAGAGTCTACCTTTTTGAAAAGATGATGTGACTTTTATCGAGATGGGATAGAACTAATCTCCTTCACCATTCAATTCTCCGTGGACACACGCATTCAAGCACTCTTAACCATCATTCTGCCAAATGATAAAGCTTAAACAATTTAGGAAGGAGTTGAATGGCCTTTACTTGTAGGAAAATAACCTGTGGGTTGAGGGAGTTCAGAGCTTTCTGTGCAAGTGGAGCACTATTCCCGAGGGATCTGGAGCACATCAGAGGTTTATGGAGCTTTAGAAGAGGCAACTCAGGAAACAGGGCATGATTGGCTGGGAGGTTGGAGATTTCTTTATGAGGCCCAATTTCCTCAGGTGAGCTCACCAAAGTGGAGTTAGAGGATGGTGACTGGTTTACACGAAGTGTCCTTGACAGGTGTTTCCCGTAAGAGCAGGCTGACTTAGGTTTATTATTTTTAAGTATTTATTTATTTATTTTAAGAGAGAGAGTGCACTCACATGTGCATGAGCGGGGCAGGAGCAGGGAGAGAGAGAGAGAGAGAGAGAGAGAGAGAGAGAGAGAGAGAGAGACAGAGAGAGAGAATACCAAGCAGGCTCCACGCTGGCAGTGCAGAGCTCATCGCAGGGCTCGAACTCACAAACTGTGAGATCATGACCTGAACTGAAATCAAGACTCAGATGCTTGATTTCGACTGAACCACCCAGGCGCCCCATGACTTAGGTTTAAATTTGTGATGAGGGCCAGGTCACTGGGCCTCCACTTTGTGGGTCTCAATACATGAATGAACTTTATCGATTCCTTACCTACACTCCTTACATTCATTGGACTGTAATTATACTTTTCCATGAAGGACAGTTATCATCACCATCACGGCAACGAAAACTTGTGGGAGACGGCAAGGTGAGATGTTCTTCATTTCTTTTTATTTCTCCCCCAAATGTAGATAGTGACTTTGGTTCAGCACATCAAGATTAAGATGCAAATCCTGCTCATAGCGGAATCTTTTTTATGTTGTTTTTATTTCCATTTCCCTCTCTCCCTTAGGATTCTCAAGTCAAAGGCTCCAGCTTCGCGTCTGGATTTCAACCAGAAAACGCGTGTATTTCTTTATTTGCTTTGCCTGTCGACGACCACCAGGAGAGCTGCTCAGGGAAATGACCACGGCGAAGGCTTCTTATTTCCAGCCCAATACACAGTAAAATCAGAGACCCACCTCTGCGTGTCAGCACAACCAGGGACTGTCCCATATCCTCCCTGATGGGCAGAGATTTTGCTTCAAATCTGTCGACCTCTTCTTCCCTTCCGCATTCTCTCCAGAGTATGGGCCCCCTTAAACAACGTCCATGTAGCTCTGGGCAGTGCTCAGGGCAGGTTTTAGAGCAGGGTCTCCTACAGTCAGAATGCCTCTTGAGTTTTACCTGTTGTGCTGAAATTTTAACTCATTTTTGTTCTTCCTTATGTTTTGAAACTATACCAGAGCCTATAATTTTATCTGTTTGTTTTGCCTCGGACGCCTCCTTTAAGTTTTGATTTGGGTTGCTTTCTTTGGCCAGGAAAAATTGAGGAAGACTTTGAATTGATCAAAACCAACAACACAGGATTAAACCAAGGATCACTAAGTATTCTTTCTCGTATACCCTTCTGGGGTAGCTCCACCTTTCATTGTTCTGTTTTGTTTTTTAATGTTTATTTGTTTTTGAGAGAGAGAGAGAGAGAGCACAAGCAGGGAGGCACAGAGAAAGGAGACAGAGGATCCAAAGCAGGCTCTGCACTGACCTCAGACAGCCCGATGTGGGGCTCAAACTCACAAACCGCAAGATCATGACCTGAGCAAAAGTCAGCCGCTGAACCGACTGAGCCACCCAGACGCCCCCACCTTTCATGGTTTTTAAGCTCTTTTTAGTTGTGAAACAATTTCAATCTGCAATGGAGTCGGAGGGTATGAAGTGGAAAATTTTGCACATGTGCTGTTAGGAAAACAACTTAGATATGTTAGGAGCACTCCTCTACGTTGGATTTGTTTTTTAAAACTGTCTTATTTTATGGGTTTTGTTTATGGTCCTATTTTTCCTTCATCTCACTGCCCCCCTTGTCTTCCTGACTTTTTTTCACTTTTGTTTTGAAATTTTTCCTATTCTCAGCCCCTTCCCACTTTTTTGCCATTTGTATGGAAGCTACAGATAGTAGCTCTAATCTTTGGTGATTGTTCTTGAAATTTTTGACACACAAAGCGAAAAAATGTCAAAGGCAAAACAATCTGTATAGTACGCTATCTTCGAGAAATGAAGAGGCAAAAGTGAGAATACATATTCACATTTTGCTATATTTACAAAAAGAAAAAGGATAGACATTAAAAAAAGAACAAATAAGACAGTATTTAAAAACCCAGTATAGATCAGTAACAGCAATGGATCTAACTAGATTAACAACCTTACGAAAATAGAATAAAGACCAGGCTACGTTAAAACAAAATTAACTAAGACAGAAATTGACAAAAATGCTCATCTACAAGACACTGTGGGGATTGAGAGAGATTAGAGAAAAGAAGAGAGTTTTTTAATGTCATTTGGAGTTTGGGGCTATATGAAAACATTAGTTGTTAAAACTACATAATTAAGTTAACATCAAGATATTTTTATCACGTACAAATTTTGACATGCACGCATAAATATAGTTGTTTGAGACGGTCTGAAATTACTATCTTTATCTTTCTCCCAAACACAATGTGTCCATATCAAACTTTATCCATGAAACAACCTTCCCACATCCACATCACTATTATATAGACTCTCAGTCTTTTACAGCTTTAGTTATATATATATATTTTTTTTTAGTTATATATATATTATATATTAGATAATATTTAATATATAATATTATAATTATAATTATAATTATAATTTATTAATTTTAATTTATTATAATTATACAATTATAATATATAATATATAATATATAATATTATAAATATATAATATATATAATATATATATTAATTTTTTTAATGTTTATTTTTATTTTTGAGAGAGAGAGAGTGAGACAGAGAAAGAGGGAGGCACAGAATCCAAAACAGGCCCCAGACTCCGAGCTGTCAGCACAGAGCCTGACATGGGGCCCAAACCCACGAACCATGAAATCATGACCTGAGCTGAAGTCGGACACTTAACCGACTGAGCCTCCAAGGCGCCCCTAGTTATATATTTTTTTAAATACAAGATTCTTGTTTTGTCTTCATATCTTATTTTATTCTCGTACTCCATTCCCTAGGGTTTGCACAGTTTGGATTATGCGTTCTTTGAGTTAAGTGCCTCCGGGTGGACCCAACGTGTGATGCTGCTGATTCTTAACCACACCCCCACCCCACCCACTCGAACAGGAAACGATGATATGATAGGGCTCCTATGAGTGTTAGTTCAAACTCTGTATCCCACTGACCTTGAAAGTTCTGGGTTTTCTTTTCTTTTCTTTATTTTCTTTCTTTCTTTCTTTCTTTCTTTCTTTCTTTCTTTCTTTCTTTCTTTCTTTTTTTAACATCTATTTATCTATTTTGAGAGAGAGAGAGACAGAGACAGAGAGAATCCCAAGCAGCCTCCATGCTGTCAGCGCAGAGCCCCATGCGGGACTTGATCTCACAAACCGTAAGATCACGACCTGAGCCAAAATCAAGAGTCCAACACTTAACTGACTGAGCCATCCTGGTGCCCTGAAAGATCTGGGTTTTCCACTTTTCCTAGTGTATTGCTACTTAAGTAAATGACTGTAGATCCCTTTGGACAAGGCCTGGGGCATCACCACTGTAAACATTTGCTTTGGGGTTGCAAGGTCCTCCCTCCCTGGGACATAGCCTTTCTCAGTGGATTCTGGATGTAAAAACTGGTCCAGCTCTAGAACCTGGGCAGGCGATTGTGACTTTCCACTGGGCATGCCTCCATTCTTGATATCTGTCTCTCTGCCTGTCTCTCCTGCCCCCTCTCTTAATGTCTTTTGATACTAAATGATTCCCTGGATGGCTGCCCATCTCTTTTGCCCCTAGAAACACTATTCTATTACCCATCTACATGAAGTCCTTACATCCAGAAACCTGGGCTTCTAAGCTTCCCTTGGAGTTACAGGCCCTCCCCAGCAACTAGGCAGAGGATCGAGTATGTTCTCTCAGGGTTACAAACAAGGATCCATTCATGCCCTGGCCATGAACTGTGGTTCTTAGACATTTTAGCAAGCTGAGAAGGAAAGTGCTAAGCTATGTGGGAATGTGGCCCAAGTAGTTGCATGAGATTATAGCTTTCTTTCTAGATAAGCATCTTGCCACCCCAGGAAGATTTAGAATTAAATACAGAAGTAGTTCAGAGTATCAAACCCGTACTAGTATTTTTCTTTTGAGCATTTGTACATAGTGTATTTTAAGTATTTACATTTAGGAGAATTTGACCTTTGAGAACAATGGGTCAACCTGGTGACTTCAATTTAAAATGTGCAATTGGGGTGCCTGGGTGGCTCAGTCGGTTAAGCGTCTGACTTCGGCTCAGGTCATGATCTCACGGTTCGTGACTTCGAGCCCCGCGTCGGGCTCTGTGCTGACAGCTCAGAGCCTGGAGCCTGCTTCCGATTCTGTGTCTCCTTCTCTCTCTGCCCCTCCTCGGCTGGCACTCTGTCTCTCTCTCAAAAATAAATAAACATTAAAAAAATAAAAAATAAATAAAATGTGAAATTGAATAAATGAATTAGATTTTGAAGGGTAACAGAATATGCCGCCCCAATATATGAACATAGACGTTAGAACATTTCTATCCCAAATATGTCAACTAGGCGTCCTGATGATTTTGAAGTATAGACACCTGAAACAACAAATACAGGGAGAGGTCTTTCTCTTAAAGACCCTCCAACAGGAATTCAACCGTCCTAAGTCCCTAAGCCTCCTTCCCCTGGAGTTTAATTAAACAGTGAAGATTGTGTCTTACCAGAGAAGGAGACTAGAAGTCCATACCACACCCAGACAGACTTTGTCACAAAACTCCTACCTATTCTTCTACGGGCCCACTCATCTTTCCTAAAAATCATTTACTAAGACACCTGCACCTCCCCTCCCATTTCCCTATTAAGATGGTACTTAAGTCTGAACTCTAAAGCCCCCTCGGAGAGGCACTCACTTTTCTCTGGGATCCCCCACGTATATGTGAGGTATAAATGTTAACCAACTTCTGTTTGTTTTTCTCTTGCTAATCTGACTTTTATTACAAGGGTCTCAGCTAAGAAGTAGAGAATTATATTTTCTCCCATATAATTTGCTATTTTAAGTTATAATCTTACCAAGTTTGTGTGCACAGCTAGAATATTCACAAGAACATGAGGCTCAACCTATTGAGAATTTTAATTTATTAGATTTATGAGTTATTTAAATACATAAGACGTTTTTATCTGTTAGGTCAAACAATTGAAGTACTAAAAGGAAATTGAATATATTAAATTTAAATATGCGGTGTAACATGTTTGAAGAAATTTAATTAAATTTATAAATAGGACTAAACATTTTCAAAATCTTCACGGTAAAATTTGCTAAACTTATAAATAGAATAATATGATTAGGAAGTGGAATTTGAAAGCTTAAAGAATTTAAGATTTAAAAAATGTTGTTAATTTAACAAATTGTATATTAATTGTCAAATCAATATAGTCATTTGAAGATTTTTTTTTTTTCTCCTGCACACAAAAACTACACTCAGGGCACCAGAAAAAAAAAAAGCCCTCAGATTTAACTTATTTAATGTCAGTTATCTCTTGATAAAGACATGATTGTATCCATTTTATAGATGAGGAAATTGAGGCTCATTAAGGTGAAGGAATGAACATCCTACCAGGATTTGAACTCAGGTTTCTGGCACCAAAGGTTAAATGCTCCTTCTGCTATACTATTCAGTTCAACCTCACATGATCCGTGTGGCACCTGGGTGGCTCAGCTGGTGAAGCGTCTGACTCCTGACTTTGACTCAGGTCAAGAACTCACAGTTCGTAAGTTTGAGCCCCCGTCATGCTTTGCCCTGACAGTGCAGAGCCTGCCTGGGTTCCTCTCCTTTCCTCTTTATCTGCCCTTCTTCCACTCACACAGCCATGGGTGCACTCTCTCTTTCAATAACAAATACACTTAAAATTTTTTTTAATGTTTATTTACTTTTGAGAGAGAGAGACAGAATGCAAGCAGGGGAGGGATAGAGAGAGAGGGAGACACAGAATCTGAAGCAGGCTGCAGGCTCTGAGCTGTCAGCACAAAGCCCCATGCGGGGCTTGAACTCACACACCATGAGATCCTGACCTGAGCTGAAGTCAGCCACTCAACCGACTGAGCCACCCAGGCGCCCCTAAAAAAATAAATACGCTTGTAACCTCACATGATCCTAAGTGGGTAAAATTCAGAAATGGGCTGAAATCATTCTCTTTTTTGCTTTTTTTGTGTGTCCAACTAATAATAATTATGAAGAATGCGCTTTTCATAACATGTTGTCATGCCTGGACAACTGCATCCCAAATCAGAGCTAAACAGATATAAGAAGTTTCCAGGATTAAATAAAAAGGCAAAGATGAGCCAGGTCAACGGTCGTTCACTTAAGTATGCAGCTTCAATAGCATGAAGTAAACACATGTGTAACCAACATCCAGGCCAAGAAAGAAAATGTTTACAGCACCCAACCTTCTACCTTGTCTCCCTTCCTCCCTCCCTCCCACTCTCTCCCTTACCTCCCTCCTTCCATCGTGCCCTGACTGTGACTCAGTTGTACTTGGCTCCCTGGGAAGCAGACTCTGAGGGGGGCAGCAGCACGCAAGAGGCTGGACAGGGGAGGAAATGAGATTGAGAAGTTGAGCTGTGAGGCAGCCTTAGCAGAGGCCACACTGGGTTTATGGAAAGTTCTAAAGCAAGGATAACCCTTCAGATGTGTCCAAACTTGGGGCATGGGGGTTGGTTCTTTTAGCCCCACCTTGACCAGTCATTGCCTGCAGAACTGCCCGGAAGGAGGCGTGATTTTGAGGGAGGTGTCTCTCTTCAACCAAGGCAACATCCCCAGGAGGCGGATGGCTGAAGGCTGTCTGTTGACCCCACTCCCAGGAGCTGGGGAATGCGTCCTGCATTCTTGAAGGGGGATCTGGACCAAGAACTCCAGGGAAATGATAAGAAAAAAAATGGTGACAGTGGATATTCTCATCCTTATTTCTGATTGCAGGGGGAGCTTCGATAAATCACCATTAAATATCATACTCGATATACGTATGCACATACTCCTCAGATTAAGAAAATTTTATTTCTGGGGCGCCTGGGTGGCTCAGTCAGTTGAGCGTTCGACTCTTGGTTTCTGCTCAGATCATAATCTCACAGTTGGTGAGTTCGAGCCCCACAGCAGGCTCTGCACCCGAGGCATGGAGCCTGCTTGGGATTCTCTCTCTCTCCTTCTCTCTCTCTCTCTCTCTCTGTCGCTCCCCGGCTTGTGCTTCCTCTCTCCCTCAAGATAAATAAATGAACTTTAAAAAAAAGAAAAAGAAAACTTTATTTCTGTGCGTTGAAAGACGTATCTTGAATGGATCTAGAATTTCATCAAAGGCTTTTTCTTTGAGATGATTATATGATTTTCCTCTTCCTTTCAGTTAAGGCGGTGAATTGTTTTAATCTGAGCTTTGCCTAGGAAGCCAAACTTGAGTTCTCCAATTAAACTGAATTTGTGGTAGAGCCACTGCCCTGTATTGGCGGTCTTGCTTTCTGCGGTTTCAGTCACACGCGGTCAACTGTGGTTTGAAAGGAGGCGATCTTCCTTCTGATATGTCATCTGGGCGGTGGCAGCATAAGGCGACATCACAACGCCTACGCCATTCACCTCACTGCCTCTCAGCACGTAGGCATTTTAGCACCTCACATCACAAGAAGAAAGGGGAGTACAGCACAATAAGACATTTCGAGAGAGACCACCTTCACGTGACTTTTATTACAGTATATTGTGCAGGTGTTCTATTTTATTACTCGTTACGGTGGTCGATCTCTTCCTGGGCCTAATTTATCCGTGAAACTTTATGGTAGGTATGTCTATGTAAGAAAAACATACTGGATATGGGGTTCGGTGCTACCCACAGTTTCAGGCATCCTGTAGGGGTCTTGGAGCGTATCCCCTACAGGTAAAGGGGGACCACTGTAAAATATATTTATGTTTTGCTGGATATACTTATTTATGTATCGCTGGATAATATCAAACTCTTTTTCTAAGCGGTGAGGACAATTACCGCGCCTCCCAGCAGTGGATGAACGTTTCCATTGATCCATATCTCAATCAACACTTGTCACAAGATTTAAAAAAAATTTTTTTTAAGTTTATTTACTTATTTTGAGAGAGGCAGGGACCGTGTGAGTGGGGGAGGGGCAGGGAGAGAGGGAGAGAATGAGAATTCCAAGGGGGCTCCGCGCTGTCAGGGAGGAGCCCAACCCGGGCCTCCATCTCACCGAGGTGTGAGGTCATGACCGGCGCTGAAATCAAGAGTCAGGAGCTTAACCGACTGAGCCACCCAGGCGCCCCAAGATTTAAATTTTTAAACGTAATTCGAAATACAGAGAGTGAGATCCTGTTGTATTTTTAATATGCATTTCCCGCCCAACCTTTTGCTATAAGCCAGGGCACTGCAAGATAATGTCTCTATCAACAGCTCTGAGAAGCCAGGAAGCATCAGCGTCTTGTAAATTTGTTACCATTGTAAGGAAACAGGATGTCCATACCAGCCTTAATCTTTCCTTCTATTTGGGCTTGTTTTGTTTTTTTCTCTTTTTTTCCTTTTTTCAATATTTTATTTTTTAATGTAATCTCTACCCCCCAATATGGGGCTTGAACTCATGACCCCGAGATCAAGATTTTCACACTCTGCAGACTGAGCCAGCCAGCACCCCTGTTTGGTTCTTATTTTGAGTTCTTTTTTTTTTTTTTTTTTTAATTTTTGTTTTTTTCAACGTTTATTTATTTTTGGGACAGAGAGAGACAGAGCATGAACGGGGGAGGGGCAGAGAGAGAGGGAGACACAGAATCGGACACAGGCTCCAGGCTCTGAGCCATCAGCCCAGAGCCCGACGCGGGGCTGGAACTCACGGACCGCGAGATCGTGACCTGGCTGAAGTCGGACGCTTAACCGACTGCGCCACCCAGGCGCCCCTCTTATTTTGAGTTCTTGTGGTACCCGCTTAGCTTATTCATTTTGTCTTTCTTCTTTTCTAATATTTGCTTTGGATGTTAAAAATTTCCCACCAAAGACTGCTTTATCTGCAGCCTGCAAATCTGATTTGTAATATTTTCATGAATTTCTAGTTCAAACTTTCTAATTTTCTATTCTCTAGTATGATATCTTTATTGACCCATGAATTATTTAAAAATAATTTTTAAAAATTTAAATTATTTAAAAATATTAAAGACAAAAAATGTTTCTTGATTTCTCACTTATAGGGATTAATTTTTTTTAAATTTATCTAGAGCTTAATTATTGCTGTATGTTAAGAAAATGCACTACAGGGGTGCCCGGGTGGCTCAGTCAGTTGAGTGTCTGACTTCGGCTCAAATCATGATCTCATGGTTCGGTTCTTGAGTTGGAGCCCTACGTCGGGCTCTGTGCGGACAGCTCGGAGCCTGGAGCCTGCTTTGGTTTCTGTGTCTTCCTCTCTCTGCCCCTCTGCCTGCTGAAGCTGTCTCTAAAATGAATGAATGTTAAAAAAAGAAAGAAAGAAAGAAAGAAAGAAAGAAAGAAAGAAAGAAAGAAGAAAGAAAGAAAGAAAATACACTATGAGGTCAACATTTTGTTGTTGAAACTTGCTTTATGGTCTAGAACATAATCGAATTTGAAATTTTGAACAATGCTCAAATATTTGCCTAAAAAGTGTGTAATTCTGGAGCTCTTCAGTGAAGTGTTTTAAAAAATACTGATTAAAGGTGACTGGGTGGCTCAGCTGGTTAAGCAGTTTACTCGATTTTGGCTTAGATCATGATCTCGCTGATCAAGCCCCCATGGGGTTCTGCGCTGACAGCATAGAGCCTGCTTGGGATTCTCCCTCTACGCCCCCACCCCCCCCCCCGCCCTCCTTCGCTCACTCACTCGCTCACACATGCTCTCTCTCTCTCTCTCTCAAAATAAATGAATAAACATTAAAAAAAGAAATATGCTGATTAGATGAAGAGTATGTTTTATTCAAATCTCTTACATGTTTGCTGGTTTTTAAAAAGCCTGTTCTATTAGTTACTGAGAAGTTATATTAAAATCTTACGTAGTACTTGTGGATTTGTCTTGTTCTCTTTTCTGTTCCGTTAACGTTTGCTTTATATTTTTTGAGGCTCTGTTATTCCATATATGACATTTTAAATTGTAATGTCCAGCTGCTGAATTGAACCTTTATCATTAGGAAGCAACTTAAAAAATTCTCTACTGAGGCGCCTGGGTGGCTCAATCAGTTAAGGGTCTGACTCTTGATGTCGGCTCAGGTCATGATGTCACGGTTCACGAGATTGAGCTCTGCATCTGGCTCTGTGCTGACAGCAAGGTGCCTGCTTTGGATTCTCTCTCTCCCTCTCTCTCTCCACCCCTCCCCTGCTCATGCTCTCTCTCTCTCTCTCTCAAAATAAATAAATAAAACATTACAAGAAATCTCTACTAATATTTTTTGCCTTCACGATCATTTAGTTTGATGTTAATATAGCTGTAATAGATTTAAAAATTTTTGTATTTGTTTGGGGCACCTGGGTGGCTCGGTCAATTAAGGGTCAACTCTTGGTTTCCGCTCAGGTCATGATCTCACAGTTTTGTGAGTTTGAGCCCTGAGTCAGGCTCTGCACTGGCAGCTCAGCCTGCTTGGGGTTCTCTCTCTCTCTGCCCCTCCCCACTCTTGCTGTCTCTGTCTCTCTCAAAATAAATAAACTTACAAATAAAATAAAATTTGTATTTGTGTTATATGTTTTATATATTATATTATATTATATTATATTATATTATATTATATATAACAATATATAACAATACATATTATATATTATATAAAACACATAATATATAACATTTCTCTGCTGTTTTACTTTTGATCTTTTTGTATTTCTATATTTTAGATTTGTCTCCTTAGAGAACATTTTTTGGATGCTGGTTTTTTGTTTTTCCCCCCGGATTGGTAATCTTTTTCCACTTGCATTTAAAGAAGTTACTGGTTCATTTTCATTATAATCTTCCATTTTATTGTACTTTCTTAGTCCACCTATTCTGTGTTCTTTTTTTGCTTTCCTTTGGAACTCCGTTGAGAATTTTTTAAGCTTTTGAAATTTTTTTTATTATTTTTTAATTTTTTTAATCTTTATTTTTGACAGAGAGAGAGACAGAGAGAGAGAGAGAGACAGAGAGACAGAACATGAGCTGGGGAGGGGCAGAGAGAGAGGGAGACATAGAATCTGAAACAGGCTCCAGGCTCCGAGCTGTCAGCACAGAGCCCGACGCGGGGCTCGAACCCACGAACAGTGAGATCATGACTTGAGCTGAAGTCGGATGTTTAACAGACTGAGCCCCCCAGGTGCCCCAACCTGGTATTTTCTTAATATTAGACTTGGGTTATGGGTTTCTTGTGAAGAACACCACAGAGGCAACCTGCAATCATGGTGCTCTATCAGGGGGCTCATAATATCAATATAACTTGTTACTGGCAATGTGAACTTTGTAGACATGGTTCAGGTGATGTCTTCCAGGTTTTCCCACTGGGAGCTGATCGTTTTCTCTCTTCCACACCATATCTACTAGAGGCGAGTCTCTGAGTCCAGCCCATACTCAAGGAGAGGGGATTTAGCTCGATCTCTTGGCGGAAAGAGTGCCAAAGTATTTGTAAATATATGTGAAAATTGCCACAGTAATCAGTAAATGATTTGGGGGAGATATATTTGGAAGCTATACAACTATCCATTCTACTCATTTGAGTTTCTTCTACGAATTTTTTAAGGTGTATATGTCATTTTTAGTAATCTCTACACCCAATGTGGGGCTCAAACTCATGACCCCTAGATCAAGCGTCACAGGGTCTACCGTGTGACAGAGCCAGCCAGGCACCCCTCTCCTACTGATTTTAGCATTCAAGACTGAGAAATTTTAGCGATTTGTTTCTTCCCTCCTGTACTGATCTGGATGTCATGTAATGCTTCTAGAATTCAGTTACTAAAAATTATAACATGCGTGATGAACTTATTAACATCCATGTTTTGTTAAAAACTTTCTACCCCATCTCCAAATAATACAAGGAGCTCAGAACCTCTGAAGTCCATCTATTCCATTCTTGACTTATCTGCTGCTTTTGTGTGATATTTTGAGTCTTTTTCATTTACTTATTTTACCCCAACAGCTCAGTAGGTAATATCATTGTGTGTGTGTGTGTGTATGTGTGTGTGTGTGTGTGTGTGTGTGTGTGTGTGTGTGTGTGTTTGAAGTTACCCTCTAGTTACCTTGGCTCACATATTTACCACTTTATTCCTTCTCGCCTCTCTTATTCTGAAGAATATTCTTCAGAATTGTCTCGAGTGAACATTTGCTAGATGTGAACTCTCAATTTTTGTTTATCTGAACACGTCTTTATTTTGACCTCATTGTTTGAAAGATATTTTTCCCAGGTGTAGAATTCTGGCTTGGTAGTTATTTTCCTCAGCGTATTGAAAATCTTTCTTCACTGCCTTCTGGTCTCTGTTGCGTCTGCAAAGGATTCACGTGCACACCTCTCTGTTCTTGCTTTAATGGACGTCTCAGGGAGCTCCCCCCTCTTTCCTTTCTGGTCCTCCATTCTGCTCGGTGGTCAGACAGCCATCTTGGTACTCATCGGAGAAGTAGGGAGACTTTAAGACTTCGTGTACACCCTCTTCATCCTAATTCTGATGGTGTGGTCCTTCGGGGTCCCAATTTAGCATGGGCAGGGTCATCTGTCAGACCCTCTTCCTCATGTGGGACCTGGGCCTTGACTGCATTCTTTCACCTATAGCTGCTGAACTGAAGCCAGGGTGAAGGGTGTCAGCAGATGCTCTCAGGCACATGAGAGGTTTGATGCTCCAATAACGTGTCTCTTCCTCTAGGTACAGCCAAAAATTGGCTCACGAACTTCCCACTGTCTCTTGGGCTCTACCATGCCAAACAAACTTAAGGTTGTTGTTAGTAATTTAGTGTTTTTCATGATTTTTCGAGGAAGGGTTGATCCATATGACCTGGTCCGTCATCAACCAGAGGCTAGAAGTTGACAATGATCGCTAAATCAGTAAAATTTACAGATGAACAGTGACTGGGCCATCTGGGTCATTTGTCACATACACGTTTGAAGGAAAGTCACATTTGATTAAGTATGGCTGCTAGCCCTTTCTCTTTCTTGAGTGATTCTCTCTATCTGCCCCTGTTCTAAACCTTTGAGGTGCACTGCCTCCTATGATTATAAAAACCTGTCTATGAGCTACAGCCTATTTTTACTCCCATTCAACAGATGGAGAACCAAAGGGGGGAAAAAAAAGCTACTCAAACCAGGTCTTTGCCTGATTTCAGACTACCTCCAGGCAAATACTCTTACCTGTAGTGCCTCCCAAATTAAGACAAAAGCTCATGTTGAATTGGGTAGAGAGACCCCTTCAATTAATTATCTTGGCCATAGCATGCCACACCTATTAGGATGCCTATTATTTGAAGAAAGGGAAATGATGGTGAGGATGTCAAAAAATCAGAAGACGTGTACCGCTTGTGGGAGGGACTGTAACATGGTTCAGTCGCTATGGAAAATATTTGTGGTGGTTCCTCAAAAGGTAAACCTAGAATAACCACACGACCCAGTAGTTCCAGTAAATACTCTGTCGACCAACAAAAGGCAAAACTGGAAGCTGCAAAATAAAACGGGTGCCTTTATTTGGGGGCTTAGGGATTGTGATCAGGCAGACACAGCGGCGACTGAAATTGAAAGCAAGCTCCGGAGAAAGGGCTTTCGAGTTTTAAAAGAGGACAGAGGGAATTTGCATAAGCTGTTTTGAATGACATGTGATTGGTGCTGGTGTAGCTACCGTTACAGTACTCGCTACGTGATTGGTTGTTAGGGCTAGTGCCGGGCAGAAAGTCCACTTCTGTTGATTATAACATGCAGCGGATGCCTTGGCTTTTAGCTGAAGTCAGCAGCAACTTCAAGAATTTGAGATAGAAGCTACGCCTAAATCCCACCTCCCTGTGTCCCTAACTCCTAAAAGTGACACTTTAAGGGATGCCTGGGTGGCTCAGTCGGTTAAGCGTCTGACTGCAGCCCAGGTCATGATCTTGCCATTCAGAGTTCAAGCCCTGCGTCAGGCTCTGTGCTGACAGCTCATAGCCCGGAGCCCGGACTCTGTGTCTCCCTCACTCTCTGCCCCTGCCCTGCTCTCTCTCTCTCTCTCTCTCTCTCTCTCTCTAAAATAAATAGACATTAAAATTTTTTTAAAATGACACGTTGAGCCATGCTTTCTTCATTTTGAATCTTCTGCCACAACCCTAAAGAACCAAAAGTATTGGGAATGTTCCTTATAGCATTATTCACAACAGCCAAAAGCCGGAAACATCCCCAAAGTTCACCAGCAAAACAAATGGGTAAACACAAAGAGGTATATACGTTCCTTTAAAAAGAAGGAAAGGAAAGTCTGACACAGGCTACAATACGATGAACCTTAGGAACCTTGTGCTAAGTGAAATAAACCAGTCACAAGAGGACCAATATGTGATTCCACTTACATGAGGAAACCAGAATAGGGAGAATAGGGTTTGGTAAGGGCTAGGAGGAGAGAGGAATGGGCAGTCGTTGTTTTAAGGGTACTGAGTTCCGCTGGGGATGAGGAAAATTTTCTGGAGGAAATAGTGATGGTTGCATGACATTGTAAATGTCCATAATGTTGCTGAATTGTAAACTTGAAAATTGTAATGTGTCTTTTACTACAACAAAAATTACCACCAAAACAAAATAAATGCAGTAAATAATTTGTTTTAAAAAACGCATCTCATCGATATAAAACACTTCATTCCTGACATCCCACATTGACCCTCTTCTTTAAAAAAAATTTTTTTTTTAAAGTTTATTTGAGAGACAGCACATGAGTGAGCAGGGGCGGGGCAGAGAGAAAGGGAGAGAGGGAGAATCCCAAGCAGGCTCTGCTCTGTCAGCACAGAGCCTGACATGGGGCTTGAATCCACGAACCATGAGCTCATGAGCTGAGTCAAAACCAAGAGTTGGACACTTAACTGACTGAGCCACCCGGGTGCCCTTGACCCTGTTGTTCTAAGGCAGCAGTTTGGGATGTGGAAGAACGTGGTCACAAGGCCATGGCCATTTCCTGAGAAATAGTCCAGGTAGGTTTTAGAAGTTTCCATCCAATGCAGTGAATCTATGCTTAACTCCCGATAGATTTGAAATGGCACGGCAAATTAAAAAAAAAATCTTCTCAAAAGGATAAATAGATCAGGGGATTAAGGAGAGGGGAAAATCATATTAGAATAAGTAAAAGCCAGGGGTTAATTTTCCACAGAGAACTGTATCACCTGCTCCTCGCAAGAAGCTGAAAAAGTCCTACAGGTTTGGCGCTCAGATTTCGAGGGAGCAAAACAGTGGGGAGGAGAATTAGCAGCCACGGGATCCAACATCCACACATAAAAAGCACGGTGGGACGGAACGAATGGTCACCATCCCAGAGATGGAAACATGAGGAATTTTGCAGGACCCTTTCTGATAACAATCATCTGTCAGCTAACCCACAGCAGGGAGAACAATTCAGTAGGATAAAAGACTCAATAATATAACTCAGCAAATAGTTCTTCACTTGAGTCACCAAGCAGTTTCCATAAATGGGACAAATTCTTAACCTGTCCTCAAAGATTTCACTCAGGTACTAATTTTAGGGTGGAACCCTCCAGGGACTAAGAAAGAGCCAGTGTTCCAAACTCACCCTCTTAACCTAAACCAGACCTATCTTGTTTAGTCCACGCTGTGTTTTGTTTGTTTGTTTGTTTGTTTGTTTTCCCGCCTTTTCCCCCTTTCTTTCTTTCTGTAATTGAAGGTGCCTGCAGGGGGCGCCTGGGTGGCTCAGTGGGTTGAGTGACCAACTTCTGCTCAGGTCATATCTCACAGTTTGTGAGTTCGAGCCCCGCGTCGGGCTCTGTGCTGACAGCTCAGAGCCTGGAGCCTGCTTCGGATTCTGTGTCTCCCTCTCCCCCCCCCCCACCCCCCTACCCCGGTTTCTCTCTGTCTCAGAAATAAATAAACATTAAAAAAAGAAAGAAAGAAAGAAAGAAAGCACCTGCAGGCGACAGATCATATATTTTCCCGTTCAGAGTAGGCTCCCCAAGTTCCCAGTGTTATTACCCCCCAACCTGATTTACACATTTATTTTGCTTGCCTGGTCTCTACAGACACTTACAACTTCTGGATGATTCCCTAGCTCTTAATTATGGCTGTATGATCAACTTCTACCCTGACTTTTAATATTACTCAGCCGGTTAAGTTTACGTGTTACAGAACTTAAGAGCTTTTCATAGAAGAAATGCTTTTCTTTTTTTCCAAACCACACTGACCTTTACTATACGAGGTTGGGCATAAATCAGTGTCCCCTCCCTTTTTCCCTAAAGGCCTCTGTCCCCATTTAACTCCATATCGTTGATGATGACAATCTCATTCTGCATTTACTGATTCACTGATTCACATAGCGACGCTCTCCAATGCCACGAAGAAACTTGAGACAAAAAACAATCCAATCGAATTCCTACTTCTAGACTGGGTCTCTGGGACTTGTTAACAGAAGCCAGGAGCACCAGAGACCCATTTTAGGCAGAAGGGTGTCTTGGAGAGGGAGCAAACAGGATGACAAAGGCTCGGAGTATGTGGGGCATGTTTGGTAAACTATGTAAAATATTAGGATCTTTTCGTATAAAAGATGCCGTCTCGTCTCTGGGTGATAATTCTCGCCTGAACTGCAGGGAGACTGGTTTATTCCATTAGCTCAGTCTTCTTCAGTGCTGTGTCTCATGGTTTACCCTGTCTCTCCCCATTCTAAAGCATCGCCTGGTGTCCTTGACGGCTTTGGCAAAAGGAGATCCCCTGCTCAGGTTTCTAAAGTCTGCTATCGGCTGGATACGAGGCCCGTTGCGTTCTTGCCCCTCACCCACAAGGTGGCCTGGGTCTCCAGCAGGGAGAGGTAAGCTTTCCTTACAGCTCTTGTGCAGCTCAATAACTAATTTGCTTTTTATTCCTTGGAGGTTACGAACATTTGGAGGACAAAAAGGAGCAAGAACGCAAGCAGGAGGGAGGATTTCAACGCTGTTGGTCATCTTTTCTCGTCCTGCTTTCCATTTATTATCGTTTTAAGAGGGAAGGGGTCCTTTTCCGAAAGCACAGCACAGTAAGAAACCAAGCAGTGAACTCCTCCGGGTTTCCCAAGGAACAGAGTTGTTTGTTTGTTTGTTTTTTCCTTCCAGTACCAGAGGGGACAAACTCAAATCAAATCTGGTCTCCTGACTCCTCACATAATCCTATGGGTATCTAAATAATTAGCTTCTCTACACTTTCCAAATCAAGAGCTTATTTCTGCCCTGTGTTCTTGTCTTTGCAGGGCTGCGGTTGTTAAACAGGCAGCAATAAAAACAGGCCCAAAGTCAGACAAAAAGCAGCTAAATAGCCACATAGCATCTGGCCTCTGCAGACATTGAACGAGACTATGATGTCGCCTGCCTGACGTTAATGAAGGAAGACCTCACCACTCAGCTCAAGCTGGTCCAGGCGCAGAATGGATAAAACAAGATGGTTGCCTTTTTTATTTTTTTTCCTACCCAGCTGACTGACTTCTGGGCCATTCCATAGTAAGTTGCCTTTATCTTTGCTTCTAGTGATTCATGAAATCTTTCCCCCTTTACCTATCACTTCTCAAGAACTAAAAGTATCCCATTTGTTAAGAACCAGTAAGATTTGATCTCCGAGAAATCTCAATTTCTATTCTTCCGGACATGTTGGATTGTGTGTGTGTGTGTGTGTGTGTGTGTGTGTGTTCATGTAGCGATTATAATATCTGGCATAAAGTAGTTAGGCACGAAAGAGCCCTGAGTAGTGCTAACTCAAGTTTCGCATTCTTTATCAGAATTGAATTCAATTTTATCAGGGGTCATGAACACACATGCATTATCAGGGGCAGGCAGAAAAAATAAATTAGTTAACGGGTTCTTGTATAAGTTGTTGTTTCTTGGCCACTTCCCTTATGCTTGGACATAGGACTGAGGAGATTCTAGGGCTGCTGCAAATGTTTTCTAGACAACTCATAACTTTGAACAGAGTGGAAGCAGAAAGACAAGAAAAGCACTTTGGGGGTAGATTTACCCCCAGATCAGTGGTTCTCTACCGGGAACAACTGTGCTTCCTCTGGGATATTTGACGAAGTCTAGAGACATTTGTGGTTGTCGCAACTGGGAACGTGGAATGCTAGTTGTATCTGGGAGGTAGAGACCAGGGATGTTGCTGAATACCTTGGAATGCAAAGGACACCCCTCGCTACAAAGAATCATCTGACCCCCAAATTTCAATAGTGTCGGGTATAGAAACCGTGCCCTAGGTAGATACAAATTGTCGCCTTCAAATTTTGTTTCAAGCATGGCTCCAAAATTTTATAAAGCTGTGTATCCTCCTGTGTATTGTTTTGAGTAATCTCTACACCCAGCGTGGGGGCTCCAACTCACAGCCTCAAGATCAAGAGTCAAATGTTCTACCGACCGAGCCAGCCAGGCGTCCCTCCTTCTGCATGTTTGTAACTGATAAACATTTTAATCATCAGTTTAGCTGCAAAAGGTGTAATTCCTGGCTTATTTCAAGTGAAACTGTTATATGATTTAAAACGTTTATCAAATGAAAACTAACACCACGACTACTTGGCCCACCAGCATTCACTTGAAACATATGTGGGAAAAAACCCTCTACTGTTAGAGTAATATCCTCTTCTCATAACTTTTGTAAGAACTGGTAACCTAGTAAGTGAAATGTTTCTCAGAGTTCTGTGAGTCGCTCTAGAATAGCATTCCAATCCAAGGAAGGTTGTTGTCGGAATCTCTAGAACTGGTCGGTCAGAGCACAGGTGTTAACCTCTCTTGTGACTGGTGTCTGAAGTGGCCTTGTAGGATGTTGCCCTTAACCTATGGGAATTGCCTGGTGGGGCGCAAACCGCCCCCACCTCCCTCTCCACCTCACCATGTAGACATTGGAATTGGTTCTGGTACCTTTAGTTGAGCTGTTTTCCCGGAGGAGGAAAACATTAAGGGTGTCTCTCCATTAGCTGCATTTTTGATTTTTAGACTATTTAATGTGGAAGTTCGCTGATCCAAAGGGAAGGGGTTAATCTCCCTATCATATGTCCCTCTTTTGCGTGTAGAAGTGCATAGGATTTATACCTATAGTTTGTCACGCTATCACAAGCTAATCCTGGTGGCCTCAAATAACTCACTCCTCTTGGTTTCATGCCCTTGAGTTACCCCTTCTTCTGGAACCTGGGCTGGCCCTGGAAATTGCTTTAATCCATAGAATGCGACAGAAATGATGCTGTGCCCACCTCCGGATCTAAGCCTCACGGAGGTGTGGCAGCTTCTCTTTAGTCCTCTCGGGACTGTTAAAAAGTCCACTCCCCTGCTGCAGAGACCACAGGGAGGTCACGCGAAGAAAGCAAAGCCCTGAGAGTAAATGGACAGACGGAAGCCCAGCCTTCCCAGCTGAGTCCAGCTCCCGTCTGACCTACCAGCTGGGTGCGGCCGTGTGAGTGACCACTGACAAGACAGAAGAAGGACTTCCGAGCGGAACCCAGCCCAGACTGCAGAACTGTGGGCAAACAAAAAGGTTTAGGCGAATACGTTTTGGGGTGATTTGTCGCTCACCGATGGAGAACTGAAATTGGCCACTGATGTGCCTTCCCAAGGATTAGACTTGTTCACCTGTAAGAGATTGTTACGCGCTGAATCGTGTCCCCCTAATAAGATACGTTGAAGTCCCAACCCCCCAGGAGCTGCGAATAAATGTGACCTTTTTTGGGAATAGGGTCTTTGCAGATGTGGTCAGGTTAAGACAAGATCATGAGGGTGGGCTTCATCCAGTGTAGCTGATGAACTTGTAAGATGAGACACAGAAGGAGAGGGCCAGGTGAGGACGAAGGCAGAGATGGGAGTGACACGTCTACAGCCGAAGAGTACGACGCATTGCCCGCGGTCCCCAGGAGCTATGGAGGAGCACGACACAGATTCTCCCTCAGAGGCTTCAGAAGGAACCCCCCTCACTGACCCCTTGATCTTGAACTTGCAGCCTCCAGAGCTGTGAGAGAATAAATGTCAGTTGTCCGAAGCCACCTTCAGTTTGTGGCACCTGCTGGGGACCGAATGCAGGGATCTCTGCAGGCAGTAGACATGGTGAGAGGTGGGGAAAGAGGGGATCTGTGTGGTCGGCGCCCCAGCCCCCGAGAGCGAGTGCTTCTTTAATTTTGCACTTCGCCCTGGTCCCCAGCAGCAAATTACGAGGTGGGGATGATAGGACTCCTAACCGATATTTGTCCAGTGGCTTTCTAGTTTGTGCCACTTGTCCTGAAGCCTCCGTGCAAGGCTTTCAGTGTTCACCGTGGACTTCCCTCAGCCAGGAGGGAACAGGGTGGCTCTCTCTACCTTCTAGGCTGAAGGTGCCTCAAGGTGTGGAAACCCACCTCCCTTATGTGATTTGCGGACCAGTGGGAGCCACCTTTTGTAGTGTTGGTTATGACACGGTTGGGGTTGTGCTGGTCTCTGGTCTCCATCACGGAGCAGACTTGCAATGAGATGCCTCCATCCCCAGGGGTGCTGAGGTTGAATACATAGCCCTGGAGGGTGATTAAGAAAAATCTATAGGCCTCCGCTTATCTGGAGAGAGGCAGTTATCCTCTGGTCCCTACCCTCCAAACAAAATTCCTTTACATAGAATCAGCGTCCCGGCAGGAACAACCATGTTTGGGCACCCACACCCTTACTGCGAAGGAACTGAGAGGAGAAGTGAATATTTTTTGGAATTTTTTTAATTTTTAAAAAAATTTTTAAAACTTTTTCTCCGGTTTACTTACTTTTGAGAGAGAGACAGAGAGAGAGTGTGAGTGGGGGAGGGACAGAGTAAGGGAGACACAGAATCCGAAGCAGGCTCCGAGCTGTCAGCACAGAGCCCGACGCGGGGCTCGAACCCACAGACCGCGAGATCATGACTTGAGCTGAAGTTGGGTGCTTAACCAACGGAGCCACCCAGGCGCTCCAGAAATGAATTTTTTTTGGGGGGGGGGTGGTGAGCAGAGGGGCAGAGAGAGGGAGACAGAATCCCAAGCAGGTTCCGCGTTGCCCAGGGTGGGGCTCGAACTCACACACTGTGAGATCACGACCTGAGCTGAAACCAAGAGTCCGACGCTTAACCAACTGAGCCACCCAGGCTCCCCGAGAAGGGGACTTTTGATCGTGACATCAGCGTGTCCCTCTGGGTGCTAGACTGGACTATGGGCCGAAGTCGCGATGGCTCATCCATGACAACCCGTCTGCTGAATTGTGGCTCCCTGTTCATCATGGTCATCAGAAGGGACTCAGGTCACTTACAGCAGATTTACTTAATCTTTGCATTGAGCTCTTCGTTTTTTGTTTTTCCTGTCTACCTTGCTAGGACTCTGAGGATGTTACAAGTTACACGGTCAATACTGCATACATGTTGGAAAATATGTCCTTTAGAATGAGAATTCTGGGCCAAGTCCACGTTAACAGACATTTCCTAGCAAGGTAATTCCCAGGCGAGACTATTCCTGGAGCGTTTTTTGCTGCAATAATAAGTAGTTGCCTTCCTTCCTGCAGGGGAAAGCCTCGGGCTATCCAGAGACTAGAAGTATTACAGCTAAGACAGGAGACTATCTTATTGACCAAGGAAGGTTAAGAGAGTCAATTTGCAAGGTGGGGAGGGGGTCAGGTATCGTAATCTCACAGTTGAGTGCCATGTGGTGATTGGACTGGCTGCCTTGAATTAAAGGGGGCATAAAGAGGGCCAAGCACGTAATGAGAAGTTGCTAGATTGGAAAAACTACACACGAGGAAGCATTTTTGATCTGTTCCCTTGTCACCTTTTTGCTCAAGCATGCCACTGAGTGTTTTTCATTGTCTTGGACAGGGAGGAGGACAGAGGGGCCATGAAAATCCTACCTGGCTATTCCTAGAATTCGTGAACAGATGGAGGAAGCAGCCTGCTGGAGCTCAACAAGCCTTTTCTAGAACAGGCCCTGTCTTGCAAATGGGAGGTAGGGGCTGGATGAGGATATCTCAAGGTGCTGAGGTTGAGGGCTGACGTTGGGTGGGGGAAATGTCTTTAGCAGCTGTATCACCCGAAGCATTTTCTTTTTGAGCCATCGTTGACACGGCTTACCAGACAAAGCCTTCCCAAGTACACAGTAATTGTTATAAATCCAGCAAACTGAAGTAAACCTGAAGTTCTTTTCGATGTTTTAATACTGAGAATGACTTGGGACGATTTCACCTTAAAACCCTATGGCTTGGGATGCCTGGGTGGCTCAGCTGGTTAAGCATCCGACTCTTGGTTTTGGCTCAGGTCATGATCTCCCACTTCGTGAAATCCAGCCCCGTATCAGGCTCTGTGCTGACAGCATGGATCCTACTTGGGATTCTCTCTCTCCCTCTCTCTCTGCCCCTCCCCTGCTCGCACACAAACTAAGTAAACTAAAAAACAAAAACAAAAACAAAAACAACCCACATGGCTAAATCAATCGCACAAATACAGGCTTTAAATTGTAGTGAAAAGGCTAGCATCTAGGCAAAAACTCCTCTCACGCTACATGCACATAAAATACCAAATATGCAGATATATGCCTTCTCAACACAAATATACTGAGACTAATGTTCTGATTCTCTTAGGCATTACTATACTTAACTCTATCCCCAGGGCAGAAAAACAAAACCAGACAAACCTTATTTAAGGAAGATGGTGACTCTACTGGTTAACTGACATTCTCTACTGAGAGAGATTTAAGTCTGAAGGCCGGATTCTCATTGGTGACCCCGATGGAACGTGCTGATTCTTGTTGTTGCTGGATGGTTCTATGCCAAAGAGGACAGTGGTCACTCATTCCTCTACTCTGGATTTTAGTTATACACATGACCTGATTCTTCTGTCCCCTTCGGGAGGCACAGGAAGGGGGCTCCAGCCCCGACCGTCTTGATAAATTTAAGACATGTGAACGTACTTTCCTGTAAACCGGAAGACCTTTGAACTTGATGGGTTCCTACCAAGTTTAAAGACCTCCAGGCCTCCTGGAACCTCCCATTCTCTCCTTTTTTAAGAAAAGAGAAGACATAGCCCTTTCAGACATTGAACATTATATACAATTAAATTTTGTGTTTTTATGTGATTTTCACTGACTTGAGGTTATGACTTACGCAGCTGGTCAAGTGATGTTCTCTTTCAGTCAGACAAACTGCTTTTTTTTTTTTTTTTTTAATTTTTTTTTTCAACGTTTATTTATTTTTGGGACAGAGAGAGACAGAGCGTGAACGGGGGAGGGGCAGAGAGAGAGGGAGACACAGAATCGGAAACAGGCTCCAGGCTCCGAGCCATCAGCCCAGAGCCCGACGCGGGGCTCAAACTCACGGACCGCGAGATCGTGACCTGGCTGAAGTCGGACGCCTAACCGACTGCGCCACCCAGGCGCCCCCAGACAAAGCTTTTTAATCGAAATATTTATATTTTCTACTTCCTGTATTCTTCCTTGGTATAATAAATAAGTCGATGACCAGGCTCAGGAAAAGTGTATTCTATTTTATTCACTTGCTTTTACAAGTTAAAAAAAAATTTCTTTTCGGGCGCCTGGGTGGCTCAGTCAGTTAAGCATCCAACTTCGACTCAGGTCATTGACCTCATGGCTTGTGAGTTCGAGCCCCGCGTTGGGCTCTGTGCTGACAGAGAGGAGGCTCTCAGATTCGGTGTCCCTCTCTCTCTCTCTCTCTCTCTCTCTCTGCCCCTCCTCTGCTTATGCTCTCTCTCTCTCAAGAACAAATAAACGTTAAAAAAATTTTTTTTAAATTTCTCTCAATTCTCCCTTTTTGCATATCCGCATGGAGCTGGTAGTTTTTCAAATGAATGAAATTCAAATTAATGAAGACCAGAGGGCACAGGCATTATCCTCTTTGAGGCTTGTACTCTATCAGCTTTGGCAAGTGAGACCTTTTCATACGACCATTTATCTTCGAAAACTGTCCTGTTTGCCCATACAAGATCTTCCAGCCCTATTTCTGTATCTCTGCCCCAGAGATGGAATCAAGCATTTCTCCAAAGAGCCTTTGTAATAGAACAGAGGGTTACACGGTCACGAATCTTAAGTACAATTTTGCATGGTGGAGCATCTTTTTCATGGACTGTTCAGACACCTTAAACAATTACATAGGGGGCACCGGGGTGGCTCAGTCGCTTAAGCATCTGCTTCAGCTCAGGTCATGATCTTGCTGTCTGTGAATTTGAGCCCCGCGTCCAACTCTGTGCTGACAGCTCAGAGCCTGGAGCCCGCTTCGGATTCTGTGCCTCCCTCTCTCTCTGTCCCTCCTCCACTCATGCTCTGTCTCTATCTCAAAAATTAAAAAAAAATTTTTAATTACATATGAATACTATGTTGTATCTTATATTGATATTATGTATTATATAAAAGCTACACATATTATTATCATACAATTATATGTGTAGGTATATACCGTATATACAGGCATATTTTCATATTGATTCTTCTTAAATTCTTGCTTTTAAAATTATTCACTCTTTTCTCTTGTATAGAAAATGTTTATTCCAGGGACACCTGGGTGGTTCAGTCAGTTAACCTTCTGACTTCAGCTCAGGTCATGATCTTGCGGTTTGTGGGTTCGAGCCCTGTGTCGGGCTCTGTGCTAACAGCTCAGAACCTGGATCCTGCTTCGGATTCTGTGTCTCCCTCTCTCTCTCATTCCCTCCCCGACTCGTGCTTTGTCCCCCTCTCTCTCTCTCAAACATAAATAAAAGTTTAAAAAAAAAGATATTTATTCCTAAAAAAACAAAGACAATTTCTTATTTGTTTTGAAAAAAATACAAACAATAGTGTCAATTAAAAACACAAGACAAAGAATAACATTGCTGGCTGATGTTCAAGAATTTTTACACCATTCTTTTGTCTTTAGAGTGTATCCTATGCAAGACATTCCATTAAATTATTTTGTTCTGGAGTCACAGATCATCACTCATTCTAGATGGCTCTGTAATTACTCATCTGGTAGACAGTTGAGTCCAGCTACTTTAGCTCCCTTCGGATGTTAGGGAGCCAGCACCCAAACAGGGCATAGTTCTATTTCTTAGGAGGTGGAGTCTTTTGGCTCCTACGCTCACAGTTCTTTTCTGGCTGGAGATAATCAGCTACCAGATTCAAGAGAAGAGTCCGCTCCACCAGACCACCTGGGGATATCCAGAAGGGTTCCTGCTCACGATCGTTTGTTTGTGCTACAATGATAGAATACATAACTATAAATACAAGACTTGATTTATATATGCGTGACTTCCATTTCAACAAACCAAATCTGGCACCTATTTAAAACATTTCTAGAGGGGTGCCTGGGTGGCTCAGTCGGTTAAGCGTCCGACTTTGGCTCAGGTCGTGATCTCACGGTTTGTGAGTTTGAGCCCTGAGTCGGGCTTCTGTGCTGACAGCTCAGAGCCTGGAACCTGCTTCGGATTCTGTGTCTCCCTTTCTCTCTGCCCCTCCCCCACTCATGCTCTGTTTCTCTCTGTCTCAGAAATAAATAAACATTAAAAAAATTAAAAAAAAAAGAACCCAGTATTTCTACCTATTTAATATTATTTTGTAAATTCTACTAAAGTCAGTCCCATTCATAAATATTTAAAAATTCACCCCACACTCTTTTCTGAGCTACTGGGTTTTCTTCATTTTATAAAATACAACATTGTCATATTAAGTTAATATATCATGTCCTGCCAAGGTTTACAATGGACATATCTAAATGATTCTCCCAATTAGTGTTATCTGGTCCTAGTCAATTTTTTTAAAATTATTTTTAGTGTTTTTTTAAATTTTTTTTTCAACGTTTATTTATTTTTGGGACAGGGAGAGACAGAGCATGAACGGGGGAGGGGCAGAGAGAGAGGGAGACACAGAATCGGAAACAGGCTCCAGGCTCCGAGCCATCAGCCCAGAGCCCGACGCGGGGCTCGAACCCATGGACCGCGAGATCGTGACCTGGCTGAAGTCGGACGCTTAACCGACTGCGCCACCCAGGCGCCCCTGGTCCTAGTCAATTTTTAAAATTTCCTGCAGGGCTATGAAGGACATACCTAGAAGTATTAAACTGCACATAATTAGCAAAGAACAATATGTAAAAATTCAGTTCTTGAAGTTTGGACTGAAATCCTCCTTTGACCAATAGGTCAGATTTTACCTGTGTCCAGATTTATCTATGCCCCTATTATTATCTCTCTCTTTTTTTTTTAACTTTAGCGAGAAAGAGAGAGTGGATAAGCAGGGAAAAGGGGCAGAGGGAGAAAATCTTAAGCAGGCTCTGTGCTCAGCTCAGAGTCCAATGTGGGGCTTGATTCCATGACCATGAGATCATGACATGATCTGAAATCTCGAGTCAGACACCCAACCGACTGAGCCACCCAGGCACCCGATCTGTGCCCTTCTTTTTATTACACAAACCTTGTGCAGAACTCCAATCTCTCCAGAGGCATTTGGGTTTATAGAAATATCTACTGACTTAGGGATATACAAATATAAAATTCCCACAGTCAATTAAGAATGCTATACAATATAATCAGAGAATATAAAAGTAAAACACAAAATTTTGTTCAATTACTAGACAATGCCAGGTGTCACCCTGCCAAACCAGACCCAGAAATTTCATGGGAAACCTTTTGTGTAGCTTAATTTCTGGATTAGCTGAGTTGTTCCAGAGTCTGTTTAGCCTAAATCTTCTTCAGCGGAGAATGTCAATTAACTGGTAGGGAACTGTCCTTCTTAAACAAGAAAGCATTCCATATCCTTCTTAGGTCCTCTTTTAAAAAAGTGTTTTTAATGTTTATTATTTATTTATTGAGAGAGAGCATGAGCAGGGGAGGGCAGCGAGAGTGGGAGACACAGAATCCGAAACAGGCTCCAGGCTCTGAGCTGTCAGCACAGAGCCCAACATGGGGCTCAAACTCACAGACCGAGAGATCGTGACCCGAGCCAAAGTGGGACATTCAACCAACGGAGCCACCTGGGCGCCCCTATGTAGGTCCTCTTTTTGATGAGCGGAGGTGGAAGTGTCTTATGAGGTTCAGATAACGAAAACAAGGTACTGATGCCCAGCAGGTGATTTTTCAGACATAAGTTAGCAAGCTTCAGAAAGGCTATTATTGAAAAGGGTACTTTCAACATCCATTTGAAATATGGTATTCATCAGCAAAGTATCTAGGATCTATATGAGATTTTAACAGTTCCTTGGGAGAGGAATACTGAGTTTTGATACAGGGGTTATGATATTATTTGGGGGAGTAAAACCCTACTAATTTCCTCATTGGCTGAGACTTTTAACTTTTAGAGTATGTGACAAGAAGTTTTGTTGATTGTGGAGGCCCGATTTCCCCACGAGACTTTGACTTATACTTGGTCCCATCTGCAAACTTCAACACCCACGAACAGTTTAACCTTTGATCTATTAAATCAAAAAGGTGACTTCCTTTTCAAGTATTCTAGTTTTCTATCATAGCAAATACAACCTTCCCAAGTACTTAAATTACTCCAATAGAGCTAATATAAATACAGCAAACCTTATAAACATAGTGAATCTGAAGTTCTCTTAAACCATCGTCTATAAACACAGTAAGTGTTCAACCCAAAGTTGCAAATCCAGGTATGATGAAGGCTGCTTGTCCCCCAACATTTATTTTCTCTTTTTTCCCCACGGGACTAGAGTCCTTGACTTTCATCTGGCTACGTGTCACGGGCTACATAATAGACTGCAGTTTCCGGTCTCTCTTGTACAGCGATGTGGCCATGTGACCAAGTCCTTTCTATAAGTACCGTTTTGGGCTAACTCGTGTCCCTGCCCCACGGATTCGTATGGTGAAATCCCAGCCCCAATACCTTAGAAAGTGCCTTTATTTGGAGACAGGGTTTTAAGGAGGTAATTATGGTTCAATGAGGTCATCAGGGTGGGCTCCAATCCAATGTACTGGTGTCCTTATGAGAAAGTGGGTTGATTTGGAGGTGCAGAGAAGAGAGGACCCCCTGTGAGTCAAGGGCAGAAGCCTCAGAAGAAACAATCTTGCTGACACTGTGGTCTTGGAATTTCAGCCTGCAGAACTATGAAGCTATTCCTTTGTTATGGCGGTCCTAGCTGACTTATACAATACGTAAAAAGGAAGTTGTTTTTGAAAGTCCAGGAAGCGTTCCTGAAGGTAAGACACATGCCCTCCTTCCTTCCTGTTTCCTGCTGGCTGCAATTAGGATGTAATGGTGCCTGTCTCGCTCCCCGTGTGACTTCAGTAGAGCAACAAGACAGAAGGAGCAGTGTCTCTGTCATTCACCGTGGAGCCCATCCCAGCCCTGGGAGCGTGGCTTCTGGACTTCTTGATTATAAGAGAGAAATCGACTTGTTTCTTGTTTAAGTTAGTGCTCTTTTTGACGTTTTTATTTTTCATAAACGTCAGCTTAACAAATATACTCCAGTATCTATTTCAAGTTGGAATTACAGAGCCAAATTTTCTTTAGAAATTAAAAATACCTAAAGACTAAATATCCACACGTTTTTGCTTAGCTCAGGACATTAATACTACAGTTTTGATTCTCTCAGTCATTTTAAATATTGGCAGGTAACACGTTTTAATGCACTTAAACTTAGCAATTACTTCTGTAATAATTATTTCTAAATATGTTTGCTTGCCATGGTTCCTAGGAGAACTTTATGTTCCTACACAATGTCAAGGGTTAACTTCCCATGTAACTTTTTGGATAGCGCCTCAACTTGCCCGAGGTTGTAAAACAGCCAGCAATTGTTAGCATTTCTGTGGGTGACTGTGATGGAATGTACTGAGCTCTGATCACGGTCTATAACGGGCACACGAGAACGTGTCAGTAGCTCATATGTTCCCATGCCTGGGGATATCTGGGTGTACCCATGGTAGCCTGCCTACCATGGCATCCAGACTACTTCCTCGGTCTGATTATTTTTCTCTTAAGACTTTTAAACGTCTTTTCTGGCCAACTTGAGAGACCTTTGAACTTGATAGAGTCTTAAAATTGTTCTCACAAACTTCCTGCCTCTTAAGACCATGCTACTCTTAACAGACACCAAAATGAGAGCTAATTGAATTTTGGATTACTCTCACAGCTTTATCTGACTGAAGGTCCCAATTTTCAAGGTCATTGTGCTGGCAGGACACACGTGGGTCTGAAACTCAGCTTTGCCACTTGCTAGCTGTGGGATGCTAAGCAAGTTCCACGTCCTGTCTGAACCTCTCTTTGCTCATATGAAAATGTAGGTAATACTTACACTTCTATCAAGGGGTTTCCTGGGAGGATTAAATAATATAATATATATGTTACAGAGCCAAATTTTCTTAGAAATTAAAAAAAATATTTTTTATATATACATATAAAAAATATATATTTATATATAATATATAATGTATTATATTATTTAATCCTTATATTAATATATTATATAATTATATAATTGTTATATATAACATATATAATTTTATTTTTCAATTTTATTATATATAATATATTATATTATATTGTATATCATATATAATAATTATATAATTATATTATATCATATATTATAATATATAATATAATTATATAATATATATTATATAATATATTATTTAATCTTTATATTAATATATATTATAATATAATATTTATATTATATTTATGTGTATATTATTTATATATTTATTTTTATATTATATTATATTTATATATATAAGGTCTTTATCATTGTGCCTGGAACACAGCATTTAAAATATGGTAGCTATCATAATACATTATCGTTAATATTGTTTTATATGAAAATGAACTCAGGTGAATTAATGAGCAGTGTGAAATGTCCACACATATTAAAGATTAAATATAGACTTTCATATACATTTTTCTCTTGTCTCCGAGAGGAGGGGAGTCTGGAGCCTTGAGCAGAAGCTGTAGAGACCTGAGTCGCGTGTTTCCGGTGTCTCAGTTGGGCCGAGGGTCTGGCCTGCAACTGTTTTCTCTCGCCTCTATCACTGCATCCGCCAAACGCTGCCTCCCTTCATCCTACCATTTCTTCTCCCTTGTTGCCCTGGAAACGGCTCCTCTTCCCTCTCCCCCCCTCCCCCCCCCCCCAGCCGCCCCAGGAAGATTCTATTGATTCCTCTGCTTTCTTTCAACCTCTCTTAAAACATAAAGACAACGTCGTCAAATGAAAATTCTGCCTTGTAGGAAGTCTTCCTTGAAAACCTTGAACATTGGCAAATATGTGTATTTACTCACTTTTTCTTTGGTGATGAGTCAACCTCCCTTTTGGGGGTGGGTTGTTGATGCATTATGTCTTCTATCTCTAATCGAATTCAAGATATCTCGAATATTTTTTTGTAGCGTCTGGTGTATTTGATTGAATATAGTCTTTTAGTATGTTTATATTGGTATTAAAATTATTTCGTGTCATCCGCCCTGTCTCTACAGCGACATCGAGCAACTTAAACCATAAACACTCACTACAGACAGCCCGGTCATAGAAAAGAGTGAGTTCCACGTTTCGGGTGGCCAGCTCTCCATCTCACATCCTATCTCGCGTAGTAAAAATTCCGATACAATTAAGCTTGATTTCAGGCCTGACATGTAATAACCTGAGCTTTCAAAGAGTCTTAGAATAATTCCATTTCACATCTGGAAGAGTTCTCAGGGATGAACGGAGCCTTAGATTCTTAGGCGATGATTCACTTAATCGGGAGCAGAAACTCATTCCCTAACCAAAGCTACTTCCCATCTGAAAAAAGAAACGTGATTGCTTGACAACAGTCGGGATCTCTGGTTCCATTGTTAGTATTACTGAGTACACCTGCACACAGAAGATTGGGGTTCCCAAGCCCGTGAAATGACCCTGCTACCCCTCTTCTTGGAGACGTGCCTGGCTCATTCTCTTTAGCCCTGCCGTGGTCAGGGATAGAGGTGGAGAAAGTGACCCCTCATGCCTCACCTCTATTCAGGACAGAGTACTGTGTCGGGGACTGGGCTGTTCATGGGCTGTGAGTCAGCATGGGTCCCCAGGCAAGGAGACTTGACTTTTTGAGTCCCTTCCTCTCTGGGTCCTAATATGCAAAAGCTGGAAAGCTCTTTTGTCACCCCTTTGCTATCTCCTAGCCCCACCCATCCTGGCTGTTTCTTTCTCATTAGAGTAACTCACCCCTTCATTTCCTCCTCCCGCAGCCCCTACGTATTCTAGATTCAGCGAGAGGAAAGCAGGCCTTCAGGGTTAGCGTCCTAGTCTCCTCCTTAGTTTAGCCGGTTCTTTGAATCTTGGTTTCTGTTCAGGAATGGGCCAGGGAAGGGCGTCCTGGGGTTGATGAGAGAAATACACACCCAAAACACAAGCCTATTACTTCAAAATTCTGCCAAATGATTTTTATAAATGAGATCACTTTATAGCTGGAAAAAGTAACAAATTTCATCTGGTTCTTTCATTTATTGGAGGAGAAACTGAGGCCCAGAGATGTTATAGGACTTAAGTCACCTGGTTTGTGGCAGAGGTCATACATCGTCCGTATCTCTGCGCTTTCAGGCCAGTAGGATTTCCAGAAGACCGTGCTGCCCTTTGGTAAGAACTCAATTACCATATTTAAAGTTCCTAATCAACCATAGATAAATTATACTGGCTTTTAGGGTCTTAATGAACAGGGCACAGTCTTGTTCCCTGTACAAGAAGAACTTGGATACCCATGTTTCTCAAGGAATTCAAGCATGAATATTTCTTCCTGGTTGGTTATCTGTCACCAAATTGAAAAAGTGCCTTAGTGGAGATGCTCCCTCTAGGTCAGTGTGTAATAAAGCAATAAATCATTAACCAATCAAGCCGTGTCACTCCTGACTGAAAAACTGCTACCGGAGCTCGGTTTTTCTGAGCAGGCTGGCAAGAAATGCCAAGATTGCTTATCCTTAGCATACAATGGAAGCGATTTCATTTTACATAGCCTCTCGGTATTCATTATTTCTTCCTGGTCTTGGATCCCAGAGGCTTCTTTTAATTACCTTAAATCTTGATGTATCACATTCTGCCTGAACCTTAGGGTTTCGGGAAGAAATTGAAAATAGCATTCAGATAGCCAGCCTTCCAATGGGTATCCTCCAAAGTGGTATCTTTGCAACTTGACTTCCCTTTGCTCTGGAGTACAGACACCGTGGGTTAGTGTGCCGTATACACCACTAGAGGGCACTTTGACACTTGAAAAAAACAAACGAACCCCCCCCCATCTACCGTATTTTAGAAGCTCCAAGTTGCAATCATCTGCGTCTGTTGTGTCCACACGTTAGCAATATTTTGTGGTCATTTTAGTGAAGTGCTCTCCTTCTACAACAGTGGCACTGTGTGATCCTTAACAGAAATTGGTTGATGACGGGTTCATGCTAGTAAATTAACGGGAAATTGATGAAGGTTGTTATGGCTGGGCAGTGGGCAGAAGTCTAAATGCAAGCAAGGATCAGAAAAGGACTCAGTAGAGCCAATGCCCTAGATGAGCTGCCTTAGTAGGAAAGCACCCAGAATCATAATATGATTTACTAGGCAAATAGGGCAGACATATAGGGTGAGCCCCACCCCGTGCTCATGGCTGGCAGTCATCAAGGAAATTCAGATTCTACCGAGGAGGAAAAGCAAACACTGATCTAAAAAAAGAAAAAGAAAAAGAAACAAAATAAATAAACTCTCTAGGAGTAAAAGGACCAAAAGAACTCTGGTGAAATAGATCTAACTGAATGCTGTAGGGAAGAAAAGAAGGGAAATTGGTTTTAAAGGGTTAAAGGTCACTGACATTCTCCTACCCTCGCCCCATGTCCCAGTGTTCTAGAGATTATTGCATTGAAAACATCTGAAACAAGGACCAGACGAGGGTCAGAAGTAGAGGTGGGTTATGATCCTTCCTTCAGACAGGAATATTTGAAGGGTCAATGGGTGGGGAATTGTCACTACGTACATACTTCCTGAGAAACTTGAACAAACTCCCAACACAAGCAAAAGAAAGAACTGGGAGTTGGAAATTTTGGAGAATGACCATAAAGCACTATTGAGCTCTGCAAAAAAGGGAAACCCCACCTGGTGATGGCCCGGTGACTTTGAGGCAGCCAGCCTGTCCTCTCTGCCCGTCTCAGTCTGATCTGTCCATCCCTTTCCACCTCCAGAACACAAGCCTCATCCTTGATCCCTATGGTTCCAGAAATGATCACTTCACTTAAAGTCTCAACTTACATTTTCCTTGACAGAAACTCTACTTGTTATCTGTGACACACGGCTAATTTTCAGGCGACCTCCTCTTGATTCATTTTGATCTATATCACCATTCCCACAGAGGGCTTCGGTTGCAGTGGTACGCCCAACTCCAGCCTTGTTTGCTCCGGCCTTTCAAGTGAGACTTTTGGAAGTCAAGGCCACTTGCTTTTTATATTCTCCCATAGGCCTGGAAGAGAGCTCTTTACACAAAATCATAATATTGTAAATTTGAAGTCCTGCCTACCGGTCAACTAGTCTACCCTCCATGTAGACGGTTAATGTTGAGTGCTCTATGGCTATTGAGATCCTATCAGCCTTTTAAACTTCCTTTGTTCGTGAGATGTTTACAATAAAACTACGAAAAACATTTGTAGGTAGGTTTGTGCATGAACATAAGTTTTCATTTCTCTGGGACAAATGTCCAGGAGTACCGTTGCTGGGTCATATGACAGTTGCATGTTTAATTTTTTTAAGAGGCAGCCGGACTGTTTTCCAGAGTGAGTGGACCATTTTGCATTCCCACCGGCGACGTACGAGCAGTCAAGTTTCTCTGCATCCTCAACAGCATTTCCTGTTGCCACTATTTGTTATTTTAGTTATTCTGATGGGTGTGGAGTGATCTCACTGTGGTTTTACTTTGCATTTCCCTAACGGCTAATGATGTCAAACACACTTTCATGTGCTTATGGGCCATCTATGTGTCTTCTTCTTTTTCACTGTTGAACGTGGAAGGTTCTTTTTTGTTTTTTAAGTTCATTTCTTTATTTTGAGGGAGACAGGGACAGTGCAAGTGGGGGAAGGGCACAGAGAGAGGGAGAGAGAGGATCCCAAGCAGGCTCTGCACTGTTAGTGTGGAGCCTGATGTGGGGCTCAAATCCATGAAGCTGTGAGATCATGACCTGAGCCGAAACCAAGAGCTGGATGCTTAACCAACTGAGCTACCCAGGCGCCCCTGAATGTGGAGAGTTCTTTGTGTACTTTCCATATAAATCCTTTGTCAAATATGTGGTTTGCCAATATTTTCTCCTGTCTCTAGTTTGTCTCTTCATCCTCATAACAAGGCTCTTCATGGAGCAAAGTTTTTAATTTTGATGAAGTCCAATTTGTCAATTTTTCTTTTTATGAATCATGCTTTTGGTGTTGAGTCTGAGAACACTCTACCTAGCTGTACCTCCTGAAGACTTTCTCTGATTTTTTTTTAATATCTTTTTTTTTTAATGTTCATTTATTTTTGATGGAGAGAGAGAGAGACAGAGCAGGAGTGGGGGAGGGGCAGAGAGAGAGGGAGACACAGAATCTGAAACAGGCTCCAGGCTCTGAGCTGTCAGTCCAGAGCCCGACGCGGGGCTCGAACTCACAGACCGCGAGATCATGACCTGAGCCCAAGTCGGACACTCAGCGGACCGAGCCACCCAGGCACCCCTCTCTGATGTTTTTTAACTAAAAGTTTTATGATTTGATGTTTTACATGTAAATCAAAGATCCGTTTTGAGTTAATTTCATACAAAGTGCGGAGACTTAGGTTAAAGATCAGTTTGTTTGCCCATGGATATCCAATTTCTCCAGCACCATTTGTTGAAAAAACTTTTTCTTACATTGAATTGCTCTTCTGCATTTGTCAAAAATCACTTGGACATATTTGTTTGAGTCTATTTCTGGGTTGTTTATTGTGTCATTGATCTATGTGCCCATATTTCACCAATACCATATAGTCTTTTTTTTTTTTTAATAAACGATAATTTATTTAGCTTTTTCATATTATTCTTTTCTCCTTTTTTCCTCCAACTATACTGAGATATTGACATATAACACTGTGTAAGTTTAAAGTGTATGATGAGATGATTTGATAGAAGTATGTATTATGAAATGATTACTGTGCTAAATTTGGTTAACACATCCATCACCTCACCTAGTTACGTGTGTGTGTGTGTGTGTGTGTGTGTGTGTGTGTGTGTATAGGATGAGAACTTTTAAGATTTACTCACTTGGCAACTTTCAAGTATACGATACAGTATTCTCAACTGTAGTCACCCCAAACCACATGGTCTTGATTACTGTAACTATATAATGTCTTGAGATCAGTTACTGGTTCCTCCTACTTTCTTCTTTTTCCAAATTGTTTTAGCTATTTTAATTTATTTGCCTTTTCATATAAATTTTAGAATAATCTTGTCTTACATCTATAAAGATTCTTGCTTGCATTTTGATAGGAAATGTGTTAAGTCTATATATGAATTTGGGAAAAATGACTTTGCTACTTTAGTGAGTTTTCCAATCCATGAGCATGGTATATCTCTGAATTTAGTTAGATCTTTATTTTTTTAATCAGCATTTTGTAGTTTTCAGCATATAAATCCTATACATATTTTGTTACATTTATACCTAAGTATTTCAGTTCTTTGAGTGATTATAAACAGTATTGTATTTTAATTTTGATGTCCATGTGTTCATTGCTAGTATATGGAAATGTGATTTTTTGCATGTTTATCTTGTATTCTGGAATCTTGCTGAACTCACTTATTACTTCTAGGAATGTTTTTGTGGATTCCTTGGAATTTTCTACAGATAATTATGTCATCTGCAAATAGGGAATGTTTTATTACTTCCTTTCCAACTGTATTCCTTTTCTTTTCCAAAACTGTATTCCTTTTCTTTTCTTGCTTTATTATACTGGCTACAACTTGCAGCACTATGTTGAATAAAAGTGAGAGAGCAGACATCCAAAAAAGGGGAAAGCAGTATTTCATCATTAAGTGTAGTGTTTGCTGTAGCTTTTGGTAGATTGAAAAAGTTAATTGAGGAAGTTCCTCTGCATTCCTATTTTTCAAAGTATTTTTATCATGAGTGTGGTGAGTCTTGTTAAATGTTTTTTCCTACGTAGACTGGCAAAATCATGTGGTTTTTGTTTGTTAGCCTGCTAATATGGTGGACAGTGGTTAATTTTTGAATATTGAATCAAGCCTGACATCCTTGGACTAAGCCCCGCTTGTCCTATAGCTCTGTTTATATGTTGCTAAATTCCATTTGCGAAGCCTGTATTTTGTTAAAATTTTTTGGATCTCTGTTCGTGAGGGATACTTATCTGTAGTTTTTTTTCTTTTTGCACTGTCTTTGCTTTTGTTGACAGGGTAATACTTGTTTCATAAAATGAATTGGGAAGTGATCCCTCCTCTTCTATTTTCTGGAACAGATTGTATAGAATTACTGTTGGCTCTTGTTTAAACGAATTCTCCAGTGAAACTTTCTGGGCCTGGAGATTTGTTCTTTTAGAGTTTTTAAATTACAAATTCGACTCTCTTCTAGTTACAGGGGCATTTAAATTATCCCTGAGGTGCTCTTCTCTCCTCCTCCTTTCTCTTTTTCTCTTTTTTCTTCTTCTCCCTCTTCCTCTCCCCCCTCCACACTCCTCTCCCTCCGACCCCCTCCCCCTCCTCCTTCTCCTCCTCCTCTTACCTCTTTAGTCTCTTTCCTCTCTCTTGTTCAAGGTGGAAAATTTCTTTTTTTTTATTCCTTTTATTACTGTATAACTGACATATAATGTTATGTTAGTTTCTGGTACACCATATAATGACTTGCTATTTGTATACATTGTGAAACGATCACCACAATAAGTCTAGTTAACATCTGCTACCATAAGTAGCAAAAAAAAATCTTTTTTCTTGTGACGAGAATTTCTAAGATTTAGTTGTGTTGGCTCATAGTGGAGGTGGGGTGAGGGTGTGGTGGCCTCATTACCTCTGGGTAGTGGCGACAGTCCTGGCTCTCCACTGAGCCTCCTCTGATGCCATCCCAGTGGGAAGGGAGAGGGGTACTTCAGTGCTGGCTGGGGTAGAATGCTCTCCATATGTCCATGGACACAATGTTGGCGGATGGGTGGGGATGAAAGTCCTGGCTCCATACTTGCCCTTTTCTGACCACCCCTATGTGTTGGAGGGGGGGTTTGGGGGTGCCTCGCTACAGTCTGGGGGACGTGGAAGTCTAGGGTCTCCTCTTGGCCTTTGTTGGCATGGTGGGGGTGTGGTCACGGAGTTTTCTGTGGCGTTTGGCTGGAGAAGACCATTATTATCTAAATGTTTTCTGACTTGCTAGGCCACCCCCTTCCTGGTCCTTTTGCCAGGGAGGGCAGGCTTTCGTTCTGCCTTCTCTTCTCTTTGTCTGTTAAAGTTTCAGAGTTTCTGACTTCTTCAGCTCTGAGTGTGGGATACACGAGGAAGAAAGAAACCCCAGGGAGGCCACCACTGTGTCCTTCCTTTGGTCCTGAGGTTCCTCCCGGCCTGCCTTCCTCTCTCCACCTTTCAGAGTTTGCTTATGTTTGTCTTATATATAATGTCCAGAGGTTTCCATTGTACTCAGCAGAAGGAATAGGGAAAAGTATATGTTCTTCCTCTTCCCAGCAGAGGAGTTTGATTTTCCCATCTCTTAACTGAGGAAATTAATCAATAATGTTCTCTCAAGAATTTTTCAGCTCAAAAAATTCTGTTAAGCCATGGTGTATTAAATCCTTGTGTGCGTTTTTTGTGCTTACTCGGGGATTGTAATCACTACACCATCAACGTGTTTTCTGGTTCCAACTTTATAACGTGCCCACTCATCCTCACATGCCTTCCGCGTGTGTGTTTTCAGAATTCTTCTTCTTTCCATTTGCAAGCTCCTATCCCAAACAAGATGGTTTAGTCTTTAAAATTGGCTACACTGGCAGGAACAGCAGTGCGAAAATTTGTTCAAATGTTAATGCAAGCAATTGCTGTTAACTTCCCATTTACTGTGATACAAAAATGGGAAACTTTATTCATTTGGCCAGCATTTATTTTCCACCCAGATAGAGAGCTTCCTCCTGGCTCCCTCACACTCTTCCACCACCCTTCTACCCTTTTTCCCTTTACCCAGACATGTCCCTACAGAAATGTCCTTCCTTCCTTTCTTTTTATTTATTTATTTTTGTAGGTAATCTCTATGCTCCACATGGGGCTCGAACTTACGACTCCAAGATCAAGAATTCACGTGCTCCACCAAGGGAGCCATCCAGGCACCCTACTCTTTGTTCCTTTCATTTCCTCCATGTTCCTACGATCTTCGTTTAATTATTTACTAATGGGTTTTCCTTTTACATGACAAAAAATATAGTAAAGCTTCTTTACACTGATTACCTAAACATTAAAATTTGATCCCGACAGGACAATAATTATTCTGTACTTTAATCTATTTCTTAGTTGTGTCTTTCATAAGGATGATTTTGTTTCAATATAACCTAATTGTTTTATTGAGATATCATTCATACCCCATAAAACCTCCCATTTTAAGGTGTACAGTTCAATGGCTTCTAGAATATTCACAGGCTGCGTGATGCCCACAAAGTGACTGAGGGAGTTGGTGAGGGAAGGACTTACAGGATGGAATTTGAGGTAGTGGGCAGATGCCCACGCTGTCCTAAAGGATATAGAAATAAAGGAGAGTGTGCAGAGCTGACAAATAAAGTCACGAGAGGGTGGGATCGCCTCCACACTCAGACAGAAATGCAGAGGAGCAGAAGATCCCAGCAGGTAAAAGGAGAACGGGTCACTTAGACGGGTCCTCGTCCTGGTAGAGTTTAAATCCAATAGGAGGGCAAAGCGTCGCGCACAAAGCAACTGCGGGCCCTTTCAACGTGGCTGCACTGGTGAAACTCGGAAGGAGGGAGTTAGGGACACAGGCTGTCACTGCTCAGCTGGCAAAGCTTGCCCCAGGCCAGCAGGTCTGTTGTTGGCACAGCCCCGGCCTCGCCTCTCCTGAGCCATGGCTCATACTGTCTTGCCATCCCGAATGCATTCCTAGACCTCTCCTGTCCTTCATTTCCCACCTCGCGTCCTCTGTGCAGTGTTCCCCAGCGATCCTGCCCGCAACAAGCTCTCTAGATGCCCTGGTGTCTTCAGGGGAACCTTATGATGCAGGAGTCCCGTGTTTGCCAGCAGTCTGATCACCTGCTGCTGGGGAATCTTCACCCTGAAGCCCAATGAATAACCCTGCCTCACCTGTAGCTGCCAGCAGCTTGCATCATCAGTATTTCCTTCCAAGTGATCCCTCGGGTGGACCTGTCTGCTGGGGCCACTTTAACAAAACACCACAGACTGAGTGGCTTAAACAACAGACATTTATTTTCTCAAGTTCGGAGGCTGGACATCTCAGATCAAGGTGCTGACAGGCTAGGTTTCTAGTGAGGTCCCACCTCCTGTCGTGCTGTTGGCCACCTTCCCGCTGTGTCCTCACCTGGCCTTTCCTCTGTGTGCATGTGGAGAGAGAGATCTTTTGCATCACTTCCTCGTCTTTTTAAAAAAAATTTTTTTAACGTTGATTTATTATTAAGAGACTGAGAGGCACAGAGCGTGAGCAGGGGAGGGGTATAGAGAGGAGGAGACAGAATCTCTTCTTCTTCTTCTAATGACATCAGTCCCATCAGGTTAAGATGCCATCTGTGTGACCTTATTTAACCTTAACTGCCTTCCTGGAGACCCTATCTCAAAATATCATCACATAGGGGTTTAGGGGTTCAATGTGTGCATTTCAGGGGAACACAATTCAGTCCATAACACTAAGAAAAGACTGGGGATTCCTGCCATAGAGAACAAAATCTAGAAAATAAGACTTGGATTCTTCTATATTTGGCTCAATGGAATAATCACACACACATACACACACACACACATACACACACACACACACACACACAGAATATAGATCAGTCATTTTCAAACATTTCTGCTCACATATCACAATTTTGACATACTAGCTGATTCCTTGCATTAGACTGACACCTAAAAATTTTCATTGTAAATTTTAAATTGTTGCAAAAAAAGAGAAACGTCCAGTCTGCAGTATTCAGACTACTGAAATTTTAAAATAAATTTTAAATCACTGCTTCTTCTCCTGGAAATTGTCACTTTCTCAATTTCACTTCCTCATAGAATTATATCCTGTTATAATCATACGTTTTATACTTCAGGATATTTTACTAATCACACTATTACATTTTTTTCCCCACAAAAATATAAAATTAATTTTTTTTAAGTTTCTGTAACTAAAGGTTAAGATGTGAAAAATGAATCTGGTTTGGCTGCTATTAACTTACTATTATATTATTGATCAACCTATACATTTTGTGTGCTTGGAAAGTGATAACTATACAGGAAAAGTAAAATTTCATTGCAAGTCCATGTATGCATGAGTGTCCCCCCCCGCCCACAATCAATTCATAGATCTATGAGTGAATATTACTTACCTGTTTTTGAACTCTGAGCCATGGTTAAGCATTCATTCTATTCCTATTCCTACTTTTATTTTTTTAATTTATTTATTTTTTAAATTTTTTTTTCAACATTTATTTATTTTTGGGACAGAGAGAGACAGAGCTTGAATGGGGGAGGGGCAGAGAGAGAGGGAGACACAGAATCGGAAACAGGCTCCAGGCTCTGAGCCATCCACCCAGAGCCTGACGCGGGGCTCGAACTCACGGACCGCGAGATCGTGACCTGGCTGAAGTCGGACGCTTAACCGACTGCGCCACCCAGGCGCCCCATCCTATTCCTACTTTTATAAGTAAGTGCAAACACTGAAGAAGACTAGTTCGTAGACCTAATTGGATGAGAACTGATATGCTTTTGTTATAGCAAATTACTTCATTTCTTGAACTCCGAATTATACGCTAAGAATCACATGGTGATCTCTTGCCGGAAGTTCCTTTCAGTGATCTCCTTCTCAGCTAACATGTCTGGTAGATACCCCTTCACTTTCGCTGAAAACGAATTGCCAATGGAACTGTAAAACATTTATTACCCAGTTATTCAATTATTCAAATTGTCCCTTTCCTTTTGGCCTCCCCAGCAAGTTTTACGCCTCAGCACCACACCCCTAGATAGGATTCTGCATGCGAAAGAGGGAAGCCTTTTCTTGGCCAAGAGAAAAGTGTCAGGGTCAGAAGGGAGGCCTTGACCTCGGCTTTCTCTTAAGAGTACTCGTGGATGTTCGGGACCCAGAACAGATTCTCCTAAATGCTCCTGACCTGTTATTTTCCCCCAAGGTGAGCTGTACCCCAGTTGGGAGGCGGAAGGCATGGAGAGCACATCATAGAGTTGGGGTTATGGAGTCAGACAGACAGAAGTCTGAATACGGACTCTGCCGTAACTGCCAGTGTGACATTGGGCACATTAGGACCATCTTGCTGAATCTCAGTTTCCTCTTCTGTAATAGGGATAAAAACGTACTTAGTGTTGTTGTGAGGGTGAAGTCAGTGGTGCAAAAGCAAAGTGCAAGGAACATAAAAAGCATGGGCACTCAACAAAAGTTTTCTTGGGATGCCTGGGGGGCTCAGTTGGTTAAGTGTCCGACTCTGGATTTTAGCTCAGGCTGTGATCTCACAGTTTGCGGGTTTGAGCCCCGCACGGGGTTCTGTACCGACAGTGCAGAGCCTGCTTGGAATTTTGTCTCTCCCTCTCTCTCTGCCCCTTCCCCGCTTGTGCACACTCTCTCTCAACACCTAAATAAATAAATAGAACTTAAAAAATAATGTCTTGTTTCTCTCTTCCCCTCCCTCTTCCCCCCTCCTTTCCTGAACCCCTCTTCCTGCCCCTCCCCTCTGTGCAAGGTTCCCTTCAAAGCACTTTGCATGGATTATTTTATGTTGGCTCCTGGCATCTCTATGAAGTATGGACTTCTATTATTCCCGTTTTACAAATGAAGAGATTGAGATGCCAAGGAGATTAAAACCTCAAAGCCACAAGCTTAATACATGGTAGAGAAGGAGTTCAAACCCAGGCAGACTGACCCCAGACCCAGCACCCTTAGCCACGACCCCTCACAATGGTGGCACAGAGAACCCTATTCTGTTCCAGTGCTTGGAGTACCTATCTACTGGCCAGTTCTCTAATGAGTGAAAACTCCAGAAATAGGAAGGTTCCTTGAACTTTGTTCAAAAGTTCATTCAAACCAATCTTTGGTCTCCTGGAGGTTTTCTGCCCAGCAGCTCCCAAACAAAAGTCTCAATTGTCTGGTCCGTGATGCCTAGAAAACTAGCTGGGGAGATCGGCATGACCTAAGACCCTTTTCCAGTATTTCCAGGGATTGTCGGGCACTGTTTTTCCTGCTTTCTATCCCAGTGAAGTACAGACTGGCCCTGACTCTCCATCCTGGACAACCTTCTTTTTTCTTCTCTTTTTCTTTTTAATATTTATTTATTTTGAGAGACAGAGAGAGAGAGAGAGAGTGTGAGCGGGGGAGAGCGCGGAGCCCAACATGGGGCTCAAACCCACAAACTGTGAGATCGTGACTTGAGCCAAAATCAAGAGTCAGATGCTTAATCGACTGAGCCACCCAGGCGCGCCCCCGACCCGGACAGCCTTGCATGTCCAGGGCTTCAAATTTCCAAACAGATGGTATGACGCGGCCATATTGCCTCCTGCTGTGGTCTCCCGGGTCCGATTTCTGTGCCGGACACTCCTGAACTGATGTGGGGTTAAATCAAATCGGTGTTAAGATCTTCAGGTACCGGGGGGGGGGGGGGGCGCTCAGTACTTGCTGCTGTTCGTTTTCATTCGATTCCAGCAGTTGCAACATGGCAGTGTTCGTGTCCCGGGCTGTCGTTGCCCACCATTCAAGAACTTTGGAATCGGAGCTGTTCGCAGAGGTCCTGTGGGCATCGGGGAGGGGGTCAAGGGAGGTCGGAGTCATGCTTGGAAGCATGAGCTGCCAATGGAAAAGCTTGGCTCTTAATTATGTCCGGCTGGCCAATGAAACAGCCCCAGTTTGGTGACTGGCTGTCCAGGCCAGGAGTCTGGCTAGCAACAGTCCTGTACATCTGGAACACTGTGGCCTTGTCTCTATGGCAGCTTATTTTGGGCTTCATGGCTATTACCCAGAGTCAGGAGTCATGTCTTTCATTCTGAGACGTCTACACCCCCAACCACAGGCGTGTTTTCCTCCAGGGCAGAGGGCAAATGCAATTACATCTGTGACCAATTTGCGCAGCTGGGAGCTCAGCCTCCTGACAGAAACATTTATTTGAGATTCAAGTCTCCGGGGAGCTGGGGAACCATACAGGAAGTAAGGTCCGGCAAGCATTTTGTCCACGTCCGCTAGCCTGAGCCTTGAGAACAAAGGACAACAACAACACAAAATCAACTTGGCTTTCATTAGCTCCAAATGAGACCACTCTCTCTAGGAACCCGGGAGAGTTTTCAAGGCGCAGAAGAGAATAAGAATATTCCAATAAGACATGGGTGCCATTGACCTTATACACACAAAGCACGCACGGTGCACACAGAAGTGTTGGAAGGGAAAACTTCTTGGAAGTCAAGGGCTGAGGTCCAGCTGTGGCTCTCCCCCTCCTAACTGCGGCCTCCTGGGCAAGTCAACTCACTCACGCACGTTCTCTTTCATGCAAGAGAAGGGCAGTTTTGGAGCCCATGAGCTTTTTAAAAACATCTAAACAAGTTGGAACTGGAAAAAAGAATACCACCCTCAAATTCAAAAGAAAACATTGCCAAGCAGAAAAACGTTTGTCTCTAAAAAATATGTTGTTGTGTCTGATTCATTAATTTTTAGATATGTATATTTTTTTTGGAAAGAGAGAGAGAGAGGGTGCAAGTGAGTGAGGGACAGAGAGAGAGAGGGAGAGAGAAGCAAGGTTCACCCAAAGAGGGGAACCAGCTCACCCAATGCAGGACTCGAACTCATGAACCTTGAGGTCATGACCTGAGCCTAAGCCAGAGGAAGTCAGATGCTTAACAGTATGAGCTACCCAGGTAACCTAGATGATATATTTTTTAAATCCATGATTAAAAAAATTTTTTAATGTTTATTTTATTTTTGAGAGACAGACCTTGAGCGAGGGAGGAGCAGAGAGAGAGGGAGACACAGAATCTGAAGAAGGCTTCAGACTCTGAGCTGTCAGCACAGAGCCCGACTTGGGGCTCGAACCCACGAACAGTGAGATCATTACCTGAGCTAAAGTTGGTTGCTTAAACAACTGCCACCCAGGTGCCCCTTTAAATCCATAATTTGAGAAGAGTTTCTTGGGCTAGAGTTTCTCACTTTAGAAGAATTCCCAAGTAGCCTCAATAATCACTGAGAAATCACTGTTAATTATACGTGATGTGTTATTCATAGCCAAGTGGGTTTTTTTTAAAGTTTATTTATCTATTTTGAGAGAAGCAGAGAGAGTGCAAGCCGGGGAGGGGAAGATAGAGAGGGAGAGAGGGAGAATCCCAAGCAGCCTCTATACTGTCGGTGCTGAGCCCCATGCAGGGCTTGAACTCACAAAATTGTGAGATCACAGCCTGAGCTGAAATCAGGAGTCAGGCACTCAACCAACTGAGCCACCCAGGCGCCCCGACAACCAAATGACTTTTAAAGCAAAATGATGAAAATCGTGTCAACTTTTTAGAGTAAGAATTAAATCTGAAGAGAGCACACTTTAATATGTTTGATTACGTGATGTGGGAGGGGGCCTACACAGGTCTCACGACATCCTTGACCTTCACCTGTGCAGCCCTTCTCACCTGTCCAGTTGCCTTCTTAATGACATGAGGCCATCAGGTGGATAATCCCGAGGTTTCTTTCAACTCTAGAAATGCCATCGCCCATGTGGAACATTGTCAGGGTGATCGTTATGGATACATTGTCCACGAGGTTGAGTTAATCCTTTGGAGTCCGGGCTATGCCGGAACGTACTGTTAGTGTTGTAAACGCTGAAGATATTCTGGCTGGGAACGGGGGTAAGCATGCAGGTGAGTTTACCTGTGGTCAGCTTTCTGCCATACCAGAGCTACCAGAATCTTGCACAAACCCAAAAGTGTGAGCTAGAACTGTCTAATGACAGGCCCTCGCGCAGAAAGGCTCAGGTGCAGGGGCGTCCCGTTAGCACCTCTGTTCTCATCGACAACACCGTGGTTGAACCATGACATTGCTGACATGCAGCCATTTTTGACCTCCAAACACGACGACCTCATTGGTTCACCCAAATACTTGCAGCCCGTGGCCCCAACCTTCACAGCCCTTGCAAGGACAGGTTGATGTTAGACGATCGAGGTGATGTGGTGCTTTTCTGTTGGAAACTTCAATTCCATTTTAAAACACCAGCTCATCATTTTCCCAGTTATACTGTAAGGTTCTGGACTTTAAAATGACTGCCCTGCACTGGGGTCCCTGTCCCTCTCCCCTGAGCTCCAGAGAATCTGAGGCCTTCGGATTCCTGAACTGATTGAGGTTCCTTTGCCACCACTCTGCTTAGTCCCTTAGGTTTCTAGATGCCCTTTCTAGAGTTTTCTTGAAGGAAAAGAGAGCCCTATAAAAACATTAAATATGCAAGCCTGCGGGGATGGTCTATGGAGAACAATAATTCAAACAATTCTATTAATATTAGGTTTTTGATCTGGTCTGATTTGTATATGGTGTGAGGTCAGGGTCCAAATTATTAAAAAAATTTTTGCACATGTACATCCATTGTCCCAGCATCATATGTTGAAAAAACTTTTTTTCCCCTAATGAATGGTCTTGGATGATCTTGGCACTCTTGATGAAAGTCATTCGACTATAAATATGAGGGTTTATTTCTGGACTCAATTCTATTGATCTATACATCTGTCCTTATGCCAGTACCATACTGTCTTGATTACTGTAGCTTTGTAATAAACGTTGAAGTTGGTGTCTCCTCCAACTTTGTCCTTTTTTTCAAGATCACTTTGGCTACTCTGGGTCCTCGGATTTCAATATGAATTTTAGAACCAGCTTGCCAATTTCTACAAAGAAGTCAGCTGGGATATGATGGGAATCACACTGAACCTATACATCAATTTGGGAAAAACAGCCATCTTTACAATGTTGTCTTTTGACCCATGAACATGAAGGGTCCCTCCACGTTTTTATTTCTTTCTTAATTTCTTTCAACAGCATTTTTTAGTCTTCAGAGTACAGGTTTTATCCTTTTGTTGTTGCTGTTGTTGTTAAATTTCTTCCTAAGTATTTTATTTTGTTTCATGCTATTATAAATGAAATTCTTTTCTTAATTTCACTTTTGGTTTGTCCATTGATGCAGCATAGAAATACAATAGATTTTTATATTGATCTTTTATTCTGCAGATTCGTTGAATTCATTTTTTTTTTAAATTTTTTTTTCAACGTTTTTATTTATTTAAGGGACAGACAGAGACAGAGCATGAACGGGGGAGGGGCAGAGAGAGAGGGAGACACAGAATCGGAAACAGGCTCCAAGCCATCAGCCCAGAGCCTGACGCAGGGCTCGAACTCATGGACCGCGAGATCGTGACCTGGCTGAAGTCGGATGCTTAACCGACTGCGCCACCCAGGCGCCCCTCATTTTTTAATTTAAAAAGTTTTCAGTGGATTTCTTAGGATGTTCTATTTTCCAGATTGTATCATCTGAAAATAGGGATCGTTTATCTTCTTCCTTTCTAATCTGCATTCCTTTGTCTCATTTTTGCCTAACTGCCCTGGCTAAGGCCTTAGCTTTGCCTCAGCCGTCTAAGGAGCTGGATTTCTGTTATTTGCCATCACAGGAGGCTGAATTAGGTGCTCCGACTCCTTTAACCGTGCGGTTAATGCTTAGTATTCAGCCCACCCCCCAAATCGAGAGATACGCACTTCCCAGAATATATTTCAGCAGAGTAACAAAACGTATCAGGCACTAATCAGGCATGTGCTAGGCCAGGTCACTACCCTGTTCCCGATGGGGGGTTGGGACACCAGGAAAGAAAGACAAGTGGAGCAACTTTCAACATGGAACCCTTTCTGCCGGGGCTAATGTCTAGCCGGGGCTAGGCCGGCCACGGAGGAATCCGTGGATGCGGGGGGCAGGCTGCAGTTCCGCCTGCAGAGGAATCTACAGCCTGGACAAGCCTCCCGGCTCCTTCCCACCATCCACCCTGCCCCCTTCTGCAGGCTGAAACAGAGAAGAAAATCACTGCTTTTTCAGTGTGCCAAGCAACTGAGCTATTTTCTCTTCAGACCCGGAGTCGACAAATTCTGGAGCCAACCTAATTAACGAGGAAAGCTCCCCGTCAGGCGTGTTTTGCTGGGCCCTTTCCGCCTCTCTGTGCCTTCGGCACTCCTCTGAGTGGCTGGGCTGGGAAAGACATCGAAAGAGATCTCTGAGTGTGTACATATTTGTGGTGGCTGTTTGCCGCGAGGGGGGAAGCAGAGCCTTCTCCCTCCCCGGGGCCAACGCTGCGGCTTCGGCAACTTCAGAAACAAGATGAAATAAACATCTTGCTTCGTGGGCAAACCGTGCGGGGCCGGCTTTGTGTGGGAGACCGCGAGGGTGCAGAGGCCATTCAGAGGCTTGCCGGAGCCTGAGAATAACTGGCTTTCACGGGGCTTCTGGACACGATCCAGTTCTTAGCAAAATCCAGCCCGATCTCGCTGAAGTGCACCATTGAGAAAATGGCTTGAAAATAGGTTGAATGGCAGGGGGAGCAACATTGGTAGAATGGCTCTAATGAGGCAAAAAATGTGGTTTCAAATGCCCCTGTCTCTGAGTGCCACCGCCTGGCTTTGCCAGCACATGTCAAGCCCGCTCACTGGAGCAAACTCAGAGCGACAAGAGGGACAAGAGGCGGTGCTTCGGCAAAGTCTGAGCCGGTGAGCCGTGTTCACGTCCCGGCCCAGAAAATCCGCTCACGGTGAGGAGAGGTTGGTCTGAGCCGAAGGAGAACGGTCTGGAGTCCTGGATGCTCAGTGGGGCTGGGGGGAGGGGCAGGATGTGTGCAGAAGGGAATCTCTCAGGTCTCCAGCCGGGAGAGTTTTTGGCGGGGGGCCCTTGCTGTTGGCTCCCAGGGAGGTGGGGGGGGGTGGCTGTTTACTGTACAACGTGACCCTGATTATTCAGGGGCTGACTATCCACCTCACGGATTCCCTGGCCTGGTGCCTCTCCTCCTCTTTCCAAGTTGCCTGACTTTTGGTGATGTTGCTGCTCTGCTGAGACCAACGAGTAGAAAGAATGGAAGGAGAGGAAAACAATCTTACTACAGGTTAACAGGTCCCATAAACTATCTGATCGGGGAAAGGGAGCCAACTGCGTGGTTAAAATAGAATCTGGGGCTCATTGAGAGGGATTTCCTTCTCCGTTCTCGGTGCGCAGTATCTTGGGCGACTACCGCCATGAGGTCTCCCGGGCACATTTACTCAGGGAATCTCCATGTGGCAGTGCTCGTGAGGAGGAGACAGGGAGCGAGAGCAGCCAGCTGCAGGGATGTTGACCGCAGGGAGAGTCCAGCGAGGACTCGGACCTTGAAGAAACATCTGGGCTCTGTGAGGCCTCGCCCATGGCTGCTGGTGGGTGGGCAGCGGGATGGAAGGCCCAGCCAGCTGCTGGGCCTCCGAACATGATCAAACACTTTGTAATGATGACTTAAGGGGGTCGATTACAAGTGCCCAGAGAGAAGAAGTAAAAATACGGAGGCGTGAGGATGTTTGGTGAGGCCAAACCCCAAGGAAGTCATGGAAATGGCAAGAGAACATATCACTCCACGGGAGAAGCTGGCATAACCATCGGAGAGGAAAGTGGGGGTGACCTCTCCTAATGTTAGTGGCAGAAGAGGGCTCTGAGTTAAAAAAAAAAAATCTCGAGTTAAGTTTCCTTGAAAGGAACGAACTCTTTTCTATTAATACACTTAGGCTTAGGGCTGATTAAGACCATTACTTTGAATTGTAATCTCTTCATTAACTTCTCTCACTTTCCTTTATTAGTGACCACTTATATCTTTTTAAGTTTATACAATGCATGTAATAAAATGATGGCAATTCTACTTTAAATTTGTAATTAGGATTCTTAAAGAGTTGCAACTGGGCTTTTCACAGATAGCGCTTCCCCAGGCCAAGACCCTTGTCTATTCTTCTAATACCTCCACTTAATTCAACATCAAAGAGCTTAATTGTGATGAAAACAGAACAGGGGTCGTATTTCAGTCTTAAGTCTTTAACCTTGCTCTTGCTTTTTCTCATTGTTATCAAATTGAAGAAAACTCGAGGTTCAAAGAGCTAGCTACATTTTTACTGTTAAGGTCGACAGAAACACCCACCAAACACAAGGTTTGTTGTAAACTCACATAACTGACCCTGAGGGCCTCCTCCCCTCCACACCCCTGGGATGTTACAGGGAGAAAAAAAAAATTGTCTGACAATAATAACAGTCCTTAAACCTCTTTGGTCCCAGTTGCCTTTGAGATTCAAATAAAATGTATAGGCCTCCTTCCCAGAAAAGTCTACATGAACACGAAAGCACAGAATCCCTAAAGCTATCCGGCCCTGGTTAGAGTCTCCAGCAGAAACAAAACAAAACAAAACAAAACAAAACAAAACAAAACAACAAAGGATTGCCCAAAAAATTAGGCCAGGAAGGCCATGGGGAGCTCTACAGAAACAGAAGTGCAACAAGTAAAAAACAAAATTTATTGAGAAAAACGCAAAGAGATCACGGAAACTCCCTACGGTAACACCGCGTAGGAGAATCTTCTCTTTTAACTGCCGACGCACCCACAAAGGGAGTCGCGCCCCAGAGTACAATGGTCCGCAAAATTGCTGTTAGGAAACCGTGTGGTGATGCCAAAAACAATTTGAAGCAAACACGTGAGAGGACGGCTGGGAGGAGAGAGTCTGAATTCGAAAGACCCCCGGGGGAGACGCTCTGTGACAGCATCGGACTTGACAAGCAGAGAGGCATTTACTTCTGCTGTCATGTCTAAACAGAAGTCTCAAGACGACATAGTTGGTATGCTCCTGACATGCCACAGGGTGTCAAAGGAAGGGCAGGCCTATGTTCAAGCCGCCAAGAAGACCTTACCGTCAGACTGGTCAAGGTGACTCATGACTCCTTCTATATTCTTAATAAGCCAGCGCAGCTCTCCTCCACTATGGAACAGCACAATTCTCAGTGTGCATTCAGAGTGTCCACTGTATTCAGGCAGACTGTACCTTGGGGGCCTGCCACAGCATATATTTAAAGGGGGTTGGCAAAAACACGTCTTTAGCCATGAAGCTGGTAGATTTAGTTTGAAACTGGTTAGGAGTTGTGTCGAAGAGTCTGTGACTTGATACTTCCTAAGATAACAGCAAAGGAATCAAAGGCTGCTAACAGCTATTTCTTTGTCCAAGTGCAGTGTCATTGTTATAGTGGTGAAGATGAAACTCACAGAAACGTTGCAATGAGTTTTCTTAAAAAAATTTTTTTTAACGTTTTTATTTATTTTTGAGACAGAGAGAGACAGAGCATGAATGGGGAGGGGCAGAGAGAGAGGGAGACACAGAATCGGAAGCAGGCTCCAGGCTCTGGGCCATCAGCCCAGAGCCCGACACGGGGCTCGAACTCACGGACCATGAGACCGTGACCTGAGCTGAAGTCGGACGCTTAACCGACTGAGCCACCCAGGCGCCCCGAGAAATGTTGCGATGAGTTTTTGAAGACAATACCATTTCACGTTTCCGTATGACTGATCCTTGTCTTGATCTGCAGTAGAAAGTTGTATGTGGAGTTGATTCGAAGTGAATGATCGGAAATCCAGCCCGCACGGCATTGTACATTCACTCTGTGAGATCTCTTGTCTTTTCCAAACATGTAATGATGCTATAAAAAATAGAAAATTGAAAATATGTAAATATAAAAACAAAATTAGAAAGGCATTGTGCATGGTGAAGGGTAACGCTGACCACTGTACCTGACAAACTCAGAGATCTCAATGGGGTAGTACGGTAAGAATTTCTTTCTCACTCGTGTAAATTTCAACCGGATGATCGGGGAGCTGCCTTCCACGCAGTGATTCGGGGACCCGTGCTCCTTCTGTTTTGTGGCTCCCCCATCTCTTAGGAGTCTTTCACTTCCAGCCAATGACCAGGCGGAAAGGGGAACGTAGAATGTGATGTGGGAGCTTTTTTGAGACAGGCCTAAAAATGTCATGTATCACTTCTGCCCACATTCCTTAGCCACAACTCAGTCATATGGCCATACCTCATTGCAAAGGATGTTAAAAAATGTAGTCTAGTTTTGTGCCTTGAAAACTGAGAAAATAGATTTTGGCAGACACAAAATTTCTGTTTACTTAGTCAGCCATGTTTATGGTCCCAACATCTCCATGGAGATACACATTTCCATAGACCAATGGCAGAACAAAAACAAAGAACAATAAACAGGAAGTGCAGTCACTGGCCACTGCCCTGCAGGAACGCAAGCTTAAAGGGTAGCAAAAAGGTTCGGCTCCTGAAAGGTAAGTGGTTCAATCGATGATTCCCATAAATTGGGAGACTGGGGATAGACTCATTGCTTGAAGTCAGGCTAGGGCTCTGACTCAAGAAAAGAATCTATAGTTGACTCTTGAACAACATGGGTTTGAACTTCACAGGTCCACTTATACATGGATTTTTAAAAAAATAAATACAGTACAGTCCCATAAATGTATTTTCTCTTCCTTATGATTTTCTTCAGCTTTTATTTTCTCTAGCTCACATTATTGTAAGAATACAGTATATAATACATATAAATTATAAAGTATGTGCTAATGGACTGTTTATGTAAGCTTCCAGTCAACAGTAGGCTGTTAGCAGTTAAGTTTGGGGGAAGTCAAAAGCTATATGCAAATTTTCTACTGTGCTGGGGGTGGTGACGGTAGTTGGTGAGTCTAATTGCTATGTTATTCAGGGGTCAGTTGTATTGAAAAATGCTGCCCAGTGGAATGATGTATAAAATATGGTATGTCTGGGAGGTGGATGGGCATAGACGCAGCCTCTTAATTAGAAACTAAGGAGAGCTTCCGTCTGTGTCTATTTCAACAATATCATCAAAGGGCGAGCCAGACCCATTCAGACTGTAATGAAGGAGGAGGAAGGCAATCGCCAACTCCTTAGACACAGCGGGGTCGGCCCAGAAAGAACAACGTGAGAAAAAAGTCAAAGACAAGATTAGCCTGCAAATCAAAATTCCAAAACATACTGAACTGTGTGAAAAACACAACCACAAAAATAGCTTCCAAAATTAACAATCAGAAAGTAGATTGATCCTGGATAAATTTGTAAAGGATATCCTGAAGAAGATATGCTGGAAACGCTCAGAGAGATAAATAAATTATATTGATGAAGCAGAATAAGAAATTATATTTCTTTTCTCTAAATGTTCATTTTTGAAAGAGAGACAGGGTGCGAGCAGGGGAGGGGCAGAGAGAGACAGGGAGACATAGAATCGGAAGCAAGCTCCAGGCTCCAAGTTGTCAGCACAGAGCCAGACAAGGGGCTTGACCTCACAGACCGTGAGATCATGACCTGAGCCAAGTCAGACGCTTAACCAATGAGCCAGCCAGGTGTCCCAAGAAATTATATTTCTAATGTGAATTATTTTTACATTATTTCACTTATTATTTTAGTAAAGGTCTACTAAATATTTTATTAGGACTATATATAATATGGTTACTTTACAGTTATTTTTAAATGGTTGCATGCTATGTTATCATTTGAGAACAATAATTTAAACAATTCTATTAATATTAGACACTAAGATTGCTTTAAGTTCTGTCTGGATTTGCTATCATTTGCGTTGCATGTAGTATGTATATATACATTCATATACATATAAAGTTGTACTAACTACACACATTAAGAAAGAAATGCTATTTCTAAAAATCAGGCAAATATAAATAATACGGGAAGATACGAAAAATAATCAATTAAAAATCTTAGAAATGAAACACATTCCTTTAAACAAACACTATCACTGGAAATTTGAAAATATTGGGAGTTCTTTACAAAGTGAAAATTGTTGCATATTAAGAACAGGATACTGTTTAAGTGGTAGATATAAATCTATCCATTATGGGGCGCCTGGGTGGTGCAGTCGGTTAAGCGTCCGACTTCAGCCAGGTCACGATCTCGCGGTCTGTGAGTTCGAGCCCCGCGTCGGGCTCTGGGCTGATGCCTCGGAGCCTGGAGCCTGCTTCCGATTCTGTGTCTCCCTCTCTCTCTGCCCCTCCCCCGTTCATGCTCTGTCTCTCTCTGTCCCAAAAATAAATAAACGTTGAAAAAAAAATCTATCCATTAAAAGTCAGGAGAGACTGAAAATAAAGATTCAACTCTAGAGCCTAGAAAAAACAAGAATAGGGCAAACCTAGAACTGGTAGGGGAAAAAACAAATAGTGAGGAAGAGGATGCTGGGAGAGGGAATGTCTTCTCCCATCAGGTCACACCTTTAATATTCCTTCTCCTTTCTGCTGGCCCGAGTATGGAGGCAGTGGTGAGCCGTGTGTGAGCCATCTGACATCGTGGATGGAAGCCATGAACGGAGGTCGGTAGGACAAGATCGACCCTGGTTCATGACATCACAAAGGCCCCACATCCGCCTGGACTGTTTAAACCATGAGGGGAGAGAGAGAAATACAGCTCTGTCACAGTGAAGTCCCTGTTCTTTTGGCCTTTGTACATCCAACATGTACAAAGATACATTGAAAATACGAAGATTCAGGGGGCACCTGGGCGGCTCAGTCGGTTGAGCGTTGGACTTTGGCTCAGGTCATGATCTTGTGCTTGACGAGTTCGAGCCCCACATAAGGCTCTGTGCTGACCGCTCAGAGCCTGGAACCCGCCTTGGATCCTCTGTCTTCTTCTCTCTCTCTCTGCCCCTCTGCATTTGGCTCTTTGTCTCTGTCTTAAAAATAAATAAACATTAAAAAAAAAAAAAAAAAAGAAGAAGATTCGGGGCACCTGGGTGGCTTAGTCAGCTGAGCATCTGACCTTGGCTCAGGTCATGATCTCCTGTTCTATGAGCTTGAGCCCCGTGTCAGGCTCTGTGCTGACAGCTCGGAGCCCGGAGCCTGCCTTGGATTCTGTGTCTCCCTCTCTCTCTGCCCCTCCCCTGCTTGCGCCCTGTCTCTGTCCCTCTCTCTCTCTCAAAAATAAATACACATTAAAAAATTTTAAATATGAATGGGGCGCCTGGGTGGCGCAGTCGGTTAAGCGTCCGACTTCAGCCAGGTCACGATCTCGCGGTCCGTGAGTTCGAGCCCCGCGTCGGGCTCTGGGCTGATGGCTCAGAGCCTGGAGCCTGTTTCCGATTCTGTGTCTCCCTCTCTCTCTGCCACTCCCCCGTTCATGCTCTGTCTCTCTCTGTCCCAAAATAAAAAAAAATTAAAAAAAAAATTTTTAAATATGAAGATTCAATCCAGCAATATGAAAACATGAGGAAGGATGGGTGCACTGTGATTTTCTTCTTCTTTAAACGGTACCACTGATGTGAGTTTTTAGTGCCCTCAAGGGTAGCTTTTGTGTGCAGAAATGATTGTTCAGGTTGGTTTGTCCTCTAAGAATTCATATTCAATTATTAACATTGTAACTTCAAAATCATCGTTTATTTTAGAAATTCTATCATTTTATTTATGCGAAACTCATATTTCTAATAACTTTTGAGAGAACGTTCAGTAATATTTGTTTTCTCCTAGAAACTTAAAACATTTCAATCGAATGCATCATTCTAACAGGCCACCATTTTTAAATGTCTTGTATTTTATTTCCTTTCTAGGTACTTTGATGGTTAGAGTTACACAAAACCGTCTCAAGTACTTAAGTAGCTCTTAAGAAATAAGTATATTGAATTGAACTTAAAAATGTTGCAAAATTGGGGCGCCTGGGTGGCTCAGTCGGTTAAGCGTCCGACTTCGGCTCAGGTCATGATCTCAGGTCCGTGGGTTCGAGACTCGCATCGGGCTCTGTGCTGACAGCTCAGAGCCTGGAGCCTGCTTCGGATTCTGTGTCTCCCTCTCTTTCTGACCCTCCCCTGTTCATGCTCTGTCTCTCTCTGTCTCGAAAATAAATAAACGTTAAAAAAAATTCTTTTTTTAAAAATATTGCAAAACTGAACTTTAAAAAAAGTCTCCAATAATAAAATGCCAAATGTATGTTGATAATGATAATTTCTCTTCTCCTCCTCCTCCTCTTCTTGTTTTTCTTCTATTGTTTTTACATGTTCTACTTCAAACATGAGCAAGCAAGAAAGAATAGAATACCTATCACCCAGATTCAGCTATAATTCAAAAAAATGTTTACCCTTTTGTTTCACTTCTTTGTCCCCTTTTATTGGCTAAAATATTTTCAAAACCAACTTTTAAACCAAATTGCTAACACCTTGCATATTTCTTCTACCTCTCGAAAGATAAGGATATTTTCCGAAAGACCCAGTGTCATTATCGCTGCCCACAAAATTTACAGTCACTTTTCTCGTGTCACCCAGTCCCAAGCTCATGATCATCTTTGCCCAATAATGTTGAAAAAAATTCTTGTTAGCGTTCAGGCGAGGTCGCACAGCACATTGGATTATTACACCTTTTAGGTCTCCTGTAACCCAGAGTCATGTACCTTCTTTTTTTCTTTCCTGCAGAATCTGGGTTAGTTGTCTTGCAGAACGTCTTATACTCTGTACTCGCCTGTGAACTTGCTGGGGTCATTTAACGTGTTCCTCTATCTTCTCAAATGCCTGTAAAAGAGAGTTGTCTCTAGAATCTCCAGGTCAGACTTTTTAAGATAGCGTTATTGAGTTACCACTCACACCCCATGCAATGTACCCACTTGAAATGCACAATTCAGCCATTTTTAGCATATCAACAGTCATGCACCCATCACAACAATTAATGTAAAATGTTTCATCACCCTCAAAAGAAACACTTTTTGAATCCCCATTCTCAGTTATTCCCCCTTCCTTGCCCTCATCCCAGCTCTTTCTGCTTTAATGGATTTGTCTGTCAGGCACATTTTGTATAAATGGAATCATGATGTATGTCATTATTTATGACTGGTTTCTTTCACTTAGCATGGTGCTTTCAAGATTCATCCCTGTTGTGACCTCAATCAGTACCTCATTCCTTTTCATGGCTTAATATGGCTTAATAATATCCCATTGCATGGCTAGACCACGTTTTCTTTTTTAAAGATTTATTTTTTTATTTTTATTTTTTTAATGTTTATTAATTTTTGAGTGAGAGAGAGAGAGAGAGAGAGAGAGCACAAGCAGGGGAGGGGCAGAGAGAGGGAGACAGAATCTGAAGCAGGCTCTAGGTTATGAGCTGTCAGCACCGAGCCCGATGCAGGGCTCGAACTCACGGACTGCAAGATCATGACCTGAGCTGAAGTCTGAAGCTTAAGTGACTGAGCCACCCAGGTACCCCTTAAAGATTTATTTTTAAGGAATCTCTCCACCCAATGTGAGACTCAAACTCACAACCTTGAGATCAAGAGTTGCATGTTCCACTGACTGAGCCAGCCAGGTGCCCCCACATTTTCTTTATTCATTCATCAGTTGGTGAATATTTGGGCTGTTTGCCACAAATAAATGCCCATTTTTATATGTATGAGCTACCTTAAAAATATCCTTCTATTATTGAATATTTCAAACATATGAAAAGTAGAGAAAAAATGTAATGAATTCCTTGTACTTCTCACCCAGCTCAACAACTGTCATTAGTTATCTTTTCTGTTGATATCACCACCCATTTCCCCAACCACCCACAAATATTTTGAAGCTAATCTCAGACATCATATGATTTCATCTGAAAATATTTCAATATGTATCTCTAAAGATAAGGACTCTCCTTTTTAAACATAATTACAATATCATCATCATATCCTGAAAACTCCACCTATAAATCCATATCATCAGTGTTCCTATTTTCCTGATTGCCTATAAATGTTCTGATTTTTGTTTTATAGTTTGTTTAAAATAAGGTCCAAAAAGGTCTATATATTATCATTGGCGAATAATTTCTTTTTTTTTTTTAAGATCTTAGTTTTAAGCAACCTCTATACCCAACATGGGTCTCAAACCCACAACCCCAAGATCAAGAGTCACATGCTCCACAGACTGAGCCAGCCAGACACCCCTCATTGATTAATCATTTCTCAAGCCTTTTTATGAAGGCTCACTTTTAATGCTTAATGTCGTTTAAGACAACAGGGGCGCCTGGGTGGCTCAGTCGGTTAAGCGTCCGACTTCGGCTCAGGTCATGATATCGCGGTCCGTGAATTCGAGCCCCGCGTCAGGCTCTGGGCTGACCGCTCAGAGCCTGGAACCTGTTTCAGATTCTGTCTCCCTCTCCCTCTGCCCCTCCCCCGTTCATGCTCTGTCTCTCTCTGTCTCAAAAATAAATAAACGGTAAAAAAATAAAATAAAATAAAACAACAACAACAAGGCTCATTGGTCCTGAATTTCCTCTAGTTTGGATGGCACCCTCATGGTGTCAGTAGGCATGTTCCTCTGCCCTCTGTATTTCTTATAAAATACAGGAGTTTGAACAGTTTCTGTTTGGTTTTTCTGGCAGGACTATTATATAGGTAGTGTGGATACTCCCACCGAGGGACAGATAATGTCCTTTGATTGCTACCATTGGCCACGGTTGATCATTGCCTAAAGACAGTAATTCATCAGAAGTTTCAAACTGTGATATGTTTCTAGTATTTCTTCTTCATTTATCAGCTAGATTACTGCTGTAAAAAGAAACTTCCTCTTGTTAAATACCTGGTTACACTAAGATACAGTTCCTGTGGGAAAGGCAGAAAGAAAGGTTTGATTTTTTTCTCTCTTTCAAAAATAGTGCATTGGTTCCCTATTGCCTTGAAAAAAGATCAGCGTATTGGGCTGCCCGGGTGGCTCAGGTGGTTAAGCGGCTGACTTCGGCTCAGGCCCTCACGATTCCGGAGTTCGACCTCCAAGTTGGACGCTGCAGTGACAGGGCAGAGCCTGCTGGGGATTCTCTCTCCCTCTCCCTCTGCCCCTCCCCCACTCGCACTTTGTCTCTCTTTCAAAATAAATAAATAAACTTAAAAAAAAAAGAGTATCAGTGGATTGCTGTTTGGGTATTATTAGGTATTATTAGGAACTGATCGGTTTAGATAGCTTGGGTGTGTTTAAATAAACATACTCTACATGTTTAAATCTATTTTAATTATCATTCTTATTGTTGCTCAAATGTGTCCCTCTTTGTCCAGTAAGAGCTTCCAATTCCATGTGACACAATCTCCACAGTTTTTGATACACTTCTTGGTATTTGGTATCACGAGATGTTCTAGGCTCGTCTTGTACATTTCCAGCACCAGAGCTGGAATGGGTCATTTCTTTAAGGTGTCTCCCCCTCTTTTTTTAAAAGTGGCAGATGGAATTTAGAAAACATGATCTAAATCTGGACTTTTAGAGCTTCAATATAGACACAATCTCCTAGGGTTTTAATTAAATATTTCATTTGACAAGAGAGAAAAGCATTTATTTTGAACGTGGCCAATCTACCCTGTGAATCTGTTTTCTCATTTGCAAAATGCAGCCTATACTAATCATTACTCACAGGTTTATGGTACCGATTGAACAAATCAATACACGTAAATGATCTAGAATAGTGTCTGCGATAGTGAGCACCTAACAAATAAAAGCTACTTATGGTGTCCTGCCTAGCATTAAGTTAATATTCAGAATTCAATATATGGAGATTTATTGTTCAGAATTCAATATATGGAGATCAAAATGTTATTCTTCTACAACTCATAGCTCCTCTTGATGATGTGTCCTGACACCCCAAATTTCCCTGACCTGATTTGAGCATTCAAACTCTCATGCAGCAGGGTTCAACTAAGGAAGCCAGGGGAAGAGCAACCAACTCCAAAGTTATTTTTTGCTTCTTGGAAGGCCATCTGCTGCCGTGACCCATTTTACAACGTGCAAATTCATCAGCTGAGTGCAATTTCCCTTCAATCAGTGGCCCAGTAAATATAATTACATTGCTAATTTTAAATTTCAAATGGTCAGCTCAGGTTGAAGAATGTCCATTCAGCAGTCAGGATTCTGCACCTAATTGAGAAAACAGAGGGCCCACATGCCAGGAACTTGACAGACAAGTGGGAAACAAGTTTGTTTTCTTTTACCTATTAAAGAGCCACTGGCATACAACAAACAGAAATCTTTCCAAATCTTCCCCCACCCCCTTTTTTCCCCCATTCGAAAGAACAATTTGACATTGCAGTGAATGGATAAGGGAAATCACCTTCGCACGCCTGGTTCTTTCAAGACCGGACTGATCTCTAAAAAAAAAAAAAAAAAGTCTACCCTTGAATAAAGTTTATGTAAAGCCCACATGAAAAATAAATTAATTCGTGACAGCTAAATGTTTTCAAAATAATGTATTGGTTTCCTAGAGCCTCTAAAGAATATCAGTGTGTTGTTGGACCATATAGCACACCAAAATTACTTTGGAAGACGTTATTAACACACTCGGTGAAATTGTCATAAGATTGTAGGTTAAAGTATTACGTCAATATTCAATTTCCCGATTTGATAACTGCTTTGCCCTTAGAAAAGACACACTCAGTAAAAGTAGTAAAAGGACACGATGTCTGCAAAGCGTTCCCAAATGAGCCAGGAAAAAATTGATGTGTGTGTGTGCGCGTGTGCACGCAGAGACAGAGAACGAGAGCCCACGCGAGTGCGCGTCCGCGGTGAAAATTAAAAATTGGTGATAACAGGTGAATGTGGGTAAAAGGGACAGGGGAGTTCTTTATATTATTCTTGAAATTCTTCTGTAAGTTTAAATTTTTCCAGAATAAAACGTTTTAAGAAATAATTTAAGAAACCTGTAGGTGACTTCACAAACCCAGGCCAAAAAGTTAAGTCCATTAGAATGAATTATCAGCCTATAGAGACGTGGGTTACTGAAGCATGCACATTTATAGGTCATTGTCTGAGCTAAGCATGAATTAAAACCAACAATGCAAGCCTCGATTCTCGCGATACCTGGAATAACAGATGAAGAACACAGATTGTCTGGAGTACTAATGTTAATACTAACACGAATACGAATACGAATACAAATACTAATACTAATACCATCTTGGCTAGTAGAAGGAATTAGCAGAGCTGGCCCAGTGTTTGAAAAGCCTGCTGAAATGTCAGGGGAAGAGACTTAACCTCTGAAGGCAACGTAGCAAGTCCTTCTCATTACAGCAGGTCCCAAAGTCAGCTCCTTAAGAATCTTGATCTTCTCCCTTGGTCAGAAGACTGCTTTCCTTTTTATCTAGTATTCTAATCCTTGTTGCTGGACATGCAAATAAATCTGCTTTGTATTAAAAAAGAAAACCGACATGCTACCAACCAAGCCTTGCCTCAGATGCTCCCTTCTGTAACTGATGCAGCAGAAAGCACTCTTCTCCTTAATGGTTCTTGCGTTTTTGTATTTACCTCCTGTTAAGGGTGGAAGGTCTTCCGTGATTCCTCCAGAGAGAACGCGGTGTTTTCTCTTCCTCTGACTCAGGAAGTAACTGCGGGACAGCACACTTCATCTTGCATATTTTGCATGTTTATTGATATGGCTCTCTCTCCAAAGGCTGAGTTCCTAGAGGGTAGGGAACATGGCTTACTCGCCTGTTTATTACCCCAACATCTCTGGCTCTGTTGTAGGCTTTCAATACTCACGGAATGAATGAACGAAGGAATGAACAGACAGGATCTGAGCTTGACCTGGATGAAATGAAAAGAAACAGACATTCAATATAATTAGGATTTATTGATCGGACACATCTGAAATCTGAACCAAGAGCACTAATCTAGGCACAGTTATTTACCAGCGGGTCAATTTTCCCATGTTAGCGGTAAGATAGACACATTCTCAGAAGGGAAATACTGTGGAGATACATCTGAAACACATAGGTGCCAAGTATTATTTCTGCCCCTGAGGGCATGTTTCCTACGTGTTCCCAGTGAGAACGAAGTCCAGAGAGAGGAGTTTCCACGCCTCACACCACCGGACACAGTTGAGTCCCCTTGGACTTCAAGTCTACAAAGAGTCCTCGCCAAAGTTGGCGCCATGTCACGATTCCAGCTTCAGAGAGTATAAATACACCAGGCCGAAGATCAGTTGAGCAAGTTCACCCTTCTGGGCCTGTCCTCACACTTACAGAATAACCAGAACACCTACTGTGTCAGCCAGGGTTTAGTTGCAGAGAAAAGAATCCATGCTAGCGTATTTGCACAGGAAGAACTAGCAAGAGGCTTACCGATTGATTGAGACACCGTAGGAGCAGACGCCCCAAAGCCACGCCTCACAAACAAGTCTAAGGGAACTACTGCCTCTTCTTGGACCAGGAAGCCCTGAGCCCCTGAGCTACACCACCTTCATGAGCCAGGGGACCTTACAGTTAGGAAGCCACCCAAGGTTAGGAGGCTGGCCGTTGCTGCCTCACCATGCTTGCTACGATGACTACCAGTAAAATGAATGCTGTGCGTCCTGCTTCTTAGCACCAGGTAGCTAAGACTGGATACAGGGGCCTCTGCCGATGCTGCCCGTGGAAAGCGCCTGCCTCCACCACCCTACAGCCTATGGAACCAGCAGGTGGGAGCCTCCCATCTCATTCCCAGTTTCCAAATCTCATCCGACCGGGGAATCCAAAATCCCGGACAGAACCGCAGATACAAGGCAGTCTGGAAAATGCAGTGTTTGGCTTTCCAGCCTCCAAAGCGGAGGAAAGCACACCGGAAGGCAGCTGGGGTGAATGCAGGGTACCTATATGAGTATCAACTGCCTTTTAGAGCCAGGAGACTTAGATGAGATTTATCGAGCACATAGTACAACGTCTAGCGCACAGCACTTCTCAGTAAGTGGCATTCATATTGACTCTAAAGAACTTGAACAGTCATCTTTGTGCTGCAAAGCTGTAATACGGCTACAGGTTTAAGAATTAAAGAAAGTGATGAGTTCACCATCATGACGGCCTCTCGTGAAACTGGAATAGGACAGTGGAAGGCTATTTCTTGTTGAAGCGGACACTAACATTTATTGATAGCCTAGAAATGTGCCCGATAGGATGCTCCTGATTCAAATTCCTCATCTCGCTTTTCCTCACAACTCCACTAGGTTCCCATTTATAGAATTTGACACGGAAGCTAACTAACTTGCTGAGGGTCCCACAGCTGGTAAGACAATGGGACATGGACTGAGATCAGTTGACTTTAGAAGATGTGATTTCCCTGAAGTCCTGGATAGGAGCCCAGGTGCACCTAGCGGGTGAGGGGACTGGCTGGGGAAGACAAGGCCCAGGCTTCAGTGCTGATCTCTAGGATGGAGGTGATCGGAACTATTCATGTGCGGTCAGGCTGTCTCATGGAAAGGTAAGTAAAAGACTTAGGCCTGTGCTTGACTCATGCTAAGTGCCCCACATCCATTAGCTATGATTAGTCATGTGGAAAGACATTTAAACATTCACCGGATGTGATATTAGCTGGCTTTGCACCTTACGGAGCATCCATTTTGAAAGAATTTTGGTTCATGGGTCGATATGGAAGGCAAGAGTTCTCCACGTGTCTCCATATTGAAATGGGAGGAATTTCTTGCTTCTACAATTTCTGCCATGCACCAGCATCGCAACTTTGAGTGACTCCGTCTTTCTTGCTTCTGTTTCTTCACCTACAAATGAGAATAATAATCCTACTGATACTACGGGATTGTCGAGGATGAAATGTTTAATGTATACGATGCTCTTCTTGCTTTGGTTAGTTTTTGCTTTGTGAAAAGGGGATGAGAAATATATAATTATTTTCCTCTTCCTTTTCGTATCCAATATTATCTCAGGAAAATCTTTTAAAATCATTTGGTATGGCACCAATTCACTCATTCTAGTGACTGCATAATATCTATAATGCAGATATATAATAATTTACTCACTGTCCTTCTACGGATCATTTTACTGACTGTTTCATTTATAACTTTTCTCTAATAACGATGTTTTAAACATCCTATGCATGTGACTGTCTGCAAAACGAAGCTTTGGTGCACAAATAGGAGGTATACAGCTTGACGAATTTTTAAAAACTAACATACGCATATAACCAGCACCCAGGTCAAGAAACAGAATATTGCCTGCTCGTAGGAAGCATTCATCATACTTTCTTGTGGTCATTAGCATCTACCCTCCTGATTTCTCTGAATTTTGTGTTATTTTTAACTATATATAAATGGGGTTAGGCACTCGTGCTCTAGCATGCCTGGCTTCTTTTGTGAGATCCATGCACATTGATGTCTGGAGTTATAATGTGCTCATTCTTATCTTGTGCAGCATACTGTTAAATGAATATGACAATTAGCCTCTTCAGTCTACACCTCATGACTGTTGGGGCAGCTTCTGGCCTTGGGTTTGTATGAATGGTGCCGCAGACAACATTCTTATACATTTCTTCCGGTGAACGTATGACACGCTTCTGTGGGCACGTACAGAACATAGTATTGCCACCTCACTGGGCATACGTACGTTCAGATTTACAAGACACTGGCAAACAGGTTTTCAAGGTGGCTACATCCATTTACACATCTACCAGGAGTATATAATAGTTTCGATTGTTCCACGCTCTTGCCAAAACTTGGGGTTTTTTTTTTTCTTTTTTTGGTACATAAGTTTATTTCTATGGGATACGTCGTCAGGAGTGGGATCCTTGGGGCAAAGTGTATATATATTTTCACTTCGGCACAGGTGGCCAGAGTGTTTTCCAAAAAAGTCTGTTTGCCTGCACATTTTCACCAGAAATATAAAAGAATACTCTTCTCCCTCCATTGCTACAAACAATAAATAGGATTTCTCTTTAAGTTTTGCCATTCTAATGGGTGTAAAAAATACGACACTGTTATTTTATTTTTTTTTTAAGTTATTTTTTTTTCTCAACGTTTTTATTTATTTTTGGGACAGAGAGAGACAGAGCATGAACGGGGGAGGGGCAGAGAGAGAGGGAGACACAGAATCGGAAACAGGCTCCAGGCTCCGAGCCATCAGCCCAGAGCGACGCGGGGCTCGAACTCACGGACCGCGAGATCGTGACCTGGCTGAAGTCGGACGCTTAACCGACTGCGCCACCCAGGCGCCCCACGACACTGTTATTTTAATTTGCACGCTCTGCTATTAGTTAATTTTTATATACATTGGTCACTCAGATTTGATCTTCTATGAACTGTCTTTGTGATAGGAAAAAGGTTATGGAATTTGTGACTTATAAGAAAAGATTACGGGGCGCCTGGGTAGCTCAGCCATTTAAGCGTCTGACTCCTGGTTTCGGCTCAGGTCACAGTCTCAGAGTTATGGGACAGAGCCCCACGTTGGGCTCTGTGCTGACAGTGTGGAGCCTGCTTGGGATTCTCTCTCTCCCTCTCTCTCTTTCTCTCTCTGCCCCTCCCCCTCTCAAAATAAATCAACTTAAAAAAAAAAAAAAAGAAAAAGATTTAAAGAATGACATTAGCCCAGAGAAGAAAAAGCCTAACGAGAACTGTATTAGCTGTCTTGGAATATTTGAATGCTCACGTTCTAAGGGATTTCATGTGCTCTGTGTATCTTTAGAAGACAGAAATGGGAACTAATGAATGAAAGTTTTAAGGTGTCATATTTTAAGTTAAGAAAGCAATAGTGCGATCCCATTAAAAAACAACAAGTTTCCTCTGAGGCTGTAAATTCTCTCCTGAATGTGTCTGCCATGAGGCTGCCCGCTGACATGTTGGGGGGTGTGCTGGAAGGGATTCTTCTGATTTAGATATGCCTGAGGATCAATTTAAAAATTTTTTAATTCAGATTCCCGGCATCCTGCCTTGAAGCTTTTAAAAGAAGGCCTAAGGCAAAGGCCCAGGGATCTGTATTTAAATTTGTTTTTTAATGTTTAATTATATTTGAGAGAGAGAGAGAGCAGGGGAGGGCCAGAGAGAGAGTCAGAGACAGAATCTGAAGCAGGCTCCAGGCTCTGAGCTGTCAGCAAAGAGCCCGACGCGGTGAGATCATGACCTGAGCTGAAGTCGGATGCTTAACTGATCGAGCCACCCAGGCACCCCCAGGAATCTGTGTTTTCAAAACACTCACCAAATGATTCTGATGTAGCCTGTGTACAAACCAACATTTGAGAAACACTGAAGCAGACAACCTCAAGAAACTCTTTGAATTTTGAAATGATGCATTTTTTCAGCTGTAGGTTAGCAATGTCATTTAACACGAAATAGAGTAAGAGTCGGATAGTAAAGGACTGTCAACAACCCCATCTATAGTTCTTTGACCCTACCTAAGGAAATGTGAGAATTATATTTTCTTCTACAACTGCATGTGTCTTAACTATAATCCTCAGACAAAGGAAGCGACTTGTAAAATTATGAGTTACAGTTAAAAATTTGCAGACAAAGCATCTTTGGAATTCGGCATTTGAGGGTGGGGGTTGGGGGTTCACGATCTCAGAAGTTAATTCTGTAAGGAGAGAAATAAACTCCCTGTTTCAAATGAGTTACAGCATGCGGCGCCTGGGTGGCTCAATCGGTTAAGCGACCGATTCTTGGTTTTGGCTCAAGTCATGATCTCTGGGCTTCTGAGTTCGAGCCCTGCACAGGGCTCTGCTCTGACAGCACAGAGCCTGCTTGGGCTCGCTCTCTCTCTCTCTCTCTCTCTCAGCCCCTCCCCCATTGACCTGCACTCTCTCTCTCAAAATAAATAAACTTTAAATAAACAAATAAATAAAATGAACCATCAGTAAAGAGAATGATCTTTGGGTCTGACTCACTCTCCCCCTCAGTCTCCTTATCCCCGAAGTGGGGACAGCAAAGCAACACGAGCTACTTGGAAGGGACTTTCCCTCGGGATTAAATGAAATAGCCCATCAACTGCCTACCATGGCTCTTGGTACAAAGGAAATACTTACCTAGTAATTCCCGTGCGTTCTTTCTTCCACAGTGCCAGGACTCTATTTCTAAACATAAGCGTGTTTTCTTCTTTCAACCAATGCAGGAAATCAGGAGGAAAGTTTGATCTTGATCAGGTGGTTTAAAAATATTACAGGTCATTGCCAGAGGGGAAGGGGCGGGGGGGGGGATGGGTGAAAGAGGTGAAGGGGATTATAAACTTGCAGTTATAAAATAAATCAGTCACAGGGCTGTAAAGTACAGCATAGGGAATATAGTCTGTAATACTATAATAATTTCATGTAGTAACAGATGGTGACTAGACTTATCATGGCGATCACTTTGTAATGCCTATAAATGCCCAATCGTTATGTCGCATACCTGGAACTTAAACAATAGTGTATGTCAATTGTGCTGCAATAAAAAATATTATAAGCATTTCAAAACATTTGGCTCCTTCTTTGATAACCACCGAAGGTCCACAGTGTTTTAGGTCTAGATGTTGACCAAACATTTCAAGGGTATTTGAAGGAAAGGATTTATCTTCAAGGAAGAGAAATATTTGATCTTAATAGGAATGCTTCAAAGGTCACGAAAGGAAGGCTGTTTTCAGAGTATTTTCATCTATTCCAAAAGGATCGAATAAATTAGCCTTTTCTGTGCCTTTCAACTAGTTCTGTTGGGATTCAGCTATTTCCTCTGGGCTAATATTCAGCTGGTGTAAGCCTCATTTCTTCTATGAAATGAGACACTGAAGCCCCAAGTTGCCCAAGCGCCTACTGAACGCATAAGGAATTTGGAACTTGGCCACTGAGTCTCAGGTTGGAGTAAGGGACAATCACCGTGCAAGAGGAAACACCTAGAACTCTTTCCCTTGGACCAGGTGAGCCAATGGGTAAGTCAGGCTCAGTTTTAACCAGGTTCCCAGAGACAGGGAAGCTGTGTTGTTGGTTTTTGTGAAATAAATACTTGGCACGTCACAGGCTGGCAATAAATGTATCTCAGATAAATGAATGAACGAAGGAAGAACTAGGAGCTGAGAATTGGAAACAACAAAGACCAAACTGCAAAAGCTGAAACAGCAAGGCAGGTTGATCTGGTTCTAGGCAAATGGAAAAGCAGAAGCCACCAAGCAGGTGCCTTATACCATAGTCCAATACTATCTTGGCATATTGTCAGGCAATGAATGGAGAAAACATCCCTGGAATTCTTTTTGCAAGAGTATCGGTAGGTCTAGAAGAAATACTTTAATAAGCCCTCTGAGGTGGTAGGTGAGACCCCCACGGGACCTGGCATGGGCAGTTGTCTGGATAAGGCAAGGGAGGAGGGATGGCTCTATGATCCAACATGATGGCTGAGGGGAAACGGGGTGGTAGAGGAGTCTGAATTTGCCAGAATGCCTCTGGACTGCAATGTGAATAGACCACGGAAGAATCAGAGACACGTGCTTGGGTGAAACTTCATGTCGGACCGAGAGAAGAGACGGCTTGACAAACTGATGTGCACAGAGGACGCAGTCCTGGAGGTGAGAGCGTTGAAACTGAGAAGGGCAGGAGGAAATGAGGTGCAAGGATGTGCAGGAGTTGGGGCGCCTGGGTGGCTCAGTCGGTTAAGCTTCCAGCTCTTCGTGTCAGCTCCGGTCATGATCTGGCCGTTTGTGGGTTCGAGCCCCGCGTTGGGCTCTGTGCTGACAGCACCGAGCCTGCTTGGGAGTCTCTCTCCCTCTCTCTCTGCCCCTCCCTGCCTGCTTCTCCCTGTCACTCTCTCTCAAAATAAATAAACTTGGGGGGAAGAAAGGGATTTGCAGAAACTGTGAGGAGACCTTTGGATTCTCTCAGGCCATGGAATGAAGTTTATCGGGTCTCTGGGCAGCAGTGGGCAGGGAGGCTGTTAGCATCCTGATTGCATGAGTGGGCTCCAAGAAATGACATCCTTAGAGGAACGTTGACTGGCCCTTCTCTGGCTGGGTGTTTCCCTGTGCCAGCCATGGGTGCTTAGTTTATCGAATTCATATCCATTGACAACTTGACATCCATTGTGTTCCGGAGACTATAGCAGGCAAGGCAGGTTTGAATCATTGTAATAATGGTTTGCACTATTATTGATACATATTAATAAGGTTTATGCACACACATATGTAAAAAAAAAATATGTGTATTTTTTTTTTCTCCAGGATTTTACAATCTAGTAGGATGGATAAGGCAAGCTTCCTAACATCAGTGTGGAGAAATACCTAAGTATCCTAAGATACAAAGGCATCACAAAGGCTCAAAAGACGAAAATCACTTCAGGCTGGAAAGGACCCGTGAAGGAAACAGCTTCTGAGAAAGCTGGACAGTGAAGCATGAGTCAGGTTTCAGCAGGCAGAGATTCTAGGGGAGGGCGCTCCAAGGGTTTGAAATAGCAAGAGGAAAGCAATGGAAGTGAGAAGAGGCACATATTTTCCGGAGAAAGCAGGGCAGGGCTTTTCGACTGAGCAGCAGGGACACAGACTCTTTTTGGTTCCTGACCCCAGGCTTCTGGTCGTGAAGCTACCCCTGTTTCTCAGAAGAGCCCAATCTGTTTATTGCCAAGCTATGGCCCACAAGTAGTAGTGGCTGAACTTATTATTCAGTTTGCGACTTACTCTAGACCTTGTGCTTCTATTTGGGGCTCGTTTCACTGGTCCTTCAAGCTGGGTTTGAAGATCAGTTTATTTTAGGATTATTACTTATGGAGCTTCAAAAAGAGAATGGCTCAAAACACCCCCTGAAACGTTCACTGAGCACATATAATATTGGCTGGTTTCTACCAAATAAAGGCCAACATTCGTTCATTCATTCATTCATCAAACATTTATTGAGCTTATTCATTGGGTCTGAAAGTTCTTAGATTAGATAGAGGGCAGTGTATTAACTGGAGTCCAGAGTTCATAAAAAGAGACCAAAGTGATTACCACATCCAAAGAAATGCCCTAGACCTTTCGGACTTAATTTGTCTGTGTCCTTGGGTTTCCAAATATTCTAAGACTATTAGTGCAGGGTCACTCCTCCCCCATCTCCAAAATATACACACGTGTCAGACTCTCCCAGAAGCTGACATCGCTTCCACCGAGCAAAAGGAAAGCGTTTTTGTTTTAACTGGGGCAGAAATTCTGCTGGGGAAAGTCAGCAGAGTATCAGAGCAGGTCTCCTGTCTGGTCTTTCTGCCGTCTGCCCCGAATGAGCTGCTGTTCCTTTGGGCTTTGTGATGGTGCCGGGGTTCAGTCAATGCTGCCAAAGGCTCCGAATCAAGCTGGCAGGTTGAGGCCAGAGGGGTATTCCGCCCCGTTTCCTACCCGAGACCTCTGAGTCCACCAAAAGCCTTACTTAGGAAGCCGGAAGTTGGGCCTCCAGCCTTGTTTGTGTCCTTGCAAGTTGATGTTCTGGACCGAATAAAATAGTGACATCTGCTCAAAGGCCGTACCGCTGGAGCTCAAGCATTTGTTTTATGAACTCAGATGGTCTGTGTGTCTGGAAATGATTCCACCCAAAACCAAAATGAACAGCCTACCGCATAATACGTGCTTTGCTTTCAAAGCCTCCTTATTTTCAAGCATTTGCCCAAGATCCCTTTGATGTAGCTCTTTTTGGAAAGCCTTTGGTTGTGTAGAAACATAAGCCTCAGTAAATAAAATTTAAGCAATTTCAAGTTGCTGAATTTTAGATGTAATTTTTTTGTTGGCTCCAATATGGCTCCCTCTCTATTGCTCTGATAAGGTTGACCCCGTCATTCTTTTTTGCAAAGTTTGGGCATTATTTTCCTTGGGTTTCCAAATGCTTTCTCCACCCCCTTGGGCATCTTTTCTGAGGGACCTTTATTTGACCATGAGCTTCATGGCAGCAGGATTTTGTTGCATGAATAAACGTTACCCAAGCATGAATCAGCCATCATTTTAAATATTTCAATTCAATGTATTTCACCTAAATTCAATTAAAATTTAATTTTTATGAATCCAGAAAAGAATGGGGAACTGGACAGAGTGACCACACTTTTCTTGGGCTCCCCAAGGGTCAGGACCTGTTGGAAAGTTCTGACAGAGGTGCAGTTTTGGGTCACTATTATTGGCCAAGCATCTGGGCTACGGGGAAGACAGGACAGCTGTCAAGCTGAGAACACTTAATTCTATATCACTTTTTCACCTGAAAGAATCTATAACTCTTCATGGTTTCTGTGGTGGGACATGAAAAGGGAGGCTGATCTTTTAGAAAGGGCAGTTAAATACTAACGATGGAAAACCAGGCAGGGAATCCAGTCTTCTCAGTGACATAGGAACTCATGGACATAGATGGCCGTCTATCCAGGCACGTCCCCCCTGCCCAGTGACATTCCTGTCCTCTGTACACTTAAGACCAGGCCATTTCATTAATGTGAGGTTAGCATAGGCCCAAACAAACAGCATTAAAAGTCCGCAGGAAAGCTGGGCCTCATTAACACATAAGCACCAGAAGGAGGAGGGTTGAGAGCTATATTCAGTGGTAATTTTAACAGGACAAGTCATGAGACAACGTCCTCAGGCAAATGGCACTCTGGGTGTCCCTGTATCTCTCACTTAACAATGTATGTCTTTGTTTCTGCATATGCAAACAGCATTTCTGACTGTATGTTTTTTTATATTAAATATAATTTATTGTCAAATTGGTTTCCATACAACACCCAGCGCTCATCCCAACAGGTGCCCTCCTCAATCCCCATCACCCACCCACTCCTCCCTCCCACCCCCCATCAACCCTCAGTTTGTTCTCAGTATTTAAGAGAATCTGACCGTATGTTTTAAAAAAAAATTTTTTTTTAATGTTTATTTATCTTTGAGAGAGACAGAGACAGAATGTGAGTGGGTTACACAGAAGCAGAAGCAGGCTCCAGACTCTTGAGCTGTCAGCACAGAGCCTGACGCGGGGCTGGAACTCACGAGCCGTGAGATCATGACCTGAGCCGAAGTCAGACGCTCAACCGACTGAGCCACCCAGGCGCCCCCTCTGACCGTATGTTTTAAGGGGGTGTCTAGGGACTGGTGCAGTTTGAAGTACTATAACCCTATAAGATGAAAAAACGAAATTCCTCAGAGCCCTTGGGTTGGATGCTTCGTGTCTGCAGTGGTTACAATTAGTTGTAATAATCCTGACCACCAATCACCATCATCACAGAGGAACAAACACTTCATTTGAACCCTAGAGAAATATTAACTCCTCATGTAATAAAGTCCAAGGTACTTTTATAGAGTTTTTTTCTTCTTCCTCCTATCCTCAGATCAACCAAAAAAAAAAAAAAAAATCAAGTTTTTTGGGCATTTCTGTTCAAAAGCCCCCGTGGGTTTTAGTCCACCTCTTTAAAAAATGGAAGGGGGTTTCTAAATTAGGCTGCGCATCTTGAGATTGGCACCAAGGCATTGGATTCTCTGGGAGACTTCTTATCTCCTACCTTGTCCTTTCTGGCTTCCCTCATGGATTGCAAAGTTTCCTTTGAGTCAAACGACCTGCCCAAGCCAGCTTGTCCCGGCTTTTCCATGGTTGAGATCTCTCTGAGAATCTCTCTTTCCGTAATAACATTGGTACTTCTGTTTTGTCCTAGTCTAGGCTTAGAATCATTAAGGGTGACTCAAGACACCCTCCCCCTCACATAATTCCAACCCAATCAATGTAAGTCTTACCCAGTTGAGACTCACTTGACACTCTGACGTCCTTGTGGTACTTTCTCTCTCTTTTTTCCCCCTCCTTTTATCTGGATATAACTTACTGAGGGTTCATTGTGATCATAGAACATGTCTAAATCTCTCCCACTGCATTTTCCTTGCTGTTCCCATTTTGATTAATTTGAAAGAGATGCCTCACACCTCCTGTTTCTTTCAGCTCTTGTTTCTGAAGAATACTAATTCTTTCCAGGGGCCACTCTTGGTGCTTTTATCTAAGGGGGTCTGAACGGTTTCCCTGTAAATGAAAGAAGGATGCTGAGCTCCCATCTGAGTACCCCAGGCCCCCAAGGCAGTTAATTACTAGCAGAATGTCTCAGTGAACTGTATTGTCCTTGTATTTCAAAGAAGCACATTGGGTAGAAGACATTTTTCTTGAGTGGAAAGAAGAAATGTTCCCCTATCCCTAGAGCCAACTCTGCCCCTGGCATTGCTATAAAAGGAGAGAGCTTCTAACCACGGAAGACCATTCAATAACCCACTACAGTCCCAGACACAAAAGTGGGCAAATCTGCCAAGAGTCGACACTTTCCAGTTACGTGCAATGAAAACCATCTGTAAGCAGTTTATTTTGAAATCATCCAATTGGGAAGAAAAGTGCTTCTTGCAAAGTCTACTTGTCAGTTTTGCTCACTAGCCTCAAATCACATGGGATGTGGAACAGTCATTTCATTATACCACACACAGCATCTGTAAGACACAAAAAGGTATATGTGCCCTCTCCATTCTCACTCTCTACATAGCCTATGCGCATAGCTACACTCAACAACGTTCAGAATAGGCTTTTCTGGGCGAGGGGCTGGACCACCAGCTGGCACTGTAATGGTCCTCTGATGGCCGTTTATTTTATTTGATTTGATTTTTCTAAGACATTTTATATTAATAACAGTCTATTTTAAGTTGATAACTTGACTTCAAATGAATACAGAACTCTACATTTATACGTTCCCACCTCCATTTTATAGCTTTGAGGTCACAACATACATCTTTTTACATGGTGTATCCATTAACAAATTATTGTAGTTATAGTTATTTTTTAATTCTCTTGTCTTTTAACCTTCACATTGGAGTTATAAGTGATTTACCCACCACCATTACATTAGAATATTCTGAATTTAATCATATATTTACTTTTTTCCTTAGTTCTATTGAGATGTAATTGACACACAGTATACATTAGCTTTTACCAGTGAGATTTATCCTTTTGTGTATTTTCTTGTTAAAATTTGTATCTTTTTGTCTCAGCTTAACCGCCCCCCCATAACATTTATCGTCAGACTGCTCTAACGGTGACAAGCTTCAGATTTTGCTTCTCTGAGAAACTCTTTCTCTCTCCTTCAATTCTGAGGGACAACTTTACTGGATAGAGTACTCTTGGCTGGCAGCTTTTTTCTTTCAGCACTTTGAATATATCATGCCACGCCCTTCTGGTTTGTGAAGTTTCTGTTGAACACTCTGCTGATATTTTTATGGGGGTTCCCATGTATGTAACACATTTTTGCAAATTTACTCTTAATGTGTCTTTGTGTGGGTCTGTTAGGATTCATTTTATTTGGAACCCTCTGGGCTTCCTGGATTTGAAGATCTGTTTCTTTCCCCCAGGCTAGGGAAGTTTTCAACTATTATATCTTTGAATAAACTTTCTACCTCTTTCTCTCTTCTTCTTTGGGACCCCTGTAATATATATATTTGTCTGGTTGATAATGTGTCATAAACCCCTTAAGCTGTTTTAACTCTCTTTTCCTCTCCTTTGAGTAGATGAATCCTACTGCCCTGTATTAAGTTCAGTGATACTTTCTTTGCTTGATCTAGTCTGATGTTGAAACTCTCTATTGATTTTGTTTTTTTAAATTTCTTAACGTTTAACTTATTTTTGAGAGACAGAGCATGACGGGGGAGGGGCAGAGAGAGAGGGAGACACAGAATCCGAAGCGGGCTCCAGGCTCTGAGCTGTCAGCACAGATCCCAACATGGGGCTCAACCCCACAAACTGTGAGATCATGACCTGAGCTGAAATCAGATGCTTAACCAACTGAGCCACCCAAGCACCCCTCTGTTGAGTTTTTCTATAAATCAGCTCTGTGATTTCCATTTGGTACATTTTAAAATCAATTTTATTTTATTTTATTTTTCATCATGATAAACATACTTTTTAATCCCCATCCCCCATTTCACTCATTCCTCCATCCACCTCCCCTCTGGTAACCATCAATTTGTTCTCTATCGTTAAGAATCTATTTCTTGGTTTGTCTCTCCCCTTTTTTTCTTTGCTTATTTGTTTTGTTTCTTAAATTCCACATGTGAGTGAGATCATATGGTATTTGTCTTTCTCTGATTGACTTATTTGCTTAGTGTTTGGTACATTTTTATACTTTATATCTCTTGGTTGTAATCTCACTTTGTCCATACCTTGTTCTCTGGAGCTTAGTGAGCACCTTATGATTATTATTTTGAATTGTCTATCACTCATATATGTTTCATTAAGGTCTGTTCTGGAGTTTGTCATGTTCTTTATTTGGAACATATTCCTCTGTTTCTTCGTTTTCTTTAACTCTCCATTGGTTTTTGTGCATTAGAGAAAACAGTTATCTCTTCTGGTCCTGACAGTTTGGTCTTGCGTAGGAGACGAACCTTGGCAATTAGCCTGGTCTGAGCTCTTGGTTGTCTCACTTTCATGATAGTGATTGTTCAAACTGCCTTCTTTGTTCTTGGTACTTCCCGGTAGTTGAGGGTATGCCAAGACCCATCAGTGTCCCAAAGGGACAGCATCATAGTGAGTATCTATGTGCAAAATTATTGGAACCCAAGCCCATAGACAGTATCTAAGAAAATATGTAGTCAGGCCCCTTCCAAGGAGAAATTTGGAGATGGATATTTTTGCTTGTTCTATCTATACTTGGCCCAGGTTTATAGCCATGGGGGAGGGAAGTTGTTCTTGTGCCCATTAATAACTGCTTGCTTCTTTGCTACAGTCTTGAGGGACTCATGAATGCAAGCCCCACTGGCTCTCAGAGCTAGGTGATCCAGGGGCCCATCCCTTGGGCAGCAGGTGCAAAACCTGAAGGACCAGACATGTGTACAAGCTCTTTCCAAGAAGATACAGACAAATAAGAGAAGGCTAGAGAGAGAGAGAGAGAGCGAGAGAGAGAGAGAGAGAGAGGATAGGTGTCCACAGGATTTTCTGGTCTCCATAGAGGATCCTAATGGTTATTTATTAAGTACTTATGGACTGGTGACATTTCCTACAGCTTAAAAAACAGTCTTTTCCATAAGCCACAGATTCTAAAACTCAAATGCAGAGAGGAGTCAATTCCAGAACCTCCATCAGAAGTTTTATCTGAGGGATACCTGGCTGGCTCGGTTTGAAGAGTGTACAACTCTTGATCTTGGGGTCTTGAGTTCAAGCCCTGTGCGGAGTGTGAAGATTACTAAAATAAATAAGTAAACAAACTTAAACAAGGAAGACCTATCTGATTGTGGGAAGAATCTTGGTATCCAACAGCTCAGAACAATTTTTTGCCAGTGTTCCACGGAGAGGATGGGCATCAAACCCCCAGTAAACCTGAGGTGGCTCCAGAGTCGCCAGCAACCTTAGTTAAGACTAATGCCTGTGCCGATGCCAAACGAACTGAAACCCTGAGTCAGAGGCAAAGAATAAATCATAGATGAGACAATTATTTTAAAGTAGCTCACAGAAGAAACTTATTCCTTTTTTTTCCTTTTCCTCCCCTCAAAATTCTCAGATGGGAGAGAAGGTCTCAGATGGAAGGTTTTTTATCTGCTCCCTAAACTGTTAAAAATAAGGTTTTTTTTTTTCCAAGGAAATAAAATCATGGGAAACATTAAATCTGTGTTGTACCTCACCTTCTGCTCTTGCCTAAGTACGTCAAGAATGGACCTGATCTAGGTTCTTGCCTATAAAGAATGATACGGTAGGAGTCTACAGCCATAAAATGGTTGAATCCCAACATACTCATTTCTGTTTGTCTCCCAAGCTATCCTCCACCAGGATGTGAGACGATGGTATTGAGGACTGCCACTTTGGAGCAGATGTTGAACGCACATCTTCAAAACATAGTTGCTGGTACAGGACATGACAACTTTAATTCAAGTCATGAACGTGCTCAGAACAACCTATTTTTCCAGGTGGTCTTCTCCATTCCGTGGGAGGTTGGAAACTACTTACTTTCTGCGAATCATTTGTTTCTTCCAAGAATCTAATATTATGTCGGTAAGATTCAGTAATGGAAAACAAATGATAAGGGTGGGAGTTAACAGCCACTTTAATAAACATTTTTTTCCTTGCTTTTGCAGTTCAGTTCAGTGGCCTCTAGGTGGTGGTAAAAGTTCCAACCAGTTTTTACGACAGGAATGACAACTAGTCTTCAAATTACCCTTGTAGGGTCTTAAAGAGTTAATTGACAGAACTCAAAGGGAGTTGACTGTTTCTTTGTGATTTCAGTAGCACCTTTTCCCTGATTTTCAGTAAAAGGTGTATTGTGTATGTCAAGGAGCTCTGAAGACCAAGCATGAGATTGAAAGCAAGGCTTACAGAATGCTTATTTTAGTTTAGACCTAACTTGAAAGTTTAGGTAAACACATTTCAAACCAAATTCAAATGTCTTCAACTTTTAATTTGTGCACCGTGAGAAAAATAGAATTTCCTGTTTTTAATGAGAAGATGGTGGAGTATCAACTGCCATCAACCAGGCATCAGTTTGATGAGTAAAGTAAACAAGCATATAGATTAGATTTCTTATAGTATATACCTTTTTTTTTTTAATTTAAGAGAAAAACGTGTTTGGAAAGCATCTCTTGCTTAAAAAATAAGTTTTGCATCAATGAAACCAGAAGCTGGTTCTTTGAAAGAATTAACAAAATTGATAAACCACTAGCCAGTTTGATCAAGAAGAAAAAGGAAAAGACCCAAATAAGTAAAATCAAGAATGAAAGAGGAGAAATCACAACCAACACAACAGAAATAAAACAATAATAAGAGAATATTATGAGCAATTTTATGCCAATAAAATGGAATATGCCAATCTGGAAGAAATGGACAAGTTCCTAGAAACATATACACTACCAAAACTGAAACAGGGGGAAATACAAAATTTGAACAGGCCCGTAACCAGTAAGGAAATCGAATTAGTAACAAAAAAAAAAATCTGCCAAAAAACAAGAGTCCAGGGCCAGATGGCTTTCCAGGGGACTTCTACCAAACATTTAAGGAAGAGTTAACACCTATTCTCTTGAAACTGTTCCAAAAAAATAATAATGGAAGGAAAATTTCCAAACTCTTTCTATGAACCCAGCATTACCCTGATTCCAAAACCAGACAGAGACCCCACTAAAAAGGAGAACTATAGACCAATTTCCCTGATAAACATGGATGCAAAAATCCTCAACAGGATATTAGCCAACCAGATCCAACAATACATTAAAAAAATGATTCACCATGACCAAGTGGGATTTATACCTGGGATGCAGGGCTGGTTCAATATCTGCAAAACAATTAACATGATTCATCACATCAATAAAAGAAAGGACAAGAACCATATGATCCTCCCAATAGATGTAGAGAAAGCATTTGACAAAATACAACATCCTTTCTTGATAAAAACCCTCAAGAAAGTAGAGAGAGAAGGATCATACCTCGAGATGATAAAAGCCATATATGAGCAACCCAATGCTAATATCATCCTCAATGGGGAAAAACTGAGAGCTTTCCCCCTAAGGTCAGGAACAAGACAGGGATGTCCACTCTCACCACTGTTATTCAACATAGTATTGGAAGTCTTAGCCTCTGTAATCAGACAACACAAAGAAATAAAAGACATCCAAATCAGCCAGGAGGAAGTCAAACTTTCACTCTTCGCAGATGACATGATACTATATATGGAAAACCCAAAAGATTCCACCAAAAAACTGCTAGAACTGATTCATGAATTCATCAAAGTTGCAGGATATAATATCAATGCACAGAGATCAGTTGCATTCCTATACACCAACAATGAAGCGACAGAAAGAGAAATCAAGGAATCGATCCCATTTACAGTTGCACAAAAAACCATAAAATACCTAGGAATAAATCTAACCAAAGAGGTAAAAAATCTATACACTGAAAACTATAGAAAGTTGATGAAAGAAATTGAAGAAAACACAAAGTAATGGAAAAAGATTCCATGCTCCTGGATAGGAAGAAAAAATATTGTTAAAATGTCAATACTACCCAAAGCAATCTACATATTCAACGCGATCCCTATCAAAGTAACACCATCATTCTTCACAGAGCTAGAACAAATAATCCTAACATTTGTATGGAACCAGGAAAGACCCCGAATAGCCAAAGCAATTTTGAAGAAGAAAACCAAAGCAGAAGACATCACAATCCCAGACTTCAAGCTACACTACAAAGCTGTAATCATCAAGACAGTATGGTACTGGCACAAGAACAGAAACTCAGATCGATGGAATAGAATAGAGAACCCAGAAATGGACCCACAAACGTATGGCCAACTAATCTTTCACAAAGCAAGAAAGAATATTCAATGGAATAAAGACGATCTCTTTAGCAAGTGGTGCTGGGAAAAGCACATGCAGCGACATGCGACAGCGATATGCAGAAGAATGAACCTGGACCACTTTCTTACACCAGACACAAAAATAAACTCAAAGTGGATGAAAGACCTCAATGTAAGACAGGAAGCCATCAAAATCCTCGAGGAGAAAGCAGGCAAAAACCTCTTTGATCTGGGTGCAGCAATTTCTTACTCAACACATCTCTGGAGGCAAGGGAAACAAAAGCAAAAATGAACTACTGGGACCTCATCACAATAAAAAGCTTCTGCACAGCGAAGGAAACAATCAGCAAAACTAAAAAGCAACTGACAGAATGGGAGAAGATATTTGCAAATGACATGTCAGATAAAGGGTTAGTATCCAAAATCTACAAAGAACTTATCAAACTCAACACCCAAAAAACAAACAATCCAGTGAAGAAATGGGCAAAAGACATGAATAGACACTTCTCCAAGGAAGACATCCAGATGGCCAACTGACACATGAAAAAATGCTCAACATCATTCATCATCAGGGAAATACAAATCAAACCACAATGAGATACCACCTGACACCTGTCAGAATGGATAACATTAACAACTCAGGCAACAACAGATGTTGGCAAGGATGCGGAGAAAGAGGATCTCTTTTGCATTGTCGGTGGGAATGCAAGCTGGTGCAGCCACTCTAGGAAACAGGATGAAGGTTTCCCAAAAAGCTAAAAATAGAACTACCCCACGACCCAGCAATTGCACTACTAGGCATTTATCCAAGGGGATACAGGTGTGCTGTTTCGAAGGGACACATGCCCCCCCATGTTTATAGCAGCACTATCCACAATAGCCAAAGTATGGAAAGAGCCCAAATGTCCATCGATGGATGAATGGATAAAGATATCCATTGATGGCTCTTGGATAAATGGATAAAGATATATATACTCCATATACAATGGAGTATTACTCGGCAATCAAAAAGAATGAAATCTTGCCATTTGCAGCTCATGGATGGAACTGGAGGGTATTATGCTAAGTGAAATTAGTTAGAGAAAGACAAAAATCATATGACTTCACCTATGTGAGGACTTTATGAGACAAAACAGATGAACATAAGGGAAGGGAAACAAAAATAACATAAAAACAGGGAGGGGGACGAAACAAAAGAGACTCACAAATATGGAGAACAAACTGAGGGTTGCTGGAGGGGTGGTGGGAGGGGGGGATGGGCTAAACGGGGAAGGGGCACTAAGGAATCTACTCCTGAAATCATTGCTTCACTATATGCTAACTAATTTGGATGTAAATTTTAAAGAAGAAAAACTAAAGTTAAAAAAAAAGTTCTGCAAGAGAAAAAAAAATGAGGACAACAGTAGTCTACAAGCACTGGTGTCCCAAGGAGTAGGCGTACTAGGTCTTATCTTTCTGGCGGTCAGCCCATCTGAGAATGCCAATTCCCAGACACGAACCCTGGATAGATTTTGAAGATCTACAGATTATTTTTCACGTTCATTCCTTACTTTGGTGGTGCGAGCAGCCAGGCTCTGAAAAACACTTCTCGATGTGTCCTGAGCTATGTCTTTGGATGGACTTGGCTCAGGGCTCTGATAAAGACTCCAGCTCACCTCAGGAATGGGGACACGGAACACCCTACACTGATAGGCAGGCTCCACCTACTGTTCTTACTTGTTGCCTTAACTAGACCACAGTAGTATACATTCAGGTCAGCCAACTTTCTTCTAAAAAAACAACCGCTGTAGCCAAGTCAATTGCATGCATGGTAAACTAAGACCGCTAATCGGATGACCAAGTTGAATCAGTCATTCTACAGAGGTTTGTTGAGTACCTGCTGTGTGCAAAATGCTCAGCTGGAATTTGCTAATCAGGCTTCTGTTCTCTGCTTACAGATACAACAACTCTTCCCGATTTCACTTCTTTCTCCCAATCTTCTGTTTCTGTGATTTCAGTTCTCTCACTATATCTACTTACTATTTGGGGAGGGAGGACCTATAATACTTGTCCCCTCTTTATTTTTTAAAATGTTTTGCTTATTTTTGAGAGAGAGAGAGAGAGAGAGAGATGCAAGCAGGGGAGGGGCAGAGAGAAAGGGGGTCAGAGGATGCAAAGCAAGCTCTGTATTGAGAGCAGAGAACCCAGTTTGGGACTTGAACTCATGAACTGTGAGATCATGACCTGAGCCGAAGTTGGATGCTCAACTGACTGAGCCACCCAGGTGCCCCTGTCCCCTCTTCAACATAGACCTTTTAGATGTAGTTTACTCCTATAATACTTATCTCCCCATTTAATATAGAACTATTAGATATAGTTTCCTTTCCCATATAGCCTTGAATCCTGAATCCTATGCGTGTTCTATTTATTGTGTATTTAAATGTGTGTGAGTGTGTGCGTTACTTTCAGAAACTGCTGTGTCCCTCTCTAACTCTACCCTCGCAGGGGATGCTTTTAGAACCTCTGACCCTTAAATGATGGTGGGGACCAGTCACTAAAATGACGAGCTGCATTACAAGTTGTGACGAAAGAATGGAATTGCCTACTGAGCACTTTTTCATATGCTGTTCATTGGTTGTCACGGCCAGGCAGAGCACTGCAATATAAAGAGCACGGATTTTGGAACTGGCAGGCTGACCTATTGACCTTGAACAAGTTGTTGATGGACAGAAGAGTCCTCAGCTAAAAAGTGCAAATGACATTATCTGTTAAAAGGTTAGTATCCAAAATACATGAAGAACTGATACGACCCAACACCCAAAGATGAGTAATGCCATTGAAAAATGAGCAGAAGACTTGAGCAGACATTTCTCCAAAGAAGACATTAAGATGGCCAAGAGACACATGAAAAGATGCTCAACGTGACTCATCATCACGGAAATGCAAATCAAAACTAAAATGACATGTCATCTCACACCTGTCAGAATGGCTAAAATCAACAACACAAGGAACAATAGGGGTTGGTGAGGATATGGAGAAAAAGGAACGTTCATGTGTTGTTGGTGGGAGTGCAAACTGGTACATCCACTGTGGAAAACAGTATGGAGTTTCCTCAAAAAGTTAAAAATAGGGGCGCCTGGGTGGCACAGTCGGTTGGGCGTCCGACTTCAGCCAGGTCACGATCTCGCGGTCCGTGAGTTCGAGCCCCGCGTCGGGCTCTGTGCTGATGGCTCAGAGCCTGGAGCCTGTTTCCGATTCTGTGTCTCCCTCTCTCTCTGCCCCTCCCCCGTTCATGCTCTGTCTCTCTCTGTCCCAAAAATAAATAAACGTTGAAAAAAAAATTAAAAAAAAAAGTTAAAAATAAAACCACCCTAGACCCAGCAATCATGCTACTAGATATTTACCCAAAGAATACAAAAATACTAATTCAAAGGGATACATGCACCCTGATGTGCATAGCAGCATTATTTACATTCACCAGTTATGGAAACAGCCCAAGTGTCCATTGAGTGATGAATGGAAAAAGAATCTATATCTATATCTATATCTATAGCTACATCTATATCTATATCTACATCTATATCTATATCTATATCAATATATAATGGAATATTACTCAGCTGTAAAAAAGAACAAAATCTTGCCATTTACAGCAACATGGATGAAGCTAGAGAGTACTATGCTAAGTGAAATAAGCTACTCAGAGAAAGACAAATACCGTGTGATTTCACTCACATGTGGAATTTAAGAAACAAAACAAATGAGAAAAAAATGAGTGAGGGAGAGGCAAACCAAGAAACAAGACTCTTAACTATAGAGAATAAACTGATGGTTACCGCAGGGCAGGTGGGTAGGGAGATGAGTTAAACGGGTGATGGGAACTAGGGAGGGCACTTGCGATGGGCACATGGTGCTGTTTGGAAGTGTTGAATCACTGTCTTGTACACCTGAAAATAATATTATACTGTATGTTAACTAACTGGAGTCTAAATAAAAAACTTAAAAAAAATAAAATAAAAAATAAAGAGTGGGATGTTTTATAAAGCCAATCTATAGCTCTAAGGAGACTACCCACACTAAGTGGCGTATTTCAAGCATTTCAGTAAAACTGGATTCCAACATATTTCTACTTCCACGGAAATAAATTTAGGTTAATTCCCTTCCCTTGTACTTGCCTGAGGGGTGCAACTTTACGTACTCTCAGGGTGGAATGACTCACTCTCGAAGATGTTTGGCTGGATCGTTTGGAAGAGCTAGCTTGTTTTCCCCAGAGAAACCAGGTCTAGCTGTTCCAATTCATCCTATAATATTTTGATGTTCTCACTTGTTATATATAAAAGATTCATTGGCCTAGGAAAACTAGCTGAAAGCTTTGAAACCTCTATCTTAAATTGTCTTCAAAATGGCAATAATACATCAACCAGAGTATTTTTTTCTTCCTCACTCATGTGTAGTTTTGAACGTCTCCCAAAAGGTAGACCCGAGGGACGGAACCAAGACTAGCAGGGGCGAGTAGCTTGCAAAACATGAGTAGCTTGCAGAGCATGTTTGCCTTTGAAGTTTACCTGCCTCACTTTCTGTTTAAAAAAAAAAAAAAATTTAACATTTATTTATTTTTGAGAAACAGAGCAATACAGAACACGAGTGAGGGAGGGGCAGAGAGACGCAGGGACACAGAATCCGAAGCCGGGTCCAGGCTCCGAGCTGTCAGCACAGAGCCCAATGCGGGGCTCAAACTCATGGACTGGAAAGATCATGACCTGAGCTGAAGTCAGACGCTTCACCAACTGACCCACCCAGGCACCCCTACCTGCCTCACTTTCTACGGCTTTCTCTCTGTTTTTGTCATTTTAGTCCCTTCTTGTCATCCTCTAACTTAAAAATCCCCATAGACTCAGGGAGGGTTGATCCTACAGTTCTGCGCCCCAGCCTCTCCCCGCTCAACAAACCTATTATTTGTTGCATTTCTGCTCTGCTACACTTGGAAAAGCTATGGCAGACTAATTCATCTTATGGACTCATAAATAGTTTTCTTTATTACCTTTTGGGAGTGGGGGAAGGGAGGAAATTTCGGATCTAATATTACTGATGTAGGCTGGATTTGCTATTTCATGTTTATCCCCCAAACTATAGGTTTTTTTTTACATATATGTAAAATATACATCTCAATTTCCTTATCTGCAGGTGAGAACATGGAGATTTTGAGAGGCAACGTTGCCCAAAGTCGGAAAGGCCATAAATGGCAGAAGTAGAATTTCATTCCAGGTTTTTAAAATCTCAGAACATCAGGGTGTTTGGGTGGCTCAGTTGGTGAAGTGTCTGACTTCAGCTCAGGTCAGGTTCTTGCGGTTGGTGAGTTCGAGCCCCGCGTCGGGCTCTGTGCTGACAGCTCGGAGCCTGGAGCCTGTGTCAGATTCTGTGTCTCCCTCTCTCTCTGCCTCTCCCCTACTTACACACGCACACTCTCTCTCTCTCAAAAATACATAAACATTAAAAAAATTAAAAAAATAAAATCTCAGAACATGACCGCTATTCACCACTGTACTGAGTTAGTACATTTTGCCTGGAGTGGAGGCCTTGAGCACAAAGGTCATGAGTCCCCAGCACAATGGTAGGCTGGGGTAGGGCTCACATTCCTCACAGAGCCAGCTTCCCCTGAGGAGCTGGATCCTGGTAGAAATCCATTTCTTTTCATTTCTCTTGCGTTATTATTATTTTTTTTTTAATTTTGAAAAACAAATTCTTTAACGTTTATTTATTATTGAGAGACAGAGAGAGACAGAGCATGAGCAGGGGAGGGGTAGAGAGAGAGGGAGACACTGAATCCGAAGCAGGCTCCAGGCTCCGAGCTGCCAGCACAGAGCCCGACGTGGGGCTCGAACCCACGACCAGTGAGATCATGACCTGAGCTGAAGTCAGCCGCCCAACCGACTGAGCCGCCCGGGCACCCCTTTCTTGTGTTCTAATTCAAGAGATGCCCTTTGTTTTAGAAGTAACACAATGAGGGCAGGTTCCTTGACCTGCTATTATTTTCCTTTGACTAACCAAGACTCCATAGCCCAAGTGCAACCCAGTGAGGAGAGAGAATAGAGACCCTGTGTGTTGAGGAAGGCGGTGAACAAGAGCAGTGTCCTATGGGGTGACACAGAAGCCCCCAGGATGGGGTCCTTGGAGAGGACTTAGTTAAGCCTGCACGACGTGGGCAGAACAAAAGCTTCTAGGAAGTGCTCCGAGAAGCTCCTCTTCCAGATGCCGCTTCAGGCTCTCAATGGCCAGACCTTGCTTAAGGAGAGAGGAAAAATTAACTCCTTAGAACTTTATAGAACTGAACTGATAACAGGCCCACAATAGGATAGGAAATCTAGGGGGTTTGGACAACAGTCCGAATTTTTTGACGTCAATGTTCTATCGGCTCATTGTTAAAGGGTGTGGCCCACGGGTCTGAACCAAATCCCAAATAGGGAATCAGACCAGCATCTCCTTCTCAACAATTCTGGTCCATTTCTTTTTAATGAAACCACTTGAAATTGAGGGGAAATTGAGGGGACGCCTGGTACAGGAGGGTGTGCCTTCTGTGTTGTGTCATTTCAGGGTCAACGTTGCAGGTTGTTTGCACTGAGATTCTGTAAAGTAGCCTAAACGGACTCATGTGGCAATGGACTAAGTATCTCAGTTTTTCTTGTCCTTTTTTTTTTTTTTCCTATAGCTGGGTTAATGGCCAGCAGGGGTGGGGGTTGGGTGAGCGAGTCCGAATAGGTTATTTAAAATAAACAAATGGTATTGCAAAGAAAAGTGCACATTGTATGGGCAAGTGCTGATTGCTTGAAACTCAAGGTCTGAGTGTTTATATTTAACACTCTGGAAAATAAATAGGCAGGTTTGCTTGTGTTCTGGAATTTACTGCCATCCTTCCAACCATCCAGACAAATTAGAGAGTGACCCGGTAGGCTGCCAGAGTCGTGGTGGAAAAAAAAAAAAAAGAAGTGAAACACCTCCCAACACCAGGGACAGCTGTCTTTTCAAAGGGAGAACATATTCAATATAATCTGCTGTCCTTGAGGGCCAGTTCTAGATCTTCCCTTCACCTCATCTACCTCCTTTTCCAAGGAGGGATAAAAGTAGGGCGGTGGAATAAAATGTTGAACAACGTCAAGAGGACATAGACAGCAAAATCTAGACTGTGGAAAAATTCCAGTCTTTCCAGACAGTGGAGAAAATAGTTTCCCTTAAAAAAACAAAACAACAAAAAAACAAAAAAACCTCACACACACCTGCCAGAGAGATAAAGAGAACTTTACAAAGAGACTTAAGAGACATGACAACCTGTTGTAATGTATGGATCTAATTTTGATCCAGACTAAAACAAAATGTATGTTAAATACGACAAAAAAAAATAGTTATGAGGTAATGGGCAAATTTGGACACTGACTGGATATTTGAACATATTAAGGATTTTCTGTCTCCCGGTTAGATGTGATAACAGAAGAGTGGTCGTATTCTTTTTTTAATTTATGTATTTAAATTCAAGTGGGTTAACATACAGTGTAGTCTGGGCTTCAGGAGTAGAACCCAGTGATTGGTCTCTGACCTATGACACCCAGCGCTCATCCCGACAAGTGCCCTCCTTAAGGCCCATCCCCCATCTAGCCCATCCCCCACCCTCCTCCCCTCCAGCAACCCTCAGTGTGTTCCCTGTATTTAAGAGTCTCTTCTGGTTTGCCTCCCTCTCTGTTTGTACCTTATTTTTTAAAAAAAGAATCCTAATCCTTTAGAGATGCGTATGAAATATTTCTAGATGAGGTTAGATTCTTGGATTTGCTTCAGAATAAGGGGGGTGGGAGTGTGCAGGGAGTGGTTGGAAGAACATGTCCAGTGCAACTGTCCTCAAGGGGACAATTGTTGTGGCCAGAGGTCCATTAGACTATTCTTTCTACTTTCGTATAGACAAATTTGAAATATTCCTTAATAAAATGTTAACGGCAAAAACCCATTAGGTCATGCTGCGACCGTTTGAACACCGGAGAGAGTTACTCTCTGTAAAAGCCTGGCAGCCCTGGGTCAGTATCCCCAAAAGACTGAGAGAATTTCCTCCTTTTAAAAACATTTTCGGGGCGCCTGGGTGGTTCAGTCGGTGAAGCGTCTGACTTCAGCTCCGGTCATGATCTCATGGTTCGTGGGTTCGAGCCCCGCGTCGGGCTCTGTGCTAACAGCTCGGAGTCTGGAGCCTGCTTCGGATTCTGTGTCTCCCTCTCTCTCTGTCCCTCCCCCACTCACACGCTGTCTCTCTCACAAATAAATAAACATTAAAAAAATTTTTTTTAATCATTTTTGTGTTATCCACACAGACTCATGGTCTTGCACAGCATCAAACCACAAACTATCCTTTTTTCACTCAACTCACCAAAAATGTGACCGGAAAGCACTGAATGGAATCAGAAGGCACAATGAAAGGGCACTCAAGGGTCTTGAGGACATTCCACAGCCAAGGTGAAGGTGTCTGGTGAACTGAAACATTCAGCCGGCACCAGGAATCTCTACGCCCCAGGCCCCGCAGCAGTTGTGACAATAGCTACTGTTCGAGACGTCTAGGCCCTGATGACGTTGGGGTCTTTTGACTTGAGTGCCATGACATGTCACAAAACTCAGGATAGTTTTGCTTCCTGGTTGAAATGAGTATTTCCTCTGCAATGGATTTTGTTGTGGTTTTTCTGAACGAGCACCACATCCGGAGAAGACCCCCGAGAACAGGGCAAACACGTTTTGAGACCCATGTGAGGATTTGGGCCTGCTTTCTCTTTAAAGACATCTTGGGGACGTGTCAGTGACATCTTCTGGGTGGTGACTCCAGGCTGCTCACCGAAGGACAAGAGGGCTTTATCTCGGTGTCGGGCAAGCAGACCAACAGGGCAATAAAAGCTAAAGCTCTTGGAAAATACCGGCTCAGAAGCCAGGGGGCAGGTTTGAACCGAGATGTTTTCGGGGACAGACTGGAAAACAGGGGCCAATGATAAACAGGAACCTGAGGAGTGTGGTCATGACCTGAGGCCGCCACAGACAGACCAGGAGGCAGCCTCCCGCAGACTTCTGCCTAGCACGCTTGACCCAGCAAGTCCCCAAGATAATAAAGAAAAGGAGACACAGAAAAGGAACAGAGAAGCACAAAGAGCACGGCGAGTGCTCAGGACAGGACCCTCGTGGCTCTGTCGCTCCTGGGACTCTGATTCTGCATCTTGGTTTTCTTCCAAGCTGCTTCCCCATCTCACTCCCCCTACTACTCTCCTTCTCCAAAAGAACCCTAAATGTACCTGTAAATGCAAACCAGACTGCTCCCGGAGCTGACACTAGTGGGTGGTTTGCAAACACCGATAGGGAATTCAAGAACATAATTTTACGTCTTTCCAGTTTTATTGAGGTATAACGGACCTGTAACTTTGCATTAGCTTAAGGTTATACAACACAAGGATTTGATATATGCGTATATCGCAAAACGATTACTATCATAACTTTACTGAACACCCGTCGCCTCACATACTTGCCCACTTTTTTGTGCGGTGAGAACTTCTAAGATCTACCACCTCGGTAACTTTCAAAGTACACCCAGCATTGGTACCCAGGGTCACCATGCCGTCCGTTATAGACCCAGGATTTATTTCACGTACGACTGGAAGTTTGTACCTTTTGACCACCTTCACCCGTTCGCCCCTCCGCCCATCTCCTGCCTCTGGCAACCACCGATCTGTTCTCTGTTTCCCCGCTGTTCGGTGTTCTAAGATTCCACACGGCATTTTGTCTTTCTCTGTCAGCCTATTGCCCCGAAGGTCCAACCGTGTTTTGGCAAATGGCAGGATTCCCTTCTTTCTCGTGGCCCGATAACATTGCATTGTGCATATACACACATGCACGTCTTCTTTATCCACGCATCCACTGACACACCCTGAGGTTTCCACATCTTGGCTGTGGCGAATAATGCTGCATTGAAGGGGAGGCGTGTGCAGATATTAACTGGAAATCCTGTTTTAATTTCCTCTGACTGTCTGCCCGGAAACAGAACTGCTGGGATCATACGTGAGCTCTAGTTTCAGGTTTTTGAGGAACCTCCATACTGGTTTCCACAGTGGTTGCCCCCCCTGACGTCCCCACCGACAGTGCTCAACGGTTCTTTCCCCCCCACATCTTCCTCACCACTGTTGTCCCTCGTGTTTTTGACAGCAGGGTTCGGACAGGTGGGCAGCGATAGCCCCTCGTGGCTTTGATTGGCATTTCCCCGATGATGAGTGATGTTGGGCCCCTTTTCACACGCCTGTTGGCCCGGTTCCCCATTTTTTTTGGCATCTAGAGGAAAAGTGTGCCCATGTTGTATTGTACGCTTCCTTAATTTTTAAATATATACTCTTAATTTTAGAAGAGTTTTAAGTTTACAGAAAAATTGTGAAGATCGTAGAGAGTCGCCATATGCCCCAAACCCATTTTCCTCTATTATTAACATCACACATTTGTAGGGCACGTTTGGCCCAATTAATGAACCAGTGTTCTTCTTATTAACTAGAGCCCATCATTTATTGGTATTTTCTCAGTTTTTACCTAAAGTCCTTTTTCTGTTCCAGTAAGTCATCCAGGAAACCACGTTACATTTAGTCTTTATCTCTCTTGGCTGTGAGAGCTTCTCAGGCCTTCCACGTTTTCGATGACCTTGACAGTTTTTGAGGGGGACTGGTCAGGAATCCTGCAGAATGTTCTTCAGTTAGGATTCAGCGGGTGTTTTCCTCAAGATTCGACTAGGGTTATGGATTATGAGGAGGAAGCTCCCTAACTGTTTCATCTTGACTTCTGAACATCAGATAGTCTTATCTTTAGCTCTCTTCAAAGTCAAGTACATGGCTTTAGGCAGCAAGAAACTCTCTCTGGGCACGTGTCGCTCCCGTGCCCCGCACGGTTATTATTATCTGCCTTCAAGCACCTTTTGCTGTTTACTCTGCAAAAGAATAAAAGCGTTTTTAGACGCTGCAGATGTGTTTGGCACTATCTGCTGGAAGGAAAGGTGTGTGTGGAACTCACTTCTAATTATAGCTGCTGTGCAGAGTTAAGACATTAAACAATAGCAGCGGATTATTTTAGTCACAAACACGAATGGCATATAAATTCTCTTTCCCTGTGAAACTGGGGATCTGTTGGGTTTTTTTTTCCTGAAATAATTTGTGCCCTTTCTATTCTTAATTGTAGTTGCTACAGGAATCAGGTTTATCTTTAATATGGTGCTGTTTCCATACCTTCCAGCAGAACTGAAATTTGGAAAGACTGTACTAAAAAGTACACTAGGTTGCATCAGAAAGAGAACCCTCGACCAATATCACTGTTGAATATCATTGCATAAATCTTAAGTACAATAGTAAAACACATAGTATAGCAGCTCATGAAAAATAACATCACAGACCAGCGGGATTTCTTCTAAGGAAGCCATCTTTGGAAAATTCATCACTGGGAAATTCCATCATCATTGGAAAATTTAATATAATTCTGTATATTAAGAGAACTAAAGAGGGACGCCTGGGTGCTTCAGTCAGTGAAGCATCAGACTCTTGATTTTGGTTCAGGTCATGATCTCGCTGTTCGTGGGATTGAGCCCCATGTCAGGCTCTGCGCTGACAGCATGGAACCTGCTTGAGATTCTCTCTCTCTCCCTCTCTCTCTCTCTCTCAGTTTCTCTCCCACTCTCCTCTCTCTCCCCCTCAAAATAAACAAATAAACATTAAAAAGAGAGAGAGAGAGAGAGAGAGAGAGCTAATGAGAAAGATTTGTATCTTCTCATGTCATCTCCAGAGAGATGGCATTTGATAAAGTTAACTTTTATTCAGGTTAAAAATATTTAATGAAATAGAAATTGATGACTACTTCCTTTATACGATTTTGTGTGTGTGTGTGCGTGTGTGTGCATGTGTGTGTGTGTGTGTGTGTGTGTGTGTGTGTGCATGCTTTAGCTCAAAAACCAGCATCTTAATTAATGTGGTAACACCAAGAATTTTCCAGTATAGTAAGGAACAAGACAAGGATGCCCATTATCCTGACTACTGTTTAATACCGAGCTGGCCAATACACTTAGACAAGAAAAAGTGATTAGAAGGATAAAAATTGGAAAGAAGAGGGGCGCCTGGGTGGCTCAGTTGGTTGAGCGGCCGACTTCGGCTCAGGTCGCAGTCTGTGAGTTCAAGCCCTGCGTCGGGCTCTGTGCTGACAGCTCAGAGCCTGGAGCCTGTTTCAGATTCTGTGTCTCCCTCTCTCTGACCCTCCCCCATTCATGCTCTGTCTCTCTCTGTCTCAAAAATAAATAAACGTTAAAAAAATTTTTTTTTTAAAAATTGGAAAGGAGAAGGAGGAGGCAAAACTCTGCAGGCACATGGTTTTGCACAGATGCATCCCAAGAACTAATGAAAAACTCCTTTAAATGATACAAATCTAATAGAGTTTCGGACTCTAAAATTAACATATAAAAACCAATAACCTTCTTATATATTAACTAAAATCATACAGGAGGTATAATAAAAGAGAAGACACTGTTTTCGAGAGTAAGAGAGCAAAATCAAAAACAAAAACCCAGGCATGAGCCTAAATACTTTGAATTTATATGAGGCCAACTATAAAATATTGTTAAATATACAAAGGAGGGCCTGAACGAGTGTAAAGGCATACTGTGTTCTTGGGTAAAAGGGCTCAGCATTAGAAATATGCCATTCTCGCTAAGTTGCTTTATAAATTCAATGCAACCCCAATAAAATTAACATTGGAGCTTGCACTAGAGCATGACAATTTGATTGTACATTCATCTAGAAAGGCAAAAAAAAAAAAAAAAAAAAGTCAGGCCCCCGCTCCGAACCCAACAAAAAAGCAAATGAGGGCTAAGCCCTTCCAGAAGTAACATATTATGAAGCTTCTACATTGAAACTGTGTGATACTGCACATGAATGGACAGATAGACTAATGGAAGAAAAGAGAAAATACAGAAATAGACTTAATTAATACACAAATATAGGATGCAATGAAAGGGGAATCTCAAATCAGAGAGGAAAACTTGGATTTAAAAAAAAGTTTTTAATGTTTATTTATTTTTGAGAGAAAGAGAGAGAGAGAGAGAGAGAGAAGAATGGGTAGAGAGAGAGACACACACAGAATCTGAAGCAGGCTCCAGGCTCTGAGCGGTCAGCACAGAGCCTGATGGGGCCTTGAACCCATGAACTGTGAGATCATGACCTGAGCTGAAGTCTAATGCTTAACTGACTGAGCCAACCCAGGCACCCCAGCTTTTTATTAGTGGTGTTGGGATAATTAAGTGACCATATAGAAAAAGTTATGTCTTTTTCACACTGTAAAACTGTGTATATTCCAAATGAATCAAAGATCAAAATTAAAAATTTTTTTTTCAACGTTTTTATTTATTTATGGGACAGACAGAGCATGAACGGGGGAGGGGCAGAGAGAGAGGGAGACACAGAATCGGAAACAGGCTCCAGGCTCCGAGCCATCAGCCCAGAGCCTGACGCGGGGCTCGAACTCACGGACCGTGAGATCGTGACCTGGCTGAAGTCGGACGCTTAACCGACTGCGCCACCCAGGCGCCCCAAAGATCAAAATTTTAAAAAATGAAACCATACAGGTACTAAATAGGAATGCATTTCTTTATAGCCTGGGAGGGGGAGACATTTCTTTTATTGTGATTCAGAATCCAGAACAATTTTAAAAATTTAAAAGTGTCTTCAAAGTACAAATGTGCATAGTAAAAGACCCCTTCCATAAAGTAAAGCAGAAAATGACAAGCTGGGAAAGATTATCAGCACCTCACGTCACAAAGCACTGTCAGTGCCTCCTACCCAAAGACCACCGAATTCACGTCTGTGGATACTTTAGGCTTCTTGTGGGACGCCTGGGTGGCTCAGTCGGTTAAGCATCCAACTTAGGCTCAGGCCATGATCTCATAGTTCGTGGGTTCGAGCCCCGCTTTTGGCTCTGTGCTGACAGCTCAGAGCCTGGAGCCTGCTTTGGATTCTGTCTCCCCCTCCCTCTGCCCCTCCCCTGCTCATGCTCTGTCTCTCTCTGTCTCTGTCTCTGTCTCTCAAAAATAAATAAACATTAAAAAAAAAAAAAAGTTAGGCTCCTTGCAACAAAACCCGACACTGAGGTGAGAGGCAAGCAGAGGATAGGATTGAGCCTTGGTGAAGCACCTTGGGAGGGGTTTGAGGAAGTGGGGTTTTGCTCTGCACTAGACGTTTTCAGGAAAAAAAGGAGCAAATCTATCACTGGAATTTTTTTTTAATAAACCTTATCTTTAAGATGGGAAAATGAATCAAGGCAAAGGCTACAATTGGTAGGAGAGCAGCAGGGACTATTGTCAGCTGGGACACGAAGATGTGTGGCATTTTTGTGGTTTGCACGGTAAACTTCTTTTTGTCTGTGCTTAGACAAAATCCTCAGCTGGTATTTTGTTTGGCTGGGTCTCACTTCATCATGGCTGCAGAGTGGCCTTGTCTGATGTTGGTGCTCTTTGAGCTTGTTAATGGCCAACAGAACAGTCAGGTCTAGCTGTCAGTACTGGGCAAACTTCGGGCAGTGCTGAGGTCCAGCTGTGCAGGCTACTTCTCAGATGCTGGGAGCTAACACCCACTAATAGACCAAGAGCCTCTTATTTTTTTTTTTAAGTTTACTTGTTTATTTTTTTTTAATTTTTTTTTAACGTTTATTTATTTTTTTGGGGACAGAGAGAGACAGAGCATGAACGGGGGAGGGGCAGAGAGAGAGGGAGACACAGAATCAGAAACAGGCTCCAGGCTCAGAGCCATCAGCCCAGAGCCCGACGCGGGGCTCGAACTCACGGACCGCGAGATCGTGACCTGGCTGAAGTCGGACGCTTAACCGACTGCGCCACCCAGGCGCCCCTATTTATTTTTGAGAGAGACTGAGACAGCCCGAGTGGCGGAGGGGCAGAGAGAGAGAGAGAGAGAGAGAGAGAGAGAGAGAATCCTAAGCAGGTTCCACATTGTCAGCTCAGAGCCCGATGCGGGACTTGAACTCACAAAACTGTGAGATCATGACTTGAGTCGAAAACAAGAGTCAGATGCTTAACCGACTGAGCCACCCAGATTGCAAGAGCTTCTAAGAAGACAGACTAGACCAAAACCCTGTGTTATCTAACACAGCTGTCAATAGTCACGTGTGGTTATTTGAATTAAAATTCATGAAAGGGACATAAAACAAAAAATTCAGTTCCTCAGCTGCACCAGCCACATGTCAAATATTCTACAGCACATGAGATTCGTGGCTCCTGAATTAGATAACACAGGTGTAGAATGTTTCCATGATCGTGATTATCCTGGACAACCTGCTATGGACAAAAGGTACTAGAGAAATAGAGAGTTCACTGAAAAAGAAATGAAAATGGCTTTTAATTGTATGAAATGCTGCCCAAACTTACCCAAAAGAGGAATGCATATTGCAAGTCGGCTGGGATCCCTTGTTCCCTAAAAGATTAGCAAAAATCAAAAATCTAACAACCTACTATATCGGTAATGCTGTGGGGAAGCATGCAGAGTCTGGAAGATTAGATGTAAAAAACAGAGAGAGAGAGAACCCATATAGAGGGGAAATTGGTAATGTCTGGCAAAATGACATGCACATTCATTCTTTGACCCAGCAATTGCTCCCACCCCCCCACCCCGGCCAAAGATTACCCAGAAAACATAAAAAGACATAAGGACAGGCTTGTCATTGCTGGGCTACTTTCAATAGCTAAAGGCTGGAAAGAAACCAAAGGTTGATCATTAGGAAAGTGGTTGAATAAGCCAGGGCGTGCCCACGTAACAGAGTACTATGCGGCTTTACAAAGTACAGAGGTACACCTCTCTATGCCAGTAGGGAGTAACCTCCAGGACGCATTTTAGGTGAGAAAATCCAGATGGACGAATGATGTAGGGTCTGATATTGTTTAAGAACTAGGACACACATCCACACACAGACGCATGTACACATCATCTGTTGATATTTAAACACAAACACAAAATGGAGGGTGAAACATTAAAAACATCATGGCATTTTTGCTAGGGAAGGGATAGAAGGATAGACGCTAGATTTCTCCAAAACAACAGACTTCGGAACCCTGTAAGTATTTTACACGATTGCAAAATCCGAAATTGAAAACTTTTAAATTGAAAGTAACAATCCCTAAGAATTGAAATAAAAAAAAAAAAAAGCACGAATGTATATCCATTCCTGTGGTGGCAAAATTACACAGTGGAAATTATTCTTAGGGATTTTGCACGCGAGAGTTTGATAGTACATCCCTAGTGAAATACACGCTAAGAAAAAGAAGATCTTCCAAAGCCCACAAACAAACATGCCAACAAACAAAGTATCTTAAACTGTTTGCAAGAGTCATATTGTTGGGGACTGTGTTGGCATGATTATTCTGAACTGGTTGTGTGTGTTTTCTGGGATAAAGCAAATGAATAATTATATTATATTTGAATGCTAGTGTTCTTGCCATTTGGGGATTCCAGATTCTCCATGCGGGAAGAAGGAGGTCCAGAAGACCAAAGGTTAGAACAGAGTGTGATTTTGTAACAGTGAGAAGTGTGGATGGGAAAAGACAGGGAGGTGGTGAGTGGGGAATGGGGTCCTCCCGCACCCCTGCACCCCACTGCACACCTTCCCAGACTCTGAGCCTCCCCAGAATGTGCAGGGGCCCTCCACATGGCTACCTCAGGGGTTAAGGATTTCCTCCTCTCCTTCAGTGGGTGCCTAAGACACTCCTTTCCAACCCCCCCCCCCACAATGGTGGTCAGCAACCTCCCCCTGCCTTGACCTAAAAGCCTATCTCTCGGAGCCGCTGGGTCAGGCAAATTCTAGCCCTGAGGGTCACCCAGTCATTGACTGGCTCAAGTTCTTGAATCCCAGTTTACTTAGACTTTTCCCATTTGCTTGGCTGACTCCAGAGAGCACTTCAAAGTAAGACCTGGTAAAGTGTGCAGAGGTTCTATTCCTGGAGGCAGCGCAAAGCATACAGTTAAAACATTTTGCGTCAAGTGGTAAAGACCAAGCACGCTTTTTTATTTTGATAAACGGGATTGGAGATAAACCTGGGGACTGTGGGGGGATGGGGAGGAAGGGATCTATCATGAAGGCTAGAAAGGTGAGCTGGGACTCCAGGCTTTGGCCAAGGAATCTAGACTCAGGAGGAAAGATTCTCCATGGACACTGGCGTGGGGACCCTGAGGCCATGAAAACTGTGGCCTTGCTCTGAATCCCAGGCAGCTTAAGGAGGAAAAAAAGTCACCACTTTCATGGCAGCCGGCTTTGTTCTATCCGTCTCTGGAGAGCCATATACCAGGCATTTATTTGAGAAAGGACAACAGTGTTAAAGAAGTCACATCGCTCATTATTTTCTGTTATTAATTATTCTTCAGTATTAACATGCCTTTCAAATAAACACTTCAAAAAGAAGCCGACTTAAAAGGGTGCCTTTCTAAACAGGAAAAAAAATAAAGTTGTTTTAGGATCAGACCAAGCACATTCTTAAACATTCATTCATTCATTCATTCATCTATTAAATATTTTTTAAAGCACCTGCTATGTTCCTGATCATGCTTGCAGGATCCGAGGTTGTCTGGAGGACAGGGCGGCCACTTACATGGAGAGGCATTGCGTAAACGCTGTGCTAAGTTTCACTTCCCCTAGAGTAAATTAAAATCCAGTTGTGATTTGAACATTTATGCAATTACAGGCAGTCATCATCCGGGTTGTTTTCCAAAGGCCAAATTTGACTCCGTGCCCTTCTGATTACTGTGACGAGGCAGTAGCCACATGAAACGTTCTGTTGGATAAAGCGGACGGAAGAAACTATTACACAGGGGGTTTAGCTCAGGAAAAAGGAACAGAGAAATAGCTTGGGGTACAGAGCCTTTTATCTGGGTTTCCAAAGTAGAGTGGTTTCACATTTTTAAAAGGCTACTCTGGGGCAGGCTTTTCCCCTGGAAGTTTCTTTCACACATTTACAGTCGGGAAGTACAATGGAGCCATGAACATCTCCTACTCTCTGGAGAGGATTTTCTTCCTTTTACTTATGTGTTAGATTAAACTAGCATTTTACTTCTCTTCGAGCCTGAAGACAGGATCACATTGGCGTCTGGGTTTTCTGCTTTAAAACAGGAATTGCTAAGCACGAGATCACGAGACCTGACTCTTAACCAGGCAGCCCTCACCGTTGTGAGAACCCGCATCTTCTGTCCGTGAAGTTCCCCGAGGTGAACCAAGGGGAGGTCTGGAACTATCGAGACTGTTCTCTGTGTCCCCTTTGCCCTGACGGAGCATTTTAATGCTTGTTTTTCCTGGTCAGGCCCACCTGCTGTGAGAGGTGGTGGTATTTATTCCCTTACATATTTCTCTCCTGACCACCCTGAACGTTTCACTCCTTAAAACAAAAGAGGAGAGATTAGACCAGCATCCCTTTAGACGCCTCTCTGATTTAAGCTGTGGACGATCCAAAACCCGACGCAAGACAGATCTTCAGTTATTTTATACGTTGTCAACATGCCTGAATCGTGTTCCCTGATTCATAGAAATGCTAGGATCCTACCAATTCCTCTTTAAAGAATTTACAAAACAAAGCGATCCAAGTGACAAATTCATTACAAAGGAGTATTGACCACCTGGCTTGCTGAAAGTAAGAAAAAAAAAAAGTGAATGGTTGGAAAAGTCAAATCACAGCTAGAAGGATTTCTGATGTGCATTCTGTAGAACACATGTTCTCATAATAACATTTTGTAATGTTATTAAACATTATAAAGTTCTAAAAACATATTATTATAATATAATCATCATATATTATTATAAAGTGCCAATGACTTTCACAAAGTGTTATAATGTTCTCATACTGCAGTCAAAAAATAATAATTAACAGGGGCACCTGGGTGGCTCAGTTGGTTGAGAGCCCGACTTCAGCTGAGGCTGTGATCTCACGGTCCCTGAGTTCGAGCCCCGCATCAGGCTCTGTGCCGACAGCTCAGAGCCTGGAGCCCGCTTCGGATTCTGTGTCTCCCTTGCTCTCTGCCCTTCCCCCCTCATGCTGTGTCTGTCTCTCAAAAATAAATAAATACCAAACAAATTTAAAAGGTAATAATAAACTGAGTGGACCTTGTGAGAATTTCCCTACAAATTCCATCCTCCCTCCTGCCCCAGGAAGGCTAAGAAGACACTGGATATTGCAAATCTTTTCAACATCGCCAAACCTTTACTCATTAGGGTCAAACGCCTGGCGTTTAACTAATTAATTTATGACGGCTAGATATTTTACGATGACATTTCAGATATCGCAATGAAAAGCACCAGTGGTGTCAGCAAGACAAGGGTGAAGCAGTGAACTAGAACTAGGTGACCCACATAATAAACGTTCAGCCCTTGACCGTCCCAAGTTGCTTGAGTATAGCTCTTGGGGTCTCAAGGTGTGGCTAGCGTTGATGTCCTTTATCCGTGTGTTCCAAAACAGCCCCATGTCACCTGCTATCTCGTCGTGATTATAAAAATCCAGTTTGATTTAATTCAAAACAATTTCAATTATTGAGCATCTACGCAACAAATTATTACAGGAGGCCTTTGGGGGAGAGATTAGGGAAAAGGTCCGGTTCTGCAAAACGGTGGCTGCTTGATGTATTGCCCGCTTGACACACTGCCTGCAGGACTCGGGTGGCAGATAATTGTTCAACTTACAGTTAGGAAGGAAGGCCGGGGAGGAGCCTGTCCTGCCAGATTAATAAGGAGATAATCAAATCTGGGGACAAAGATGTCTAATCCGAAATAAGTTCAATGGCAATAAAGAGACATCCAATGACCCTAGATAAGAAACGTTTTCAGTCAAGAGAAAACCATGAAAAATAAAAATGAAATGATCAGGCAATGAATGAAATGGCTTTTTTAAAGGTAAAAAAAAATGTAAAGATTATTTTTTTAAACATTTATTCTTTTTCAGAAAAAATGTTTATTTTTGAGAGAGAGAGCACATACGCGAGAGCGGAGGAAGTGCAGAGAGAGGGAGAGAGAGGATGTGAAGCCGGCTCTGAGGGGAACAGAGGATCCTAGAGGGCCCCGCGCCGACAGCAGAGATCCCAATACAGGGCTGGAACTCACGAACTTCAAGGTCACGACCGGAGCCCAACAGACGCTTAACCGACGGAGCCACCCAGGCGCCCTTTCTTAACATTTATTCTTAAACACAGCTTTCGGTGAACAACCTTGGTTTTGTGTAAGGTCAAGCCGAGAAGGAAAGGAAGAATATAGAGTTTTCAGATGAAAACAAATACCAAAGAAAGACGAAGCTCCAGACAGGTGAATACAACACAAAGGCAGAATCCAAAGGGCCCGCTGAGAGCAGCCTCACAAGAGGCTGATCGTCCGAGGAACTAACATAGGGTGTTTCGCATCCAACAGGAAAGAGGCCAAAAAAAAGAGGAGAAAAAGGACATTTGTCAGAAGATCACAACAAATTGTCTAAGTAGAAACCAAGATAAAATTCTCAGTTTTAAAGGTATTGTTGGCTGAAGTTTCTAGCATTTATTATGGGCTGAATGAGGTGCCAGTGGTTCCACAGGTAGCAAAAGCCAACTTGTAAGTGAGAGACCGTGTCTTCAGCAAAACAAACACAGTCTATCTTGGCAATGGTTTAACAGGTTCCTGCCCTGTGTTCCATGTGTTGGTTGTTGGATACACTCTTACAGGAGGACGCCTGAGCCATTTCTCACAGCATGGGACCGGGGTGTTAATCATGATGCGTTGGGCTGTAGGGAATGGGAAAACCAAATAAAGCAGCTTCAAGAATAAGAAAAAAATGGATCACCACCGGTGACAGGAAGTCCGGAGGTGGTAGGCGATCAGTGAGCTCAGCTGCCCGGTGCTGTCAGGCTGACCTAGATTCTTTCCAGCCGTGTGGTCTGCCGATCTCTCTGTACGTCCTGCTCCCCTGATTGTCACGAAATTGCTGTAGCTGCTCGGAGCATCACATCTTTCCACCATGTCAAAAGCCAGAAAAGGGCAGTAAGTACCAAAAGGCACATGACTGTCCCTTCAGCCCCTACTTAAAGAGGAAACAGAATCTGGGCAGAAACTTCCAGACCTTCCCATTTTGGATTACCAAGAATTCTATCAAATGCCATTCTTAGCCGGGGCCCCCTGGTGGCTCAGTCCAACTTCGGCTCGGGTTAAGCGTCCGACCTTGGCTCGGGTCATGATCTCACGGCTCGTGAGTTCGACCCCCGCGTCGGGCTCTGTGCTGACCGCTCAGAGCCTGGAGCCTGCTTCAGCTTCTGGGTCTCTCTCTCTCTCTCTGCCCCTCCCCCGTTCGCACTCTGTCTCTCTCTCTCTCTCTCTCAAAAGTAAATAGACATTAACAACATTTTTTGAAATGCCATTCTTAGCCAGTCAGTGACAAGAGGAATTGGCTTACCAATTGGTTTAGAGTAATCAAGATGTATCTTTAAGAGGCAAGGAGGGTCCAGTCTCCCCCAAACCAAATAGATGCCTGAATAAAATCAGGATTTTGTTAGTAAGGAAGCCAGGTGGGTGTGGGAGAAAGGCGTTGTCTAGGCAACACTGGTGCGCGCCATGCTCCCTCTCTCTTATCTCACACATGATAGCAGTCACTCTCCAGGGCGTGCGGTTCTGTGGGTTTTGGTGGGTGTAGAGAGATGTGTAACCACCACCTCTACCATCAAGACCTAGAAAGCAGGAGGTAGGTTTATGATCCGCCAGCATGGACTTACTCTCGTGGTCTAAACAAGCGGGAGAGACTCATGGTTCTCGCAGCCTTCTCCTTCTCTGAACCTCCTTCCAGGAGGGCAACCAGGCAATGTGCAGAGGGAGGTTCACAGCGGGTTTGGGGGGCTTGCACCAGGGAGGGACCCCCGCTCTGGACCCATAGCTGATCTCGTCCTTGTGACTGTGTATGTCACCCAAAGAGCCATTTCTGATTGCTGCCCCGGGGTTGAGCTGATGGCTCACTTCGCTCCCCAGGACTCACAACCCTGGATTTGTTTTATCCCTCTTTCTTGTCACCCCTCCGCTAGCCAGCTGGGGTCGTCTGAGTCATCTCTGCAGATTCAGGACCTGCTTCCAGTCCAAAGAGGAAAGCGGAGTCTGCAGGGGGGCGGTGTTCCAGAGAGGACGAGCTGGCCTCAGGATGGCACGGGGCTAGCTGGGGTTTGCTTTTTGATCTTTATCACGGCAGGCGGATGATCGTGACCAACTGTTTTAGGAGACGGGCGGGGACTCTGTGATGAGTTCGAACACAGTAAATACAATTGTAGGATCACCTGATTACAGTACGACAGCAAACACAGTAGCTAAAATTGACACACCAAGACTGCCTGGCGAGAGCAGCTTTTCAGCCTTGTGCAACAATACTCACAGTGTTTAGAGTCCCAGGAATGAGCCCAGCTCTGGCTACAGCCACTGTCATCTATCCCGGATCGCTTTCTCCCAGGGAGCTGGGCTCCAAGCGCTTGTCTTTGCCGCCGGGGACCGGTGCTTGCCCGTAGAGTGCCTTCGGGAAAAGTAGCAAACATCTCTCCTGCCTCATGATGCTTTACTTACGTCGATTGGAGAATCACAGGAATGTGCAGGAAAATCATAACAGTCAATGTACAAGTCCTTGAAGCGTGACGGTGCGCCTGGGTGGCTCAGTCGGTTAAGCACCCGACTCTCGATTTCGGCTCAGGTGGTGATTTCACGGTTCTGGAGTTCGAGCCCCGGGTCAGGCTTGGGGTTCTCTCTCCCTCTCTCTCTCTGCCCCTCCCTCTGTCTCTCAAAATAAATAAATAAACCTTAAAAGAAGAAGAAGAAGAAGAAGAAGAAGAAGAAGAAGAAGAAGGAGACCCACTGCCTCAGAAATGCAGCAGGTCTAGACCAATGGTTTGGAGGATAGATGTCAGTTTATGAATTTATTCACTGCGCATGGACAGAATATTATATTCTAGGTGCTGTGCTAAGTGCCGTACGAGTGTTATCTCATTTAATCTTTGCAGAATAATTGCAGACGAGGAGGAGGAGGAGGAGGAGGATGGGGGTGGGGAGGGAGAGGGGGTGTGGAGGGGGAAGAGGAAGAGGGAGAAGAAGAAAAAAGAGAAGAAGAGAAAGGAGGAGGGGAGGAAAAGCACCTCAGGGATAATTTAAATAGTCCTGTAACTAGAAGGGAGTTGACATATGTAAATAGATAATAAATATATACGTTTAAATAGGACAATTCTGTTGGAAGTGATGTTGGTGATTCTTATAAACATGCTCTCTATTTGAATATATTTTTGCTGGATTCCTCAGGAAGAAAGGAGGGGGCCCCCCCCACGCTACCTGAGGTGTGGCAGGAGACGATGATGTAACCACCCTGAAAGCTGCAAGTGTGTAGGGGGAAAGGTCTGTCTGCTCCGGATCAAGTGGCTGAATTGGACACAAGCAGCCAGGCAGCGGTGGAGGTGAAATTGCTTGGCTCTTCCGTGGCCCTCGGGATCAGCCTTCCAAATTGGGAGCGCTGGCCAGGAGTCAGGCCTGTGACGCTGAGTGTTCCTAAGCAATAATCCTGAAGATCCTCGGAGAGGCCACGTGGCGGCCCATGCTGGAGAGGAGCCTCGTGGCCGGAGACCAGGTTTCTCTTTCTTTCTGGGTTCCGTGGGCGTGGGAGCACAGCCACTGGTCCGACAGCGCACGGGTGCTGGGTCTGGCCGCCTTGCCACCGTCTCTGAGGGAGCTGATCGAAGTGAATGAGGAAGGAAAATGTTGCCCGGCACCTTCTTCCCTGGTTCTCTTACATGAGGGGGTTCTTCGCGTGACTGGCTTCCCCTTCCTGGTGAGAGCTGGCGGTTAGGGCTCCCCATGAACCCCAAGTTTTCCGGCGGAAGCCTCACCCTCCATTGCACCTGCCCGCCCCGCTGCACCCCAGCTTTGTACTTGCGGTTAAACCCACGTCCCCTCTTGCAATCCGAGGAGATGTTCACGGCCGGGTGCAGGCGGCTGGCTCTTCAATCCGGTGGGATCCAAGAAGCGTGGGCAAAGCCCTGTGCCAGCCCCTCCGGGGCAACGGAGGGATGAGGACAGACTGGGACCGCAGGGCTCCCGTGAGTCATTCACGCGTTCAGTCACCAAATGCTGATCAAACACTTACTATCTGCCAGGCACTGTCCTAGGCATTGGAGATACAGCAGTAAAGAGATGAGACAAAATGTCTGTACTTTCTGGTGGGGGAGACAGAC
>NW_024412467.1:10394388-10420629 GCF_014898765.1 Herpailurus yagouaroundi
GTAGGAATCACAAGCTTGGGTCACCTGGCAACCAGCCCCCCATTCTTAGGTGCTTTCCAAAGGTCGCCATTAACATGACAAAAGACACCCTGGTCAGTCTCATCTCTCAGGAAATTCCAAGGGCTTTAGGAGCCCTGTGGCAGAAACAGGACGAAGACCATATATATATTTCTTATGATAAATCACAGCCTCACAATTACACTCCTGGTTCTCCCTTTTCCTAGCTCCGTGGCCTTGAGAAGTCACTTCATCTTTCTGGTCCTTATGTATAAAGAAGGTCCCAAAGAGCACCTGCTTCACAGGTATGGGGTGGGGATGGAAAAGACCGATTCCTGGAAGGGTAGGGGAACTGCCTAGCATCTAGCGTTGGGCCTTTATTCCCCTTGTGCATGCTGAGCGGGACCCTACCGAAGATTCTCAAGTTCTGTCTGTAAATATTAGAAAGCTGTCGGGAGGCTTCGCTTCTTCTCCAAAGGAAAAGAGCTTTCAAACATCACGGTGATATGGAGACAGGAAAGGCTTTCTAGAATCAGTTACAGGCATACCTCGTTTTGTTTTGGGTTTTTGGGTTTTTTTGCTTTGCTTTATTGCGCATCACGGGTATCGCGTATTTTTACAAATGGAACGTTTGTGGCAACCAGTCCACTGACATCACTTGCCCACAGCATTTGCTCACTTTGTCTCCGTCACATTCTCTGGCAAGTCTCACAATATTTCCAACTTCTCATCATTCTTATGTTTGAATGGCTGCAATCTCATAATAAAACTCGAACAGATGAGGAAGCGTGTGTTAGGGACGAGCAAAGAAAGTGGCTTCTGGAGATGGAGCGACTCCTGGTGACGATGCTGTGAAGACGGTTGAAATGGCAACAAAAGGTTTAGAATATTATATAAATGTAGTTGAGAAAGCGGCGTCAGGGTTTGAAAGCAGGGATGGAGTCCAATTCTGAACGAAGTTCTACTTGTGGGTCAAATGCTATCAAATGGCATCACATGCTACAGAGAAATCACTACGGAAAAAAAGAATCGACATGGCAAACTTCACAGCTATATTAAGAAATGGCCACAGCCACCCCATCTGTCAGCAGCCATCAATGTGAAGTCCAGACCCACCACCAGCAAAAAGATGGCATCTTGTCAAAAGCTCAGATAATAGCTAGCAAATTTTAGTGGTAATTTTTTTTTTAGTGTTTATATATTTTGAGAGAGCATGAGAGCAAGTGGGGAAGGGGCAGACAGAGAGAGGGAGAGAGAGAATTCCAAGCAGGCTCCATGCTGCCTGCGCAGAGCCCAACTCCGGGCTCGAGCGTGGGTATCGGTGAGATCAAGAGTTGGAACCTGAGCCACCCAGGCGCCCCCCCCAGTGGTGTTTTAAAATGAAGGTAGGTACGTTGTTTTTCTTAGACATGTGCTATTGTACACTTAATAGACCACAGTAGGGTGTTAATAGAACTTCTATATGGGAAACCAAAACATTCATCTGACTCACTTGATTGTGATATTCCATTTATTGTGAGGTGGTCTGGAACCAAACCCAGGTGAGGGGAGGTCATGGCTCCCCCAGACTAGATACTACATTTTATACCTTACGTACGTACACCTTACACGTTCTCCTACAAAGAGGGGAAAGAGGAGGCACTGAGGTTTATAATTCTGCTTCCAGTTTCCTTTTCCAGTGTAACTGGTTCATTTGTGGAGGTTACACTTGCTTTGGTAGAGCTTATAGAACACCTAAAACCCAGGAAGGCCATGGTCAGACACGGTAGGGAGTTGGACTCGAATAGATAACCCGAGTACCATTCCGGAAGGTGCTGCCTTGAGTCTAAGGGCCGTACCCGCCCAGCATGCGTGAGCATCGTTCCACACGTGTAGGAACGGCCCTTGAAGAAGCTTTCAAATGGTAGCCTTGTGGCTCTCCTCCACCCCGTACCGCTCACTCGCACACTCTCCTGGCCATATGCAGCAGCGGAGCCCTGGTTTTGAACACAAAGGACATTTGTTGCGTGTAATCTTTTTACAAAGCCGGCCTACTTCCATTATGCATAATCATGAAATTGGGGGTGAAGGAGAAAGGTAACTCCACATTTGAAGCCACAAAAGGGCCGTGATTCCTTTTCGGTCTCTTTATTACGAGGCCTCGTCTGAGTTAGATAATTTGCAGTAAAGTTTTACCCTGGAGCAGGCTTCGTCAGTCATGTTAAATTCATGGGGGAAAATCCTCCTAGGATTTAGAACTGAGAAATAGACAGCTTTAATAACGGAAACGCTGAGGTAAAGAGCAGGGAAAGGCAGCATGTTCTAACCATTTAGGGGGAAAATGGGTAAGGCGGTGCTAATAAGCCCTGCTATATTTTTATCTTACCATTTTCTTCATCTGAAGGAATATTGAAATGAGGTTTTAAATTCTGAATGATCATCTGACAGCTTCCATCTCTAGGGCAAATTATTAGCGAGAGCTCTATTTTGCTATTACCTTTACTCAAAGCTCAGAGGACGCACACTTACCAGAGCCCAGATGCGGAAATAAAATCTGCAGACGAGAGTGGTGTGAACAGAATCCCAGAACCCAGCTACTTTTAGGTTCCTTTGTGTGACCTTTGTGCACATTGACCTTCTTATCAAGTAGGGCTGGGGTAGGGATGGGCGGGGCCCATGGCACCCTCCTGGATGTGTTATGCCCCAACCTAACGTCATCTCTCACCATTGGGCCTCAATCCATCCCACCACAGACCTGGAATTCCAATTACACCAAGCCACCCGCTAGGTCCCAGACAGGCCACCTTTTTGAACAACCTCCTCCCACCCACCTTTCCCGTCCGGGAAACCAACCTTGAACTCATCTTTGAAGGTTCATCTCCAATGTGACTTTCTTCCAGAAATCTTTCCAACCCCAAACAGAATCGATGGCATGGTGTCCTGCCCTTTCAAAATAACCCAGTACTCTTTTCACTGTGGACCTTAGTGTGCTGGAATTATTAGCTTATGGTGTCCCCTCCCCCTGGTAACCCTAGAGGGCAAGGGCTTTCTCTCTGACATTTGTACCTTCTAGCCCAGGGTTTCTCAACAGCAGCACCATTGACATCCGGGGCTGAAAATTCCTTGTTGTGGGAATCACCCCTGACCCCCACTCCCTAAATGCAAGTAGCACCCCATCGCCAGTGTGACAATTAAAACCATCTCCAGACATTGCCCGTGGCCTCCTGCGGGGAGAGAAAAGGGCCCCTGGTTGAGAACCACCGCTCCAGGCCTGTAAGAGAGAGCTTGATCTATCCTAGGTGCTTAATAAATATTTGCCGAGCTGCTAAATCGATGTCCAAGTTAATGAATAAAAAGCTGGGCGAATCAACAGAGGAAGAAAGACCTCACTACAGCTTTTACACACTTACCAAATCAAACTTAAAACCTTTATTCCAGCAAGTCAAGGCTCTTCATGAACTGGCTCCGCTTCTCCCTCTCTGTTCCTCGTACCCTGTGCTTCTCACCCATGGGCTCTTCCCCATTCTTCAGCTTTATTTTCCTTCCCGCCAACCTAAATTCTGTACTCACTTCAACACAAAGAACAACTTACCTACTTCAAAAAGCCTTCCCCAACTCACCCAGCCTACAACGATCTAAGTATTCAGCAGGATCAGGGAGGAAAAATGGTAAGAATACATATATATGTAATATACGTGTAATAGAGGTCTATACACACATATGCCTACGGATTATTATTTTTGGTCTTAGAACCATTCATCTGCTTCATAAACACGTGTAGGAATTTTCTTCGCAACTAGAAGAATCGCTCCCTGATAGCATCCTCACGCCTTCAAGGTTTTTCTCCTCCTCAGCGTTCGTGCAAGCTTTATGAACAGCGGGTGTTCAGCGTTTGCTTGGAATGAATTTTTTCTTTAAGCCACGAGCACGTGTGTTAAATGTGTGTCGTTTGGGTGCTCCTGACGCAGTTTCGGTTTTAAAAGGCATAGGGCTAACTCTTTAATATCTTGCAGTCTTTAAACAAACCCATTTCAAAGAGACTCTGCAAACATGAATAAAAGTCATCTGTGGTGTTTTAGAAGTTCTGCGAGAAGGCACTCGTGATAAGCAAGGAGAAAGACAAAAACGGCTGCCTTTTGTCTTAGATGGTGATTATACTCAAACTCCATCGAGGCTTTCTTCCACTGCTTGGGAGAACTGTACTAAAGCTTTGGCCTGAGGTGCCTGGGTGGCTCAGGCGGTTAAGTGATTGACTCTTGGTTTCAGCTCAGGTCATGATCTCGTGGTTCGTGGGCTCAGGACCTGCCTTGGGCTCCTCACTGACAGCACTGGATGGACTTGTAACCCTTGTAACTTGTGTCTTTTGACAGAACAGCCTCTTGAGGCTTCAGTCTCTCCATTTATTCCTCTCTGCCGTTTCATTTTTATTTGAGAGAGAGAGAGAATCTTAAGCAGGCTTCACGCTCAGTGCAGAGCCCAACGTGAGACTCGATCCCACGACTGTGAGATTGTGACCTGAGCCGAAATCAAGAGGTGGACGCTCAACCAACTGAGCCACAGCGACGCCCTTCTGCCATATTGTTTAACTCAGCCTCTCCATGGCCGTCTCCTCTATGCCTACCCATGCCCTCCCACTGAAAATACAAGACCACAATGCTTCTCTGACCCAGCCTCCTCCTCCAGCACCATCCTGTTATTTCACACGCCACCCAACGTGCGTTGGCCTCCACCTATAAGGTCCACATGCTTGTCTCACACGTGTCCACGGCTCACTATGGTCTGGGAACTTGTAGCATCTCCTCACTTCTCAAAATAGACCCACTCTTTCCCAGAACCCTGGACCTCCTATTGACTGCCATGTTTTATGCCCCCTTCTAGCTACTCCAGCGCCTTGACCCTGCCACAGCTCCTCCTCATAGTCTTCTGATTTTGAGTATTTAACCTATGTGAAGTAGTGACAGATGAATCACGTCTTGATCCTCGTTAAATTTCCAGCATGCAAGAATAACTTACGTACTCAATGAACGAAGGATTGCTAGAAATCGACGGAAGACTGAATCAGGTACAGGAATCGTAGAAAATAAATGCCCATCTCTCAATTTTTAAAAGGTTATTTTCTGGAAATGATCCTACTTGTGCCGGACTGAACTTCTGTTGCAGTTGAAATCACATCCTTCAACTGCTACAGCTAATCATCAGTTACATATATAACGTGCCGCGTTCTAGACGACACCCAGCAGCACAAATGAGCACACCTGGGCATACTTACAGCAGATCCCAGCAGCAGCAGCGAGGCATCCCACAAAGTATATTCCCAGAGTCTGTCCCCGAGACCGTTACTGTTCAGACCCCGACAGGTACTCATCTGTCCAGGCAACTGACTAGCTGCATCATCTGGGTCTAAATCGTTACCTTCCAGGGGCGCCTGGGTGGCTCAGTCGGTTAATCGTCTGACTTTGGCTCAGGTCATAATCTCACAGTTCTTGGGTTTGAGCCCCGCCTCGGGCTCTGTGCTGAGAGCTCGGAGCCTGGAGCCTGCTTCGGGTTCTGTGTCTCCCTCGCTCTCTGCCCCTCCCCCACTCGTGCTCGCTCTCAAAAATAAACATTAAAAAATTAAATTGTTACCTTCCACTTCTGCCATTCCTCTCCTCCAACACCTTCTGGTCCCATCCCCAATTTTTACTTTGCATCTGCTTACATAGATTACTCCGTTTTCACCTACATTTCAACCCTAGACCAGAAAGCAGAGGAGTGAATAAGTGGATGAATGTTCTCGATTAGAGCCAATACCCCCAACGTTTTCAAGTTTTCCATATATGACCACAATAGATACCAAGCGTGATGTCACCAATGCTTTTTTTTTAGTGAAGACAACTGGCTTCAATGACAAAAACTGTGATGACTCCAACAGCCATGTTTGCTTTAAAGTCTTTATTATCCTGAATACAAAAGACAGAAGTCCTTGAGGATATAACAGAGTTCTTTATGTGGAAACATTATTTTTTTTTTTTTACAAGTGAAAAAATAAATACCTCTTGGAATAAAGGCTTATATGCTAATATGTGCCATAAAAAAGTAGAGTTTTAATATTTGACAAAATGTCTGTGCAAAGAAACAAATGCATAAACACATTACTGCTACATTAAGGCAATATGAAAAGTATACTCGGAAATCTCAGTAAAGTGACAGTGTAGGTTCCTAGCTTTAACTTAGCTAGTATTGCACCCAATAAGGTCATCTAGGTGTCCCGACGTCCTAGAAAACCCACAAGCTGACCAGCGTCCAAAATGCCCAAGTGGGAGTGGATAACTTGATTAAGAACAAAGAAACGAAGAAGCTCCAAACCCCTCTGAGATGTAGGGAGGGGACAACTGAACGTTAATACGTAAGCACTTACAAAAAAAAAAAACAAAACCAGAAACAAAAAGCATACAATCTCTAAGATACCTATGATAAGGCTGTAAAGGCTCGATGGCTCAAGCAAAAGCGACCCCACCGGATGAAGCTGGAGTTTTGGGGAGAAGTGGAGAACCCCCCGGTTTGTACACCGGGAAGCTTCATCTCCGCGAGCAACACTTGGCTTTCCGAGGAACGTGGGTTCCCTCTTCAACTTAAATAATCTACTCCACCAACTCAAGAGCCCAAGGAGTGAGGACTGCTCCACAGAAATCTTCTTACCAGACCGGTAGCGTCTTATAAATCGCAAGACGTGGGGGTGAGGAGACGGGGAGGGAAGAGGAAGCCGTGCACACTGAGTGACCGGTTTTCTACCAGCCAGACCGGTTTACATCGGGCAACCTGGTGATCAACCTTTTACAAGTCGCAGAATTGATCTTTGCGCCTGTTTGCCTTCCGATCATTCTCGACCAAGTTATAAAAACAGAAATGACATTAAAATGACGGTTTCCTTAAGAAAAATTTCCTATTAAAATGTTCAGAGCTCCATGACCGTACAAAAAGAACCAAGTAAATTCTTAAAACGAATTCTTACAAAATTTGCTGCAAGTAGGAAACTTACCTTGGGATACATTAAGGAGACTTAACAATATCCTTTCCTAAAGGGTACCCAACTTTTTGGCTATGCTGCCACTTAACTGACATCAAAGATTTGACTTATTCCTTTACTTGGTCATAAGAAGAATGAGCCCAAGGAACATGTCTGTGTCCCAGAACCCTTCCTGGTCCCCACCACTGCAGGTGCGGATTCTACGCATGGTTTGTTTTGATGGGGAGGAATATTCTTTTGAGTCTTCCTTTTTTTTTTTTTTTTCTTTTTTAAACACTGCATGGCAGATGGGTGTCAGAGTACTTATTTTCTCCACGATCGTTTTTTAGTTTAAGTAATAGTGCAGTTCACGGAAACGTGGCTTGTCCAGTTAAGTGCACGACACGTCAGATCACGGTGAGGTTGAGGAGACTGGTGTGGGTCGGTAGGTAGACGTGTTGCACGTGTTCCACCCGCGACCTGCAGACCGGACAGGACTGGAAAAGAGAAGCCAACAGTATTTGTTAGGACACCTTCAAGGATGGGTCTTCAGTTTCACGTGTGGCGCCTACTCTGTTCCGTTTGCTAGTAAGTGGTGGTCACAATTATTTCTAGCTCTCCACTGGTAGAGATCTTTGTTTTCTAACGGGCTTGAAATTCTATACCTTACAAGGGGCTCAGAATACTGGGGAAAAGTATGAAGTGCAGGCAATTAGTTAGGTTTGCAGTCACGCGCTAAACCAGGCACAACGAGTGGCTGCTGAAGAGCTACTGCCGTGCAAGAAGGCTGTGGTCCCTCCAGGGGCCGACTGTAACCCCTTCTGGCAGTGAGGCAGGAAATCTGAGACCCTTCCGGAGTCTGGGCGGCTGGCGGACTCAGGCCAGCATCACTGGGTTAATGCCATGTGGCCAGTGAACATGGCTCTGCTCCAAGTCGCAGGTCACAGCGCCACATCCCCGGCTGGCTTCTCAGCAAGCACTGTCCCTCCCCCCCCTTTCCCCCCCAGCCCCCCCCCCCCCCCACCACAGGGGAGCCTTAGGCATGGGGATCAGACCAAGTGGGCGGAAAAAGGCAAATCTGTGACCGCTTCTGGAGAAATAACTCCTTGTAGTAGAACGATCTACTCTTCAGAAAGACAAAGGCATCCTTCCTGATGGCTCATTATAGGACCCTAAAAATAGTTCTGAAATTAGCATCTTTTGAAGGACTAGATATTTAGGGCTTTTTTAAATTTATTTTTAAAAATGTTTTATTTATTTTTGAGAGGGAGACAGAGCATGAGTCGGGGAGGGGCAGAGAGAGAGGGAGACACAGAATCCGAAGCAGGCTCCAGGCTCCGAGCTGTCAGCACAGAGCCTGATGCGGGGCTTGAACCCGTGAACTGTGAGATCGTGACCTGAGATGAAGTCAGACGCTTAACTGACTGAGCCACCCAGGCGCCTCCCCTCCTACTATTTAAAAATTTTTAAATGTATTGAGGGCTTCTTTTAAATAAAACCACACTGACATTAAGCAAACAGTTCTTAGAAATGAAAACGAACAGAAAAAATTATTGTAAGAGGAAACGTAAGGTGCAAGAAAGGAAAACATACATGACTTTTATTTTTTGTACTGATATTAAAATTAGTTTGACTTACTAAAGGCCAATCCAAGATGCCCCCTAGAGGCATATGGAGCCATCAAAGAAAATTAATCACAGATAATCACAGAGCAAACAATCCACCCATGGATAACTACAAGGTAGCTATAACTAAAACCTCTTAAGTATTCTTTTTCAAGTATTTTAAGTAAATAATAAAGACCATCCTCCTGAGGAGGCTGGGTGGCCCAGTCGGTTAAGCTTCTGACTCTGGATTTCGGCTCAGGTCATGATCTCAGTTTGTGGGTTGGAGCCCTGTGTTGGGCCCTGTGCTGACAGCACAGAGCCCGCTTGGGATTCTCTCTCTCCCTCTCTCTGCTCCTCAACTCTCCCTCTCTCAAAATAAATAAATGAACTTAAAAAAATTTTTTTAATTAAAAAAATAAGAATAAACAAACTTAAAAAACGAAACAAAACAAAAACCATCCTAAGCGTTGGGAAGCGGGAAGACACACAAATGGAAGCTGCAAGTCCTGAACCAGTGGTCGGGAGGCCTGGGTTCTAGCCCCCGGTCACCCCACTGACTAAGACGCGCTGCCCTGTGAATCTGAGCCTCGTTCCCAGAACCTGAAAAAAGCCTACGGTTTACGGCAGTTACACTGTGGCAAATACTACGGCGATCCAAAATGTCCCCTTAGAGCAACACCTCTGGGGTCCCCGAACGCGGGGACCCTAGCCGGGCGTGGCGGGGCCCTCCGGCTTGCACCTGGCACACAGCAGGCGCTCAGGAACCCCGGTCACAGCGGGGAGAGAGCCCGCCCGCCAGGGGAGGGCCGCCGAGCACCCCTCACCTGCAGCTGGGCGGCGCAGCCCTCACAGCACACAGTGTGGCCGCAGGGGCAGAAGGCGGAGTTGATCTCCTCCTCGCAGCACACCATGCACAGCATGGCCTCCTTCAGCTTCCGCAGCTTCTCCTGGAGCGCCCTGGTCTGCTGGCAGCTGAGGCCCTCACAGCTGGTGCAGTTCAGGCCGCTGTCTGAGGACTTGAGCGGGGAGTTCGGAGGGCTGGGGTCGCTTCTCGAAACGAGGTCCACGACGCCGGCGTTGTACAGGGCTCTCCTGGCGTGGTCGTACACCTCCTTAGACGTTCTTTTGATATCGAAGACGTACTTCTTGCCGAGGTTGATATTCTCATTCAGAAACAGAGACGCCAAGTGGCCCTTCAGGTCTCGGCTGTACTGCATCATGACGGCGCTGGTCACCGTGTCGCACCTGCAGGGAGACGCGGCACGTCAATACCTACAAGCCCGGGCACTTCTGTGACTCAGACCTTCAAATGCTGCCGTGAATGAGAATATTCTGTGGCAGCAGACATTTATATTCTTGTGTGCATGCCTGCAAGTAAATTCTTCCAGTGGTATCTGTGCTAAACATTTTCATGATTCTACCTCCGGGTTTCTCCAGTGTCCCCAAAGGACCTTGACGAAGGAGTGATAAACGCAGAAACAGTGAGCGCGCGCCCTCACCTCCGGGGACACAAGCAGTCATCAAAAACAGCTTGTGGCGAGGAAAAAAGGACATTTTCTTCTTTCAAGTCCTGGCTTTTATGTTAAAAATTTCTACAAATTTTCCATTCTGCTCCAAGATTTGTGTATCTACCTTAACATAAAAAAAGGTTAAGATGGCAATTAAATTTCTTAGCTTCAATTTCTCAAATATTTGGGTCAAATCACAAGTCTACCTTAAAGCACCTTCTGAAACGAGGGTATTGCTACTGTCAGTAAAAAAAAAAAAAAAAAAAAAAAAAAAAAAAATCCTTGTACTACGGAGTGAGGAATCGGGATAGCGGCTCCCCCACAAGGACGGTTAGGTCATCCTGTGGGGATGCGTTAAAGCCGTCGTGGGACGGGTCCAACCACTCAGAGCTCCCGGGAGAGGAGCTGCCGTGAGGAAAGAAGGCAAGAGAAGCGGGGGGAAGGGGTCTGTGCAGCTCACTCCCACGCACGTTCTGTGGTAAAAGCAGCACCACGTTGAGAAGGCCCCCACCACCACGCAGAATAGAATGAACAAAATGTTCGAGAGCGGTGGATTTCTTGAATTCTGACCAAGATTCGTGGACACGGCGATACCAGAAACCGTAGGCCCCTTGGTGGCACCTGAAAACTTAGAGCTGCAGACAGACGCTCGGGCTGTGGGGACGGAGCGCTACGTGCCTGTAGAAAGCGTGCGTCTCCGTTATCGCTCGGTAGAGCCCGCTGGCGGCCCTGGTGCTGATCATCTTGAACAAGAGCACGACGCTGTTTCCGGACTCCTTGGTGACGGTCAAGTACACGTTCTTCCCCGACTGGGTGGCCATCTGGACCACCGGGTAAGCAATCCTGAAACACGGGACGAGAAGGTGAGCAAGCCCGGAAGGAGAGGCCCGTCATGGTGTGTGCCCTTTCGTAGGACTCTCCTGTGCTCAGGACCCCGCAGTAGAATCAGATCGCTCTAGGACTCCTAGTAAGCACTTGGCTCCCTAGTCATAGAGGCGCGTTGGAAACCAGTTGTGGAGAAAAGTGTTGGGAGTGATGCGCGTGTGCGCGCACACGTGTGTGTAGGTGGAAACGCGAGTTTTACAGCAGTGAACGTACTTAAAAAATATTAACTCTGCCACATCAATACACTTGAGTTTGTAGTTTAAAGAGTAATTCAATGGTTATCGAGGCCTGACTCAAATTAATATACATACCCAAAATGAAACATTTCATCCCCAAAGGATAACTAATTGTCTAGCAAATCCCTTTCCAGTTTTATCTATTTTAATAATCAGAGCTACAAAGGGATATATGCACATTCGGGGCTGAAACAAAATGGAAGACGTAGGTACGTTACCTATTAATTGGGCAAAAGTCGTCTTTGCAAATGGAGATTCCTTCAGGTCCAACCCCGATGAGGAGTTTCTGCCCTTCACTGTCCCTCACGGAATGCCACTCTATGCCATAGTTTTCCATCGTGGACACGATTTGTAACACCTGGTATTCGGCAGAAGCCTGGCTGGTCCCCTCCAGCTCCTTATGCTTTGCCACAATGCTGCAGGATGCCAAAAGGGCAGAGAGGCGTGGGCAGATTAACGCATGTGGTCCTTAGAGAGGAAATCTGTATCATTTTCCCTAGTGAATCATACAGACACTGCCATTTATGTGTAACACTTAAAGTGATATAGCAATGATATTTCATTTGTTTAACAAATTTGTAATAATATACTTCTAAGACACTGCTCCAGATCTCAACTATTAGACATTTTAGTAAAAAAGCAAGTGGAGAGGCCGGATAGGGGTGAATTGGAAGAATTATGGAAAATCTCTAAAAATATACATGAGATGTTTTGTATGTAGGTACTTCTCGTGCAAGGGTCTACTTTGTAAGTTTCATTATAATATAGCATTTTAGGGGCGTCTGGGTGGCACAGTCGGGTCAGTTAAGTGTCCAGCTTTGGTTCAGGTCATGATCTCGCGGTTTGTGAGTTCAAGCCCTGCACTGGGCTCTGTGCTGATGGCTCAGAGCCTGGAACCTGCTTCTAATTCTGTGTCTCCTTCTTTCTCTCTGTCCCTCCCCCACTCATTCTCCCCACCCACCTCAAAAAGAAACAAACATTAAAAATATATATATAGCATTCTAAGGGGTTGATTAGATCATCGGCAGGATTTATTCTGTCTACTGCGGCAGACAGCCTCCAACATAGTCCTTGAAGATCCCCACCTCCTGGTATTCACACTCTTGTGCGAATCCCTTCACCTGAGTGCTGAGTGCCTGTTGTGTTGATCACTGGCTGGATTCATAACTTGCTTCTAATGAACAGAATATGGCAAAAGTGGTGAGATGTCACTTCTGAGATTAAGTTCTAAAAAGACACTGACCTCTGTCTTGGGTGTTCTCTCTTGCTCTGACTTGGACTGCTGGTCCTGGGGGGAGCCAGCCACCTCGTTATGAAACAGCCCCTTCGAGAGGCCCATGCGGTGAGGGAATAAGGCCCTGCCAACACGCCACAAGAGTCAATGTGGAAGGGGACCCCTCCTTCGGCTGAGCCTTCAGATGACACTGAACTCTACCAACAGCCTGCCTGCAGCCTCGTGAAAGGTCTTGATCCAGAGAACCCAGTCAAGCCATGGCCAGATTCCTGACCCACAGGAGTGTGATATGTAGTTATTAAGCCACTAAGTTTTGGGGTAACTTGTCCCCCAAGAACAGATAACTAAGATAACACTTATTTTGGCCTCTTTGTTTAGTCTTTGCTGGGATGAAGAAAATTCTAATAGACATGACAGACTTTTGAAGAGACCTGCATTTTTAGATTTTTTTTTTTAATGTTTATTTTTGGGAGAGAGAGCAGGAGCAGGGGAGGGGCAGAGAGAGAGGGAGACACAGAATGGGAAGCAGGCTCCAGGCTCTGAGCTGTCAGCACAAAGCCCAACTTGGGGCTCGAACCCACGAACCATGAGATCATGACCTGAGCAGAAGTCGGCCACTTAACCGACTGAGCCACCCAGAGATTTGCATTCTTAAGAGTTCAGAGATTTAAAAAATTCCCGTTCCATAGCATTTTATATAAGGGCATCGATTTAGGTGGATTATTTTGTGCCTGTAAATCTCTCAGAAGGAAGGCTGAGACTCTTTAGAAAACAACTTGGCTAAACTGGGTAATGGCCTAGTCTTAACCTTACCAAATATCTGTATATATACCGTAGATTCATATTCTTTGGGAAATATGTATAAATTCACTAGATCTATGAATGTAAACAGTCACCTCCACAGCAGCCTCACCTGTTCAAGGTGGCACTGGAGAGTTCCTTTGCACAGAGCTCCTCGTAGCTGTACTTGGCAGTGTTCTGATTATAGTCTCCGAACTTGGTTTGGGCCAGGAGGGCACTGAGTTCCACTGCCTGCTCCGGGGAACACTGGAGGTGGCCGGCCAGGAGGGTCTCCTTGATATGCAAGAAAAAGATATGCCTGCAAAGCAATGTGACAATGAGGTTACCCTGGGGACTAGCCTGATGTCAAGCTCAACCGGGGGACTAGCTTGATGTGCAATCTCACAATCCCTTTTCGGTAAGGAACACACAGTCACTTAAAAAGCCACCCTGAAAACGCTCACCACTAAAAAACATTTTTTTTTTTTTTTTTTTTTGTTTTTAGTATGAAGGCAAAATAAATCTAAGGACTTTCATTTCTCCGGAATAAAAAGCGTAACTCAGACAAAACAAATGTGAGACAAGCTCAGGAATATTCAATTTAGCACATACAAAATAATCTCACAGAGGTTCCCGCATTTCATTTTTTTTTAAAGAAATTCTGTTCACATAAACTTGATCTTGACATGGACTTGGTATCTTAGATCCTCACCTTTATTCAAATGACCCCCAAATCTCTAGTCTTTGCCCCAACCTCTGTAAGCATCATATTCAGATGTCCAACTGCTCACAGACGTCTCCACTTGGATGTTCAGTATCCTAATTTCACTGTTCAAAAACCAAACTCACTGTTTTCCTTCCCAAACCCACTTTTCTCCCAGTGAAAACCAGAGACTCGTTTATTATTTTACCCCAAGACCCACTTTTGATTCTTCATTTTATTCCCATCTACTTTCTGTCTCTGAAAACTCCTTAAATCCAGTTACACTCTTCCCATTTTTACCTCAGATGTCCTACTTGTGGCTCTCAACTGTCAGAGAATTTACAATCTCCCCAAAGCTGATCTCTCTCGACTCTGCTAATTTACCTTCCAAGCTACTTTCTTCTGGGATAAGCTTGCCATCTCTCCGCTCAAAATCCTTCAAGGGAGGGGTGCCTGGGTTAAGCGCCCCACTTCAGCTCAGGTCATGATCTCACGGTTCGTGAGTTCCAGCCCCACGTCGGGCTCTGTGCCGACAGCTCAGAGCCTGAAATCTGCTTCGGATTCTGTGTCTCCCCCTCTCTCTGCCCCTCCCCTGCTCGTGCCGTCTCTCTCAAAAATAAACATTAAAATAAATAAAAAATCCTTCGAGGGATCCCGACTGTTTGCCGAAGAAGCGTGCTGTTGGCATGTACCCAAGCTTCTGTGGGTGTGGCCCCCAATGTCCAGCCACACAATCCACCATTCCCTCCAGCCACTGTGCTCTGGGAAAGGGACAATTCCTCTTCCTGGGAAGGCCAAGCACGCTCATGTCTCCACGACTCTCGTCTTGGCTGTTCCCTGTGTCCTGCGGGGTATTCTTTTTGTCCCCTCATTTAGATACCTTTTTGTCCACATCACCTGCAAGCTGTTTATTCCTCTCTTACAGTATTTGACATATTCTGATTTTCTACCACAGTTAGCTGCACATAAGTGGATGTCTTAAGTGTCCCTGGCACCACAGAGCTCTACGAATGGACGTAAAACTGCACATTGCCTGTGGTCAGTTTCTTTCCCTGCCTAAGTTGCAGTCCTTGTGTGCCTGCCCCAGTCGCATATGATACTACGCTCCGGTCACTATGAGGTACGTCAGACTTAGAAACTCCTACGAAACTCCACGTAGGTTGCCTGCCAATCCAGCTCCGCCAAGATTCTCGACGGAGTATCCAAACTGCGACAGGCCAGTCTAGATTATAAAATTGGTCTCTGGCAAACGTACAGGTATAACCTTCCTTTGATGACTTGTTATAGCCTCTCAAACTTGCTTAAATGCCACAATATTCCTTCCACTAACAACTGAATTACGACCAGCAGTAAAGCTCTAACACTGCTCTGAATAGGGCTCGTAAGCCCAGCTTCCCGCTTGAGCTGGGTATCCTTAACACTGCTTTTATGCTTTTATTTATACTCTCGTCTTAACGTCTGACGTCCCCGGTGGAGGGAACAACATGAGCAGTGAAAGAAAAGCCAAGGGAAGAGGGGCTGAGACACACAAGGAGGGGCTCTACGGACAGTCTCACAATGTCAGGCAGGCAAGAGCCGTTAATCTTCCTTGAAGAGATGTTTGAATTCAATGTTTTGTGTGTTCTAGAATGATAAAGAAATATTTAAAATGATCACACTCCGCCAAATACTGCAGGGTTGTCTTTATCAAGAGCCCCGATGAAGAAATCACGGTAAGAATGCATAACAGCACTGAAAGGAGAGAAGCATGGTTTTTATTAACCCAAACATCTGTTAGTCTTTAAAGTATTTCTGACACGCTGCTAAACTGAGGAGGGGGTCCCTACTGGGGCAAAGAAATAAGCACGAAAATAACTCGTTCTGAAACAGCTTTCTGAGCAGCGGAGAGCGGGTATTCCCCACGGGGTGTCGGCGTCACGATGCGGCTTTGGCCTTCGAAAGCCTTTTTTAGATGACCATTTGGTAAACTTCATCTTGGTGAACGCATCTGTGTTTGTAGGAGACACAAATCTGAATATGTGCTTAAAGAAGAAATGGTGTGCTGTAGGATTTTAAGGGGGAATCCAAAAAACAAGTCTCCTAAATCTGATCTCTGCTCGTGTGGAAAGGTCTTTTCACGTATTGCCCCACGATCAACCTAGAGACTAGTCTTCTGCTTTATGAAAGAGTTGTGTGTAGCCTGCAACAGAAGACTTGCTAAGTCTATCCGATTTCTTTTTCCAAACTGTCCACACCCACTTCTGGAGAGGCAGCTGCCGAAATCAGGCAAAAAAGCAGTAACAGAGTATGAACAGGTGGTCAGCAGGGTGAGACCGAACGCCAATCTTTTCTAGGCCTGTGGGTCAGAATTTTTTAAACGGAGGAGAACAACCGGCCTTTTGTACGTACTCCACATTCTAGGCCGAAATGCAATCGATACCCTGTGAGTGGAAGAATCCTCCCCTTTACTATTTACGTCAACTCTCCGATACGGTTCTTCCTGCATTTTGCCAATTTCATGGCTATAAAACAACCTTTTCGTTTTGAGTCAACAAATATTTGTCATTCATTGCCTCTGTGCCAAGCCCTACCCTGGGGTTACAGTATGAACATATCTGATAGATCCTTTTTTAGATGGAACTTACAGCTTTTTCGTGTGAAGGTGCATATCCCTATCCCAGTTAACTCCAGACACAAACTGGCTTTTGGGTGACAAATTTTTATGTTCTCTAGGAGAACGGCACCATGGAGCAGTGACAGCAAAGGTCACCAGCTGTGGTGAGCCATCAGCAGACTCTAACGTGCTCTTTCTAACAGGGAAGATGACAGAGCTTGGAGACGTTCCGATAAGGAATCCAGGGATGGCTCAACAGTTAGTGGGGTGATTTTTTTTTTAAATGTTTATTTATTTTTGAGAGACAGAGACAACATGGGGCGGGGGGCAGAGAGAGAGAGGGAGACACAGAATCCGAAGCAGGATCCAGGCTCTGAGCCATCAGCACAGAGCCCGACGCGGGGCTAAATCTCGTGAACTGTGAGATCATGACCTGAGCTGAAGTCGGACGCTTAACCGACTGAGCCACCCAGGGGCCCCTGGGGTGATTTTGAAACAAGTATTTTTTTCCCCAATCATTTTCTCTTGAACCATCTGCTCTGTAACTTGTCTGGTTCATGGATTCTTCCCCATCCCTTTTTTTTTTTTTTTTTTTTGTAAAGTGGGTGAAAGGTTACTGATAATATCAAAACAAGCAGATGTGGACAAAGAGGTCTTGCCTGCAGTGAATTTTTTTTAGTTTTTTTATCTAAAGATCAAAAGCGGTAGACCTATCTAATTCACTGGAGGCTACATGCTAGAATCACAAACAGAAGGCCTTTGGGGAAAAAAAACTTCTTTGTCTTAAGTAAATGTCTGTGAATATGTCCTGCAGACATAGGCTCAAACTGCATTTTCTATTCTGGCTGCCCGGTTGTTCAAGGTTTTACTCAGTTACTAAGAAAGTGGATCCGGTCGACGAGTGGATTGGTTGGAGGCCCAAAGTGAAACATTCTGGCTAACTTTGCATCATGGGTAGAAATGAACTCCCACGTGTTGTAGCCTTATGGAAGATTTGAAAACAAACAGTATGACGGAAACGCCCCAGTCTCATTAAAAATACATATCCTTAATACATTTGTTTCAGAGTACCTCAAATTTCCTCTACTGTAAAAATTAATTCCTTTCCATAGTTTTAAGGAATACAGTTAGGTCATTTATGTTTTAACGACTGTAAGCAGAGAACTGTCCCCTGAACACTGATTTGTCTCATAAAGAAATCATCTGATAATCAAAGCAGAACCTTCTGCAAACCAACGGGAGTCACTGACCTGTCCACCATAGGCAGTTATGCCCAATCACTGCCCTCCAGTATCTTCCCAGTGACATCATTTTGAAGAACTTTCTTGTGACACAAATGTAAATCAACTATATCCACATTCACTATTAGACTCCGCATTTAAGTAACTAACCTAAAACATCTTTCAAATGGCTAAGAATCTATGAACAGCATTTCTTCCCGAGATCTGACTCACTGAACCTGGCCATCCCATCCGTTGGTAATGGCTGGTGTGTTCCCCACCCAGTTAGACCCCCTCTGAGATCATCCCGGAGTGTGTCTGCCTCAGTCCAATGAGCCATTTAACCACATCAGTTTGTTTTAAACCAAACTAACTACCAAATCACATTTAAAAACTATCGAATAGAAAAAGGGGACACCTGGCTGGCTCAGTTGGTAGAGCATGTGACTCTTGATCTTGGGATCATGAATCCGAGCCCTACACTGGGTGTAGAGATTACTGGATAAAAACCTAAAAAAAACTATCAAATAAGAAAAAATTACTATACATGTTTTTGTTTTGTATCTTAAATTCCACCGAAACAAAAAGCAGTTCCTGATGCCCTGTAGGCCTAAACGTAAAAGTTAAAACCGTTAACACTTTTTTTTTTAATTTTTTTTTTCAACGTTTATTTATTTTTGGGATAGAGAGAGACAGAGCATGAACGGGGGAGGGGCAGAGAGAGAGGGAGACACAGAATTGGAAACAGGCTCCAGGCTCTGAGCCATCAGCCCAGAGCCTGACGCGGGGCTCGAACTCACGGACCGCGAGATCGTGACCTGGCTGAAGTCGGACGCTTAACCGACTGCGCCACCCAGGCGCCCCAACACTTTTAGGACACATTGGAGAATAGCTCCATGACTTGGGGGGAGGAAGGTAGGCCAAGGTTTCTCAGGACACAGCAAGAATCATAAGGGAAAAAAACTGATACATTAGACTTGACCAACATCAAACATTTCTACTCATCAAAAGGCATTAAGAAAACAGGCAAGCCCCAGGAGAAAATACATTTACAAGACGTATCTCTGACAAAGAACTGGTATATATAAAGAATAGGTATGGCTCAAAAACAAAGGTAACAACTCGGTAAAAATGGGTAAATGACCTGAATAGATACTTCACAAAAGAAGATGTAGGAAAGGTCAATAAGCACGTGACAAAAGTGTTTGACATTATTGATCAAGAGAGACAAATCCAGTGCACCTGGGTGGCTCAGTCGGTTAAGTGTCCGACTTCAGCTCAGGTCATGATCTCATGGTTCATGGGTTTGAGCCCTGCGTCGGACTCTGTGCTGACAGCTCAGAGACTGGAGTCTGCTTTGGATTCTGTGTCTCCCTCTCTCTCTGCCCCTCCCTCCCTCACACTCTTGCACTCACTCTCTCTCTCAAAAATAAACATTAAAAAAAAGTTAAAAACAAAACTAAACAACCACCTCCTCTGCGATCCAGCTTTCCCATTCTTAGATTTACTCAAGAGAAATGAAGATACAGGTCTACAAAAGATTGTACTTGCAATGTTCACAGCGGCTTTACTCACAATAGCTGGAAAACAGGTGTTCATCAATAGAAGGACGGGTCAACACACAGTAGTATATTCGTAGGGTGAAATACTATCTAGCAATGAACAAGCCATCGATATACATCAGTATGATGAATCTCTAAAAAATACATAATGAACAAAAGAAGCCAGACACTGCGTGCTTCCATGTGTGTGAAGTAGATCTATGCTGGAAAAACAAACCCTGTTTGTGGAGGGGCGGGAGGGAAGGCGGGGGGCGAGGACTGACTGCAGATGGGCCTGAGGGAACTTTCTGGAGTGCCGGTAATATTCTACATCTTAATAAGGATTTTGTTTAAACAGACACATCTGTTTGTTAAAACTCAGCAAACGGTATAATTAGGATTCTGTGCATTTCATCATATGTAAATATTTTATCAAAAGAAAAAAAAAAGAACTGTAGACAAATATGGAGCTCTACTTAATGATATGCATACTGAAGTATTTAGGGGGAAGTGTATGTATCCACAACTTATTTTGAAAAGCATCAGAAATAAACGTGTGATAAAGCAAGTATATTAAACTGATTAAGTGGTTAACAGTAGAATCTAGATGGGGGTATTGGTGTTCACTGCGAAAATCTTCAACTTACCTGCATGTTTGGAAATTTTCATAAGAGGTTGAGGAAATAACACTAGTGAAAATCCTTAGGGTCAAGGTTAAGAATTCAAATGAATAGCTTCTTACACCTCAAATGAACTATCAGATCTCTTCCACTCCATGGAAGGCTTGCAACTGAGAAAGAGTCATGGCCAAGTAATGACCAAGCCAAGTCTCTATTCAGCTTAAGGGAATCCTTCTCAAAGCCCCAAATGCAAAATGGGAACCATGGACAAATTCGCTTTTCCTAAGGTTCCAAAGCATTTAAAAATACAGGAGTGGGGGGGGTAAGGGAAATCCCCAACATCAAAAGCGAGGACAACCCACACCAGAAGCACTTGGAAAAAACAGGATTACTCGCTCACAACAGATACCTGACCCAGGCAAGCAACAATCCAGCAATCGTGTAGTTTAAAAGTGTTAGCTACAATCTCTCCCAAGGGTCTAGATTGTGGTGAGTGCCATTCTAGATTGAGGAGAGGTCTGGAGGCAGGCTACAGTGGGGGCAGGACTCAGAGAATAAGTGTGCCTGGTGCCCCTGGAGTCTGACCCTATGTGCCATCTAAAGAGTCAAGTTTTATTTAAAACTACATATTTAAAATTAAAAGTTCACTTGGGTTGCATGAAAAATCAATAATGTTCTTTGGATCCTTCATACAAATATACAAGTACGAGACACTGATGAAGATACTGAATGTGCCCAGATGGGAGATCTGTGGCTAAAATAAACAGACAATAATGCAAACAGCCCACACTCTGAGCAAAAAGAAAGAGTTAATAGATAAATTAGAATTCAGAAATCTAATCAATTCTTTCTGGAAACAATATACAAGTTTGTCTTACTTTCCTGGGGCCTATTTTGAGTTTGGTCATTAAAAAAAACAAAAAAAAACAAAGGGAATGTGCCATTCTACTCTTAGGCACAGAGTTGATATATAAAACACAGTGACACCTTTATAGCAGATAAATATTGTTGTGACATCCTACCCATCGTGAATCCTAAAAGGTAAATTATGTTAAGCAACCTTTACCAACAGTGACAATGTGTTGAAAGATCTCGAACATCATTGCAGGCCCTGGCTGAGATCCGTATGATTCGGTCGGAACACATTCAAGATTACCACCTCAAATCTGCCCATGGTTGCATGTGGCATTTGCTCTGTGGATTTCAACGGTGCTATCTTCTCTAGATCTTGACATCTAAGTGATTTTTGTTGCGAGGAAGGGAAAAATTGGGTTTAGGAAGTGCTTAGAACCTATAAATTGGTTGAAAATTAGATTTAAGAGAGCCTCTAGCTTGAAAACTATCTGAACTTCACAGAAGGTCCAGGCAAGTGGTAGTTTATTTTAGATGAGAACTAACAGCCACAAGAAACAAATGGCTTGGGGTGAAGTGGAGAGGCTGAAGGAAGGAAGCAAAAGAATGCAAGCACTGAGCAAATCCTTAACAGAGAATAATCCCTACAATACATTTTTTAACGGTGACACGTCTCTCAGATAGTCTTAAACTTTTCAGTTCATAGAAGCAAACTGGCGAACATCAGTTCACTAAGAAAACTCATATTATCTGTGTCCGTTAACTCCATCTCTATTTATCTCTAATTTCTTAATTCATTGTTTCACCAAATGTTTATGCACCAGGCACTTGCTAGACTCTGGAGATACGATGTTGATCAGTCCCCTGCTTCATGAATTTAAATTATTAGAGTAGCTGACAATAAACAAATTGTCACATAGGTAAACAGTAGCATTATACGCTCATTAGATGCTATAAAGGAAAGCTACGTGATGCCTTGGGACACTTCAGTCTCCTGAGCAGGGCCCAGCGGATGCTTTTCAAAGGAGTGATGAATGAGTGGAGCCTGGGAGACGGCAGGATTTAACAAGGGACAAGTCAAACTCAACACCCCTCACTCGCATCACTGAAATCTTGATGAGACTCTACGCTCAGCATTACAGCATCTCCCTGAACAGTTAGTTCAGGACTCATGGAACCCTTGTATTGAGGCTGATTTCTGGGAAAGAATTCGGGTGTCGTTGAGTCTTAACGAAGCCCGAGTGCAAAGACCACAGAACTCTGCTAAAATGCGGCAAAGTTCCGGAGAAACAGATTTTATTGGCCGTGGATGGTATGATCACCATCTCTGAAGATGAAGCATATAATTCTCTAACCTCTGGCTGTGAAAATGTTGACAAAATCTGGTCTGAATTGCTGTGACTAACTGAGAGCCTCTGAAAGGCAAGAATTTCAAAGATCATTATTATTTCAGATCTACTTCCAGAATACATTAGTTTCACTTTTAGTTTCAATGCACAGCATGGCAAACATCTGCTGGATATACCTGCTTGCCTCTGTCTCTCAAGTGTGCCAGCTGAGTCTGGACAAGACTCTGGTTACTTTCCAGACCCTCATTCAAAGGCAAACGTAATAATCTGGGTAAAGAATCTAAAATTAGGCCAAATCAGAGCCCAGATTAACTGTATCAATCTAAGCAGACATGTGATACAGTTGGGTGTTTTTTGTTTTTTGTTTTCGGAAAAATATACTTAGGGAAACGTGAAGGAAAATAGAGGGGAAGCAGAAGCAAAGGAAAAAAAATTACTGCTAGAGGGGATTTTAGAGACAAGCTCTTCTTGGCCTTTTAAGAGAAATGAAGTGGGGTGGGGGGGCGGGTACTCAGTCTTGGAAGTCTGTATACCCTGGTAGTTGGGGGCTGGGCTGCACTGAGAATGCAGGGCCTCTGCCGCCCCCCACCTCGGCTCCCCCCTCCACCGCCGCCCTCCCCCCCCAGTCTCCAGTTACAAACAGGCCCTCCAGCCTATTCCCCAGCAGCCTCCCTAGTCTCTTGCAAACTAACAGATTCACTGCCCCCACTTAGACCAGCTCTACTGTGAGTACATTGCTTTAATTCTCCACAGAGGCCAATTTGGCCAGGATATTTCAGCCCCATTTAATAAACTGTCCAGACACTTTTCAGTCTACTAAACGTACCCTCATGACTTGACTTTGAGATGGTACAAAATCACCACTCATAACCGAACTGGCAAAGCTGGGCTTACGGACAACACACGCAGATCTATTTTATTTTCACGGCATTTTACATAAATATTTTATAATGAACTGTTAAACATCAAAAAGTTTACCAGCCAGCTTTATCTGGCTAACATGACGCTAGGGAAAATAAGTAATTGTGCTCTGTTGTATCATGTACATAAAAACAACGCTAATTGTGACTTTTTTGGACCCAGGACAACTTCTCATCCTAATGAAAAGGCACAAATGCTAATTACAAATCGCTTTAGCTATTAAAAGCAGAATGCTGTATAAACTTGAGGAGGCATTTTCTTCAAATTCTGCATTTTGGGCAAACCTCCTGAAAACAAGTAATATTCGCCAATATTTTAAAAGCAAGTCAAATGCTTACTTAGATCACACTGATTTTTCAATAAGATTTCAAAAGGAACTAAGATCAATTAAAATTACCTGGGCTAACTAGGTATGTGCCTTCTCAGAGTGCTATGAGGCATGAGTCTCAGGAGTTAAATTCAATTGAGTCAATGTAACAGGAAATTTTATTTCAATTCTAATTCACAGAATATCTTGCATAAATAAAATGGACTTGATAATGGTTATTAACTCACTTGCAAAAAAAAAAGCACAGGTAAAGACCATCTAGTGGCAAATTTTAAAGTCTGTAACCATTCATAATATAAATGTATCATACTATTATGACCGCAGCCTTTGTTTAAATGATGTATTTGGTCCTCTAAGCCTCTGCAGGTTTAAAAAATAAATTTGTATCATCAAAATGGATTTGCCTCTGGAGGCCCAGAAATTATTGCGAAATCATGACAGAACCACACAATGAAAACTCCAATATGTTATAATATATACGTGTGTTTCTGTATCCTTTTACTCTATTCCAATTTATCACACTGAAGGGCACAGTGGAAACTTTCACAAATCAGCTTTAAGTTAGACAAATACCCAAAACCAAACAACCCCCCCCCCCCAAAACCAACTTATTCTGATCAATATACACAGCTAAGACATCCTTAAACATGCAATCATGTGAATATTTTTCAAGACATTTTCAGGAGCACTGAGAATTCAATATACTAGCTTGTCTCAGAAAACAAAAAAAAATTGAACATCTCCTTCACCTTTGAAAGTGCAGCAACAAGGAGAGATTTTCAATTCAAATAGTATCTCAAAAGATGTTTCTATCAGTTCTTAAGTAAACAAACAAACCACATGCTAACAACTCTTAAAGGGTTTTGCTCACTTACCATTACTCAAGATTGTCACACTCACATTTCTCATGTGTAAGGGCAACTTTCCAAACCAAAGGATTATGAAAAATACTAGAATTTAGACCCAGAGTTTGTTGTGTTTAAAAGTCATTTTTTTTCTTTTTGGTCATTGTTTGTTTGTTTGTTTACATGCCACTCTAAAATTTAGGTCTCTTGCATTTCAGCAATAAATACTGAACACTACTTTCCTAATTTGGCTCATCCTTGAGAAGTATTAGTCAGTCCAGGAGAGAAAACATTTCTGTTGGAAAAAGGAAACCGTATGCCCTAGGTGCCTACCACTGCTGGTGGTTTTCTAGAAGATAAATTTAACAGTCTAAACAATCACGTGTAAACATGTTTGTGGGCTGGAGATTGGCTACACCTTACAAAGTTTTCTTACTAAGTTTTCAAGAAATGTAAAAAGTTAAAAAAAGAAATCTGCATTAAGTGGGACAGAGCTCTTTGCTGCATATTGTAATCTGACACTAGGCTGAAGTTGACTAAGTTTAAGTAACCCAAGAGGAACTGTTTCCTGCTTTCTGTTAGAACAGTCTACAATGACCTGTATTAACACTGCCGAGACAGAGGTTACTATCGGGCATTAGATGCTGCTATCAGGAAGTCAGTTGGGTTTCTAATTTTTTTCCCTCCTGTGCCGTGGCACTGATCCTGAGTGTTAGTAAGACTTCAACCCTGCTCCCTCGTTGTTTATAAAGACAAGAAAAACCACAGGAAGAGCTAGAAAATGTACCCCAGGCCAACTAGGCGGCTCCCTGTTCACCTCGACAAAAGGGCTGTGCCGTGCAAAACTTCTCAGTTATGAACCAACTCACTCTGCAGCAAACAAATTTGCCTGTGAACATCTCTGGGGAGGTGCAACGGCCCTTTCTCAACGGAATCAAAGGTCTGGTTGACATTGGTTTAGTTCAGCATCACTTTACCTAGTCTGCTCCTGTAAGATGAGATGAGGTTCCACGAAGAACTTGACTCTCAGTTTGAGCCGGTAAGGGGCTAGCCCATCCATCTGCTGGGAGATCCGATTTCTCAGATTTAGCCATAAACTTTCACCTTTGCTACCCGTAAACTGCAGTCCAAAATAATCAACTTCTATAATTCCCAACCGCCTGCACACCTAAAACAAAAATGAATGCAGCATGGATGAGCAAACAGTCCATGTAGTCAAAGCAAAACTCAAGGACTCCATCTGGGTCTAAGATCCCTGCCTACTTTTTGCAAAGTTCAAGGAAGGTGTTACAATTCCTGCCTTAAAGCTGTAACAACAAAGTTCTAAGCTTCCAGTGTTCCTACACTAATAGTGAGGCTTGTGCTTCGGTTAACACCGAGGAGATGGTCGATTGCAGTAGAGAAAAAGGAGTCCTTAAAACTAGCCTTCCAGAAAGGCTGAGGAAAGGAATCTACGGGGTATTTTCCCTCTTATTCCCATCACGGGAATTCCCTCCACCAGCACAATCTGCACAGCTGATCTGGCAGATTATCTGGACAATTTTAACCATCTGGACTCCAAAAAAACAAACACGCCGAGGAAACACGCCACAAGTGTCAGCGAAGCTTGTTAAAAGAGGTTTTCCAAACATCTCAGGTCTGGGGGGGTTTTCAGGGCATGGCGTCCCACTGGAGATCAAATTTGCTGTCTGTCATACCCATATGCACTGTTTGGAACCATTCTTCTTTACTCCTTAGGAAACACGAGCTTTAAAGACAACGGAGGGGTGGATGACCAAAAACCCAAGGTCCTCTCGAGCCCCGCAAACCGGCAGGTGCAGGTGAACGGTCCATTTCAGAAGCAGCAAGAGACAAGGGCCGGGCTTGTCTGCCAAGCAACCCCAGGGACCAGCGCCGGCCAGCAGCCACCTCATCTCGGGACTCGGGTGGCGCTGCCAGGCCCCGCGGGGACCCAAAAGGCGGCATCATGCACACACCTGCGGCAGGTGGGCTGGACCGCCTTCTTCCGGGACGCGGGGCCTGGCAGCGCCACCCGAGTCCCGAGATGAGGTGGCTGCT
>NW_024412467.1:10421029-10448148 GCF_014898765.1 Herpailurus yagouaroundi
CCGGCACCGCCGCGAGGCCCCTCCGCCTCGGGGGACCGGCCGGGGCCCCCGCCTGGCCCCTCGTCGTCACCTGGTTGAGGCAGTCCTCGCCGTTGGCTTTCGCCTCCACCTCCACCTCCATCAGCACCGCGTCCGGCCTCGTCACATAGCACAGCATGGCTGGGGCCGCCGCTGCCGCCACAGCCGCCTCCTCTTTGGTGTGCGCGGGGCTGCCGCCTCGCCACCGCTCAGACCCAGCCCCGGGCTCGGCGAGGCTGGCCCTCGGGAGGCTGCAGCGCCGCAGACCCGTGCTCCGCGCCCCCCGCGCCCTCCCCGCCACCCCCTCGCCAGCCCGCCCGCCGGCTGCCCGGGTCTCCGCGGCGGCGCCGCACTCCAGCAGCCCGACTGCCTGCGGCGCTACAGGGACTCCTCTGATATAGTGGCCCCGCCCCCTCCGGCTGGGGCTCCCGCCAATCACGGCGGCCCCGCCCCTCCTCCGCCGCCCCGCCGGCCAATAGCGGCGTCCGCTCGGCCGCGGCCCGACCTGCCAGCGCCGGCCGAGTTTCCCCGGGCCGCCTGGGGAGGTGGCAGCTTGCGGACGCCGAGGGCTTGCGGGAGGAGGGCGGCCCCGGGACGGGAAGGGACGTACCCGCCGCCTCTGCCCGCTGGGCGACGCTGCTCGGAGCGGGCGGCCGCCCGGCGCGCGGAGGCGGGGGCGCCTCTCTTTCGGGCTGGAATGTATGGCGATGCGCCGCCTCCGAGCTGCCGCTGTTTTTCAGAAGCCTTGGGTCGATCGCGGAACGCATTTCGGGAGGTGAACATAAAAAGGAAAGCGAGCAACCCCAACGCCAAAAGCAAACCGTCTTCCCCTGGGGTTTGCCACGGTGGGTTGTTGGAAGGCGGAATGGCTGCTCCTCATTTTAGACCTCGTCCGTGGAAAAACAAAACCTGAGCCTGAAAGTTTTTGCAGTGGACCAATGAGCCAGGGAACTTGATCTAGCGCTTCTGTATAAATCCTCCCTGGAGGCTTCTATTTACTGGTTGTGCTCAATCAAAACACCTTACAGGGCTCTAAGGCCCTCTCTCGGGGTAGCGCATCGTGTCTCATGTGTTATTCATTCATTAAACGTTAATTGATCACTTGCTGTGCTGCCAGTCCCTTTTCTCAGGCAACCAGCTGTTATCCCCATCTTGAAGGTTAGGGACTTATCTCAGAACCGAACAGGTGGTATAACCTCAGTAGTAGCCATTAACAATTTAAGGCCTACAGCTCTTCACCCGTTCCTCTTTGCCAGTACATTAGTTAGCCTACCTCTTTGGTTTCTTTATAGGAGAAATGAAAAGATGGGGTTTCAGCCCTGGACCCTTGAAAAACCTGCTTCATCTCTCTGAAGTTCAGTGTTTTCAACAGTAAAGTAGAAACCCCAATATCTGCTCTGCCCTCCCCTGCCCAGCATTGCTATGAAGAACTGCAAGAGACATGTCCAGGAGGGCATTTGAATGACCCTGTATTTGCAGGGAGATCTATAATGTCAGCTGTTATTGCCTGCCAGTGGCTTCTGTCCTTACCTCTTTTCCTGAGTCTCAATGATCTCCGTCCCAGTGGCCTTAATTGCTAAAGAAATAGGAAGGGCATCATAGCAGAAGGCTCCAGGGAAGGATCCTATCACAGTCTTTCACTAACACCAACTATGGGTAAACCTGTAAGGAGTCAAAGGTTACCCCCAGTACCCCCACCAGTGCTGCAGGCAGACAGGTGCACTGACGCTGCTTTCTTTGTGTCTTTCCAATACACTTCGCTACACTGTGCTGTTGAAATATTCTCCTCTTGTGTCAACTCCTGTTCCTCATTTCCTTAATTCCAGTTTACTGACTGGGAAATTTATAAGAGAGACCATATTTGGATCATTGTTATCTCATCTATGCTTAATCACTACCAACTTTAGGACAGGAAGAAGAGTGAGGACCAAGATGGGATCCAGGTGTATTGGGTAATAGTTTTATTTATAGGCAATTAGCTGGCTCACCCAAAGCCAGCTAACCAAAAGTTGGCTCACTTAAGCAAAAGGCAATCGAGTGCACAGATTTTGGAAGCTCACAAAATCAATGCGGACAAGGTGCGGGAATGAATAGAAAGGGAGAAATATTGGTCGAAAACAAAGATACAAAACAAGAAATGAAAAAAAACAAAAATAAAATAAAAACAGTAACAACAACAACAACAACAACAAACAAAACCCAAGTAAGCAAAAACCAAAGCCAAATACTTGTTTTGTTGAGAAACTAGTTTAAAAATAACTTATATGTTTGGTTTTGGCAGGGATATATCTAATCCAAACCCAGCTTATGTCCTGCAGTGGATGGTTGATAAAGATTCCAATTGTTTTTGAAATTAAGAATCATTGGGGCGCCTGGGGGGTGCAGTCGGTTAAGCGTCCGACTTCAGCCAGGTCAGGATCTCGCGGTCCGTGAGTTCGAGCCCCGCGTCAGGCTCTGGGCTGATGGCTCGGAGCCTGGAGCCTGTTTCCGATTCTGTGCCTCCCTCTCTCTCTGCCCCTCCCCCGTTCATGCTCTGTCTCTCGTTGTCTCAAAAATAAATAAACGTTAAAAAAAAAAAAAAAAAGAGTCATCAGGAAGGTGGGTGGGGGCATGGGTGAAATAGATAAAGGGGATTAAGGGCACTTTTGTCGTGATGAGCACTGCATAATGTATAGAATTGTTGAATCACTATATTGTACTCTTGAAACAAATATAACACTGCATGCTAATTATATTTCAATAAGAGTAAAAGAATCACCAGATAAGACTGAGGAAGAGAAATATTTCTTAGAACTAAACAAAGCTAAACACATGAAAATGTACTTGAGGAGGTGGAAGAAATCCTGACGACTGAGAAGAAAAATAATATAGGCTACTAGTATACGCAGAAAATATGAGACCATAATTTCCCCTCTCTCTTTTCCTCTCTCCCTCCCCCCTTCTCTTTTCTCTGTCTCTGGTCCCTCTCTTTCTTTCCTAATTTCTTCCTAGAGTAGAGATAGGGACAGACTGGTTAGTTAGGGAACAAGAAGGCTGGAGTTTGCTGGTGACTGGGTGGGAAGGCACATTATGTTCAAAGACCTGGGGTTAGGGAATAGAAAGCCTACAGAATTACTTCCTAAGAGGATCCCACCATCTGGTAATGCTACTAAACGTCTGGAGCCAGTTTCAAGCCCCAGCTGGGTCTAACTGCAAAATAAGAGACGCTGAATACCTCGGCCTGGGGGTGGTAACTGCATTGGGTGATGGATGCAGTGACTGAAGCCGATCTGAATTACCCAGAGAGGTGCTACCTCTTATCTGTGTCTGCTTTCTTTTGCTAGCAATTGGCTATCACCTTTTAGAGGATTAAAATTAACCAGCAAAGTAAAAGGATCATCTGCACGAAGGTAGAATTTTGATTTTTTTTAATGTTTATTCATTTTTGAGACAGAGAGGAGGGACAGATAGGGAGACACAGAATCTGAAACAGGTTCCAGGTTCCGAGCTGTCAGCACAGAGCCCGATGCGGGGCTCGAACTCATGAACTGCGAGATCATGACCTGAGCCGAAGTTGGACGCTTAACGGACTGAGCCACCCAGGCGCCCCTAGAATTTTGAAATAGAAACTGTAACTCAGTGGTAGAGTTGGCTAAGGCAGTGGAACCCTGGCTTTTGGAACACACCCAAGCACTACAGTTTTTCTGTCTCCTGCACTAGGGCTCAAGACTGAACACTAGATAATATTTGAAGGATGTGATGTGATGGTTGACTGGCTGCAAAATTTTTCTTCTGGTTGGGCGCGAGGTCTGACCTGGCCCACTGGATACCTGTGCTTATTTCTACCCCAACACTGCCCATGCAGCTGCAGACACCCTCCGCTGGGTCAGAGGAAAGGCCCTTCTCTTTACCTTTCCACCTTCATCTGCGGGAGCGTCGAGGGAAGAACAATTAGTGGCTTCCTAAAAAGCTGTCTTTCTGCTCTCGCACATTATTCAAGCTGATTATTCTCATAAGCAATGCTTCGTCAAGCACAAGTGGGTTAGAATGTGTTGAGTGAGCTGAAGTCTCTCCCATTTGAAATATTAGGCTTGTAAAATCAGGAGTGGTTTAATTTGATCCTGGCCTACCATCAAAGCGGAGCGTCTCGTTTCCAAAACTGTCTGTTTGAGTAGAGGAAAAACCGGAGACAGAAGAGGCAACGCCCTGTATTACAAAATCTGGAACATATATAATGGTTCCGTCTTCGTTACCGTGCAGTTTAAATGATTTTATTTTAGTTGTGAGAATGGTTCATGTTCATGGAAGACTACGTGGAAAAGACAGAAGAATAGAAGGGAGAAAAGAAATGAGGCGCCTGTAACTTTGTCAGGCATTTCCGGTTAGTACTGATGTTTCACTTTCTTTCTTTTTTTTAATGTTTATTTTTGAAGGAAAGAGAGAGAGAGAGAGAGCATGAGAAGGGAAGGGGCAGAGAGAGAGGGAGACACAGAATCCGAAGCAGGCTCCAGGCTCTGAGCTGTCAGCACAGAGCCCGACTCGGGGCTCGAACTCACGAGCTGTGAGATCATGACCTGAGCCGGAGTCCGGCGCTCAACCGACTGAGCCACCCAGGCACCCCTTGATGTTTTACCTTCATTCTTTGCATGCAATGTGCTGTAAATCTTGATTATGATGTCATCAAATACTGCCCATGAACTCCTGGAGGTGTATCAAGAGAGCAAGGGGCGCGTGGGATGGGAAGTTCCCCATCTAAAGCTAATATTATGAATGTCACGACAATCATAAACAGAAAGAAAAAACTTCGTGGAAAAAATTCCAACTATTAAACGTGTCTCAGCTGTGTTTTTTTCCCCCGAAATACTCCTCCTTCTTCTATGTGTTTTCCTTCTCACTGCTGGTGTGCCCTGAAATGTCACGTTTTGTGATCATGCTTACTTCTGTGGCATGGATCATTTAGCTGAGAGATGCTCAGAGCTGGGAAATCGTTTCCAACCCGGTACAATTTGGGTAACCACAAAAATGTTTTGTTTAATATTTTAATACCTAACTCTTATTGATGGGGACGGTCAATGGTTAGAAGTGTGCTTTTACAGTTGCCTCTCAAGTCCGGTGACACGCAGGTGCTGGTTCTCCCACAACAGGAGGGTTCGCCATCATTCTGACCTTGAATGAAACTGGGTGGATACTGGGGACGCAGTTGGGAGCCAGGAAACACAGAACAGACCCAATCAGCCCAAGGCTCAAACTCGCAAAGCTATCCCAACTGGTGGCGTTCTAACCAGCTGATCCGTAATGACACCTCTCCTCTGTCCCTCGTACCATCTGGGCATGCCTTGCTGTAAAAGACAGAGGGGTCACCATGATGCATTGTGTGCGTGGGTGTGACACAGAACTTGGTGGGGGTGGCCGTTCCCAAGATTCGGTGGCACGTTTAGAGAGCACCAACTTTCCAGAGAAAAAGTGACGACCGTTAGAAATGTTATAGGAACTCCAGAAGAACAGGAAAATCAGCTACATCTGTCGGAGGAACCAACAATATTGAAAACAAGGTAATGAAAACAATGAGTGTTTTGGAAAGAGGCAACTTCTTACGAAACCTCAATTCCACCAGCTCCTCCCAGGACATTTGCATCCTTTATATCGCTTGATATGCAAATCTTCCCCCCCCCCTTTCAGTTATTCAATATTTTGTTCTTGTGGTGTCCTCAGAGATGGTGATTCTTTGAAAATGACTTGAAAACAGGTCTAATTCCTCCCTGGCGGCCCCTCAGTGGCTATAAGTAACAAGCACGCTCCAGCATTGCCTTCTCCTCTCTTCTCTGTTCAGAATTCCTGGGAACGGGAAGCCATGGCAGGCCAGGGTGAGGGGAAGAAGTCCTGTTTCTCCCACAAGGGATCTGGACTTCAGTCCCTCGCCCTACGTTTCCCTCCACAACAGACATTTTAGTACAGGAGCTCAGAAACCCAGCAGTGATTAGGTGGGAGTTGTAAGCATTGCCCAGACCGGCACAAGCTGGAGATCCTGCCCTTCCTTGCTTCCAGGCTTCTGGGAGAAGAGGCATCCACGCGTGTGCTCCTCAGTGGTTGGTCTGATGCTTGGTGTCACCAAGAGCTCTGCCTAATGGGTACCGTGAGGCCCAGAGAGCAAACCAGGCCTTGAACTGACCTACCTAGTTTTTGCGTAGTCATGCTTGGTTATCTCTTGCTCATTTGTAAAACTTGCCCAAGCAGCCAGCCCAGCCCTGTGCTAGCTTTATGCAGATTGTGGTGAGAATGGCCTCAGGACTTCACTTGGGTCTGAGTTCTAAAGTAAATAGAACGCCCACAGGGCCAGTGTGGTGGCAATAATAGTAATTATAAGGGAATAATCTAGACAAAGGTGAAAATTCCAGCCTGCCCTCACTACATGGGATGTTTACTCCTTATTTCTCATCTTGCGCGGTGTTGTTTGTAATTTTGGTCAATGTCTTAGTCCCCTCAGGCCATAACAACACACTGTAGACTGGGTGGTTTAAGTGACAGAAATGCATCCTCTCACAGTTCTGGAGGCTGGGAAGTCCAAGGTCAAGGTGACAGCAGGGTCAGTTTCTGGTTTGCTCTCTTCCTGTATCCACATGGTAGAGAGAGAGAGAGAGAGAGAGAGAGAGAAAGAGAGAGAGAGAGAAGCAAGCTTTCTGATGTGTCTTCTCATAAAGACACTAATCCCATGATGAGGGTCGCACCCATCTGACCTCATGTAAATCTAATCACCTCCAAAGGCCTCACCTCCAAATACCGTCACATTGAGGTGTAGGGCTTCAACATGTGAAATTTGGGGGACACTATAACTAGTGTGGATTAAAATCCATAGCATTCAGAAATACAGCAACTCTGTATATCCCCACATGCATTTCCCATCTTAATCTATTTGCATATAATGAGTAAACTCAAATATATGTCTATTAATGTTGACTTGGAGGACCAGCTATGAAGAGCTCATCAATGGAGGTTTGGTTCAGATTTTCACTGAGCAGTGTAGTAACTTGGTAGCTAAAGTACAATTCTTTCTAGCACATGTTTACAGGATATGCAAGTGTCGAGGGGCAAGTATGCTCTGGAATTCACCACTGTGAATTGTATTTGTCCACACTAAGAGCAGTAAAAGGGTCAAGATAAGCAAACCAGCCAACAAGATACCTATAACTGATAGCTTGGGCAGTGCCAGGTTCATAAATTTGCTTATTGTTATTATTATTATTATTATTATTACTCCTCATTGCTACAAATCTTCATTTGGTCTTCAACATTCACTCATGTATTCAACAAATGAATGATATGCCAGGCATTGGTGATAGAGCAAAGAACAAAGCTGCCTCGTGAAACTTACATTCCAGGAAACAGGCCATAAACAGGATAAGCAAGTAAACTATAAACGCTGAATAAAAAAGTGAAGCAGGGAAGGGAGACAGGAAGCAGGAAGGTGAAGGATGGGGTATGGTTTGCAATTTTGGATAGATTGGCCATGAAAGGCTCATGGAGAAAGTTACAGAAACAAAACTTAAAGAATGCAAGGGGTGCCCGGCTGGCTTAGTCAGTATAGTGGGTTCATCTCTTGATCTGGGGGTTGTGAGTTTGAGCCCACTTTGGGTTGTAGAGATTACTTGAAAAAAAAAAATCCCAGGGATGGTCAGATGGACGAATATCTGTGGGGAAAGCCTTCCTGGAAAAAGAAGTGTCAGCACAAAAGCCTTTGAAGGGGGTGTGGCCACAGCAGGGGGAGAGGAGATGAACTTGGGGGTAAGGAGGGAGTTAACCAGACAAGTGACATCGGAATCTGAATTACATCCGTTATTAAAAATCACTGCACGTATTTCCCTCAGATTTTAAAAATAAAGTCCAGGAGACTTAAACATACAAATAATTGTCAGATTATCTCGGTTCGAAATCCTTACATTTGAACCATTTTCCCTTCCATATACTGAAAATTAAAATCCATTGTTACTTTCTTTCTTTTCTATCACCCTAAAAAAACCTTTTTTTTTTTCCATCTTTTTCTCAGAATCTGGCCACCAATGGTAAATACAAGGAAGAAAATGTTTAAACACCAAATCTCTTTATCTCAGGGTATAATTTAGATGGAAAGACTTGTAATACAAAACTCTAATTAGCTTCATTGTAATAGATTAGGGCAAATAGTACTCATAAAAACAAGATTCCACTTGGGTTGATATCACTGTTCTTGTTGTGGCTGAAAGACATTTTGATTTATCATAGACAGATTGCCCAAGGCAGGTGTCAGATCTGAGGATTGTGATAGATGAAAAATCAGGAGTACTTCTGGGTGCTTTGAGAATCATACAATTCTCCTCTCCTTTTGCCAGCCCCCATCAGTCAGAGGTCTTTCTCAGATTGTAGTTATTTTTAACTAACTTTAAGTATACATATGTGTGTGTGAGTGTGTGTGTGTGTGTGTGTGTATAATCTCATCTGTAGTTATTTTTAAGCAGCTTCATATATCTATATCTAAATATTTTATTTTTTAAATTTCATCCAGCTGTAAAAACACTTACTGGAAAAACTGCAAACCTAAGATAGAACATGAATGCAAGGTATAAAATGAAATAATATAGGCAAAAATACTCAGAAGAGAAAAAGTGATATTCAGATGTACAGCGGGAAAATGATATCCCTTTAAAGTCTCACCTATGTTGTGTGTCTGTAGCATCCATTTGGTGTCCTGATGTGTAAATCAGTTCTCTTGGGGTATAATTCCTGCTACCGGATCACTGAGCAGATTGGAGACATTCATAGAGTCAGACGAGTTAGATTGTTACATATTAAAAATGTAAAATTGTTTTGCCATTAGGATTTTGGTGTATGTCATGGATAACAAAACATATATTATCAATAATTAAAACTATCTTTAGTATTCGCAGCAGTGCCTTGCAATTCGTAGGTAATGTTAACAAGACCCTTTAACACATTTTTTTAAATTTTTTTTTCAACGTTTTTATTTATTTTTGGGACAGAGAGAGACAGAGCATGAACGGGGGAGGGGCAGAGAGAGAGGGAGACACAGAATCGGAAACAGGCTCCAGGCTCTGAGCCATCAGCCCAGAGCCCGACGCGGGGCTCGATCTCCCGGACCGCGAGATCGTGACCTGGCCGAAGTCGGACGCTTAACCGACTGCACCACCCAGGCGCCCCTTTAACACATTTTTTAAGGTTTTAAAAATTAGGTTTTATTACTGAAAAATTTTTATCTATATCCCCAAATAAGGATATTATCTTACAGAATCACATGTGATTATCCTAACCAGGAAGTTCACATGGGTGCATATCTACAGTTTAACACCCAGACCTTATTCATATTTCAGCAATTGTTTCATTACTGTCTTTTTTGGCAAAAGAAAAACTCCGGATAATGCATTGGGTTCAGATGTCAAGTCTCCTTACCTTCCTTTGACCTGGAACAGTTTGTCAGTGTCTCATGGGCATTGTGACGAGTACAGATCTTGTAGAATATCCCTCAATTTAAGAATGATCATTTTTTAGGTAAAAGAAAAAAAAAATTCCAAACAACAAACAAACAACAACAAAACCCAGCATGTAACCATATAACACCATGTAACGTATGTAACACCATATAACATGCATTCAAAAGAAGGGTAAACATTTTATAAAAGCCCATGGTGTTTTATGTGCTTTTGCTGTTTTCTAAATCACTTGTCATGTAAGAGGCTTTCAGGCTTGGACTCTTACTTGGAGTCCCTAAGGAAAGAGGTTAAGATTTGTGCCTTTAATTGCAGTGACAATTTGATGGCTGTGATCAAATTCCAATCAGACGGGTTGAAAGTCAACGTTGTTGGGGTTGGCCATTCCTCACTGGCCTAACCTTCAAGACGCAGCATTTTCAGAGCTACACAAGCCCTCACTGGATACTGTGATTAAACGAAATCCAACCAGGAGCGCCTGGGTGGCTCAGTGGGTTAAGCATCCGACTTCCGCTCAAGTCAGATCTCAAGGTTTGTGAGTTCCAGCCCTTGCGTTGGGCTCTGTGCTGACAGCTCGGAGCCTGGAGCCTGCTTCGGATTCTGTGTCTCCCTCTCTCTCTCTCTCTCTGCCCCTCCCCTGCTCACATTCTGTCTGTCTGTCTCCCTCTCTCAAAAATAAATAAGCATTAAAAAAAATTAAAGAAAAAAAAAGAAATCAAACCAGGAAAAGACTTCATTGCTCACCGTTGCTTCTCTCATCACTGCGACTATACAGATCCTGTGGTCTCAGGAACTTTTCCACCTTCCCTGCTCAGGAGACTGTGGCCAGTTGATAGCAATGCTTTGCTGCCCCTCGGCAATCTGCTTGTGTTCCTGTTTTCAGCTCTCCTTCCCCTCATTGTGGTCACGGAAAAGGAAGTGTCACGTCTGCCTCAGAAGCAGGAAAAGTTTGCCAGCATCACTGGCCCAGAGTAGGCAAGTCCTGTGTAGGTGGTTTTGAAAACCTCAGCCCGGGGCTGACTCTCAGGCGCTCCCAGCCTTTGCTTCCATGTTGCACAAAGATGAGGATTCTCCTGCAAGCCTCTCGAGAGTCAACAGTACGGGGTGGGGGGCTCAGCAACCTCCAGAGTCAACCAGAGTAACGTAAGAAGAGAACAGACAGGATGCCCAGACAGGACTGGCTCCGAGTTGCCAATGGAGCCGACAGAGCCTTTTAGGATGACCTTTCTTTTTAGGACTCTTTCTTTAGGATGCTCCTTTCTCCCTCCGTTCTTCACTGCGCATCCAAGGTCAAGAACCAATAATATCAGTAGAATGTAAAACACACACCAAATCCACGCAGGAACATAACCCGGGAGGAAATACACCCAAACGTGGGCTGTGATTGTCTTGACTGGCAGGAATTTATAAGAAGAAATTATAGGGGCGCCTGGGTGGCGCAGTCGGTTAAGAGTCCGACTTCAGCCAGGTCACGATCTCGCGGTCCGTGAGTTCGAGCCCCGCGTCGGGCTCTGGGCTGACGGCTCGGAGCCTGGAGCCTGTTTCCGATTCTGTGTCTCCCTCTCTCTCTGCCCCTCCCCCGTTCATGCTCTGTCTCTCTCTATCCCAAAAATAAATAAACGTTGGAAAAAAAAAAAAAAGAAGAAATTATAATAGAAAAGAGCTACCTAATAGTCTTTATTTTAGAACTTGATTTAAATGAGTGGCCATTGCTTCTGTTATCTAGAAATAATACTTAAAGATGGTGGAGTGTTATACTTCCACAGCATTACTTAAATAATTAATGAGGTTTTTAAAATTTTTTTTCTTTTTAATGTTTATTTATCTTTGAGAGAGACACACACACGGAGAAAGAGAGAGACAGAGTGTGAGCAGGGGAGGGGCCGAGAGAGGGAGACACAGAATCCGAAGCAGGCTCCAGGCTCCGAGCTGTCAGCACAGAGCCCGATGCGGGGCTGGAACTCACGAACAGCCAGACCATGACCTGAGCCGAAGCTGGATGCCCAGCCGACTTGAGCCACCCAGGTGCCTCTTAATGAGGTATTTTAAACAAACCAAAGAAATAAAACTTGGATATGGGCCTCCACTATGCATAGACTCAAATTCCATTACTTGCACTTCAAAGGATAAATATTAATGTTATTCTACCTGATCTGTCAACTAAAGGGTACTAATTAAGTATTCAGGTTATTTCCCCAAATAATGCCTAACAGGTATTTATACTTGGACAAGTAGGTTACTGAAAAAGTACTAGGGAGTTCTTACAGTCTTTAAACTCTACTAAACTCAGGTTTCTTTTTTTTTTTTTTTTTAAGCACCATACATTCTAATTACCTGAAAATCCTTTGAACCCTGTTAATTATAATAATATCATCTCAGTGCCCCAGGACAGATATTAAAGCAGGACATTTGGGGGTTATTCCTATAACACCCACATGTAGTTTCAGGTAAAAAGGCAGGACCAAGCTCGATCAGGCCAAAGAGATTTTCACGTTGAAGGCTGTGTCTTTATATACACACATACACCAAGTGTGTATCTTAATATGGCAATGCCTCCCATTTCTTCGGAGAGAAATAAAATGATGCTTTCTCTAAGGACTTATGAGCTAAGATAAGCAGTAGCTCATTTGTAATCTAGCCTGCTATAGTTCCTGTTCCTTGACTGGAAGATCATTCTGCGGCAAGTTCTCACTTAGAGTCTTTTATGCAACACCCACACAGGTAAAATGGAAACATGGTCAGCGTAGATTGCTAACTTTCAGCTTGATGGGTGAGGACGATGCACGCATGTGGATTTTAGTGCTGACCCTGCAAGAGGTACCAATGTCACAACCTGAGGCTCAGTTTCCAGAGCTGTAAATGGAGTCACACCTGCCCTCTGTTGATACTGGGTTGTTATAAGATTTAAATGAGATAAGTTACATGAAAGCGCTATTGAAATATAAAGCAGACATGTTTTCCTTAAGGTACAGCAGAAGATATACTTAAGATTCTGTTTCTTTTATTTTTAAGTGTATTTATTTATTTTGAGAGAGAGAGAGTAAGAGCGCAAGCAGGGAAGGGTCAGGGAGAGAGGGAGAGAGAGTCCCAAGCAGGCTCCATGCTGTCAGCGAGGGGCCGGACACAGGGCTCAAACTCACGAACCATGAGATCATGACCTGAGCTGAGATCCAGAGTTGGAGGCTTCACCGACTGAGCCACCCGGGCACCCACTAAAAGTTCAGAGGATTAAAGTACATAACGGAATGTGATAAAATGATATAAAATTATAAAATATGGTCTGGATGATATCATATGCCATGTGCATATCCACTTTAAGAGTCATAAAGGATGCCAGGTTCTTTCTGCCAAGTCTCTGAGTGACCACCATAGAGGCATCGGTGGCCTTTAAAGGAAGCTCCACCATCCCTCACAAAGGAAAAGTGACAATATTTCCTTTCAGAAGAATGAATTACATAACATTGTACGAGGCATAAATAAGACTTGTTTTGATGTTGGAAATAAATTACCATCTTTTTTTTTTTTTAATTTTAAAGGAATTACAAACAGACCTAATTCTCTTTTCCATATTGCTGGATTTGATTTTATAATGTCATGTAAAAGATTTTTGCGTCTATGCTCATCAGGAATATTGGTTTACAGTTGTCTTTTCTTGTAATATCTTTCTCTGCTTTTGGTATCAGGATGACACTGGCCTCATAGAATGAGATGAGTATTGTCCCCTCCCCTTGGTAGAATTGGTGTTAATTCTTCCCTAAATGTTTGGTAGACGTCACCAGTGGAGAGCTAATTTCTTCCCTAACCAAGGCCAAGGTCCCAAGTCTTCCTACATTTCATGACAGCCAACTTCTGGCCTGCTCGCAGAGTGGGGTGAGCACACAGCAATGGCTTCTTTTCAAGAAAGGAGCTACTCCAGAGCACAGCAGATCTTTCTAGACGTCGGGGATCTTCAGGCCCGTCTTCCTAGCGGGCTATGGTTAGACCATAATCTTCCGATCTCACTCTGTGTTCCCTTCCCTTGAACTCTGCTGGTTTCACATTTACATTTTCCTTTCGTTTTTAAAAATTATTTATATATTTACTTATTTTTAAATTTATATCCAAGTTAGTTAATGTATGGTGCAATAATGCTTTCAGGAGTACAATCCAGTAATTCATCCCCTGCATATCACGCCCAGTGCGCATCCCAGCAAGTGTCCTCCTTAATGCCCCTTGCCCGTTTAGCCCATTTCCCTTGCATTTCTATTTTTTGAAACAGCTTCAAAAGAATGAGTGTTAACTCTTCCTCATCTGTTTGGTAGAATTCCCTTGGAGAGCCATCCAGCTTTCTTCCTGCTTCAGTTTTTGTAGTTTATAGGTTTCTACGAATTTATCCATTTCTTCCAGGTTGCCCAATTTATTGACATATAATTGCTCATAATATTCCCTCATTGTTGTTTGTGTTTCTGCAGTGTTGGTGGTGATCTCTCCTCTTTCATTCTTGATTTTATTTATTTGGGTCCTTTCCTTTTTCTTTTTGATCAAACTGACTAGGGGTTGATCAATTTTGTTAATTCTTTCAAAGAACCAGCTCCTGGTGTCATTGATCTGTTCTACCATTTTGTTTTGTTTTGTTTTGTTTTGTTTTTGTTTTTGTTTTTTCAGTAGCATTGATTTCTGCTGTAATCTTTATTATTTCCTGTCTTCTGCTGGTTTGGGGTTTTATTTGCTGGTCTTTTTCCAGCTCTTTAAGGTGTAAGGTTAGGTTGTGTATCTGAGAACTTTCTTCCTTCTTTAGGAAGGCCTGGGTTGCTATATACTTTCCTCTTATGACTGCCTTTGCTGCGTCCCAGAGGTTTGGGGCTGTGGTGTTGTCGTATTTTCGTTTCATTTTCTATTACCACGTGAGACAACATTAAACCTGGGCTACATTTGTTCTTATTGGATTTGATTTCTCATTTTATTGAATGTGATGCATCTGTCCTAAAGAACTTCTGCCTTGGGCTCTTGGAAAGGGGGTCTGTCAAAGGTATCCTCCATGGGGACCCCAGTTCATTCAGCAAAGTCACGGCTACTAATGTAATCCAAGTAGGTGGCATGTTAGCTAAACAGCAGAAAAGCACTTTCAGGCCGTATGTAGAAACTATAACTCAATCTAGATAAATCTAGATGATTACATGGACTGTAGTTCTATATCAAGGCTATTTCTACTACATAATTACTTAAAAGAAATCACTAAACCGTTATGATGGTAGTCTCATTATTTGGGGACTCAGCTAGACTTTTAACTTTAACAAACAAAAAAAGGACCTATAGCAAGATGGACGTAGGCTAAATGGTTTCTTTGAGCTAGCACTACGGACCTTAAGGGTAAACGCGGGGTTCTATAATTACATAATTCTTTAAAATTATTCCATTCCCAGAATTTTCCCCTCCTATTTTATCTTTTCCTATCAGTAAAAGCCCGTCATTCCTTTTTCAGTCCTGATTGTGACTTAAATTGTACATTATACAGGTTTTCTAAAGGGTGAGCCGATGCACATTCTAAAGTTATACAGATGTGAGGAAGCAAAGCATCTTATCTTTGTGACCTTTACGTGTGATTAAAAAAAAGAACAGCTTTCCCCTCTCTTTGTGAAAAAGAATCTAATAGCCTGGCCTTTTCCCCCTCAATCAGAGGTTATTTTCTGGGCCACCAATCCAACTCTGAATAGTTGATATTCTTCAAAACTCTTAGTGAATAGAATCATTACTGATTGTTATTTTACATCTGTAGTTTCATTATCTGGTTTCCTCCACCTCCAACCAAAGCTTACAAAAATCTTTCTCCTCTGGTCTAGAATGTAGAGAATGGGATGTCATCTGGGCTAATAAAAAAATCATTTAAAATTTAAAAATCATTTAAAATCATTTAAAAAAATCATTTTAAAATAAACTTGTTATTTTAGAATAATTTGCAAAGATAGTACAGAGGGTTTCCGTATACCCTTTACCCATTCCCCTGAATGTCAGCATGGTATGTTTGTCACAACTAAGAAACTGACATTGGTACATTTCTATTCATGAAACTGTAGACATTTTTTTTTTCACCAGTTTTCCCACTAATGTTCTTTTTCTCTGCCAGGAATGCCTTTACAATGCCACATTTCATTTAGTAGTCATGTACCCTTAGTCTCCCCTGATCTGTGAAAGTTTTTCTGACTCTCTTCATTTTTCATGACCTTGACAGTTTTGAAGGGTGCTGGTTGGGTATTTTGTCGAATGCCCCTCAGTGGGAGTTTGTCTGATGTACAGAGGTGAAGTGCCAATCTCATTGTATCATATCAGGAGATACAAGATACCAATGTGGCTTACTGATAACCTTAATCCCTTGACTATGATCATGTATACCAAGTTAATGTAATTATTTTTAATGGAAAAAAATAAAACTATCAACACAGACTCCAGAGATAGCAAAGTTACATATTTGCCAGCATGAACTTCACACATACAAAGAATTAAATATTAATTACATTAATTGCATAAAACATTCAGATAATGCTGCGCCCTTATTTCAGTGATATTTCCTTCTCTCCTTTAAATGAATTATTAAATGTATTACTTATCTTAAAATGTCTGTGCAGAGACTGCGTGAGAATGTGTATTAAGACTATTTCTGCGTTTCCTTTTCCATATTAAAGGAAAAAACTTCATACAAATAAAAATGTCAAATCACCTTCACAATAATGTTGAAGAAGCATATTAAGAATCCCCAGACTATAGCAAGTCACTTCAGTTGCAATAATTTAGTGGATATGTATAATTATCCTCTGCTTTTCCAAAGACAATATTTTAAAATGTTTTTGTCATCACACCATAGGCTATATGGCATGCAATCTGAAATGGCACCTTGGTTGGGTTTTTTGCTTGTTCTTTTCATGTTTATTTATTTATTTTGAGAAAGAGAGAAAGTACGAGCAGGAGAGGGGCAGAAAGAGAGAGAGAGGGAGAGAGAGAATCCCAAGCAGGCTCTGCACTGTCAGCACAGAGCCTGACACGGGGCTTGAACCCATGAACCGTGAGATCACGACCTAAGTCGAAACCAAGAGTCAGACGCCTAACCAACGGAGCCAACCAAACACCCCTGAAATGGCACCTTTGTATAGAGTGAAATACTGAAAATTTGGTCCAGCATTCTCATTTAATTTTCTGATTCAGCTCATTCAGATTTGTTATCTTAATGAGTAATACATCCTCAAGCTTTTAAACATTTTGTCTTAAGCACTTCATTTTCCCCAATGGCCAATCTCCTCAATTTTGTAGGCTATCAAGTAGGATATTCAAAAGTTTCCCCCAAGTTTTAATTTTTTTAGCTTGAAATAATTTCAGAAATGCAGGAAGTTGCAAAAACAATACAAAGAGCTCCTTATACAGAAACTGTTCCGTTTGCCCTTCAGCCAAATTACCCAGTTGTCAGCATTTTACTGTATTTGCTTCATTAGTCTGTGTGTGTGTGTGTGTGTATGTGTGCATGTGATATTTTTTTATACTATTTGAGAATAGATTGCAGGCATGTCCCCTTATCCTTCAACACTTCATTCAGTATATATTTCCCAAGAACAAGGGCATTGTCGTAAATAACCACAGCATAACTCATTAAAATCAGGAACTGAAATTAATAAATATTACCTAATCAACACACTTTATTAAAACCTTGCCAATGATCCCCATAATGTCCTTTAGAGCAAAAATAAGATAAAATAGAAGAAAAGAATCTGGTCCAGGGTGCAATCTGGGATCATATACTGGCAAATAGCTTCAGCTTTTCTTTAATCTGGAGTAGATCCCCACTCTGTACATTCTATGACCTTGATATTGTTGACAAGTACAGGCCGGTTACTTTGCAGAATGTCTCTCAATTGGGCATATCTAATGTTTCTTCAGATTAGATTGAGGTTGTGCATTTTTTAGGATACCACTAAAATGATGTCACGTTCTCGATGCATTCATTCAGAGGGCAGGATGTTAACCTGTCCCATTATGGGTGATGTTAATATTGGTCACTTTGTTAAGGTGGCGTCTACCCAGTTTCCCTCTATAAAGCTACTATTTCCCCTTTGTAATCAGTAAGTATCTTATGGGAGGATATTGTGAAATTATGTAGATATCCTATTCGTCACCAAACTCTCACCGGTAATTTTTAGCATCCATCAATGATTCTTGCTTGAATTAACCACTCATTGCTTTGCTGTTTGTCCAATGATTTTTCTACTTCCATCATTTCTTCTACATTTATTTGTTGGTATTCTACTACAGTGAAGAGATTTTCCTTCTCATTCATTCATTCATTCATTCATTTACTTACTTATAACGGTGGAGACTTGTAGATTCCTATCTCATTCAGCGGTTCACGGTTTGTTATTAATATTATTTATTTCAACATTAAAATTATGCCAGAATTGGCCAGTGGCAATCCCTCAAGCTGTTTCATGTGTCCTTTTGATGTGGTCTTATCCTTCTTTGAACAAACACTTCTGTCTGATGCAAAATATTTCAGGCTCATCTTTTATTTTCTTTTCCAACCCTGGAATTGGCCATTTCTTCAAGGAGTCCTTATTCGTTTTAGTGGAGAATAACAGCTAAAAATATATGGTCACGAGGTGTGCTCACTGTTACTGGGTGTCTTTTCTTCTTAGTCATTTTAGCAGACAGAGCTAGGATGTGTGTGTGTGTGTGTGTGTGTGTGTGTGTGTGTGTGTGTGTTGCAGGTCGAGTTCCCTGAGAATCAAACCCTCAGACGGGCGCCTAGGTGGCTCAGTAGGTTAAGTGTCTGACTTCAGCTCAGGTCATGATCTTGCGGTTCATGAGTTCGAGCCCTGCGTCAGGCTCAGTGCTGACAGCTCGCAGCCTGGAGCCTGCTTTGGATTCTCTGTCTCCCTCTCTCTGTCCCTCCCCTGCTCACACTCTCTCTCTCTCAAAAATAAATAAACATCAAAAAAAAAAAAAAAAAGAGAACAGAAAAAAACCCCGAGACAGACATTAGTGAGCAGAAAATTTAACAGGGAGCACTCTAGGGAGGAAATCCTCTGTATTACAAGGGAAGCAGGATTGTGCAAAGGGAGAAACGGGCTCCGATGTGGTATCTACAAGGCCTCAGCTGACCCCAGGGGAGCGCTGATGCTGGATAGTCCTTCAGAGTTGTTCTGGGCGGGGGTGAGAGGTTCAGCCTTTATATCCTTCCATCCATCATTCAGTGGACACAGGCTGCCCAGAGAAGAGGTCATGAAGCCAGGCAATTCTGAAGAAGGCTGACAGCTGAGAGCTGTTAGTCAACAGCATTCCCTTGCATTTTTGGCAATAAATCCCACAGTCCTGAGAGGAGTCTGGGCAGCATGGAGTGTTCATGCCAAATCCACATACGTGCTTATCTCTATCGATCTGCCATCCATCCATTCATCCATCCACCCATCTACTTACCTATCTTAAAGTCTATAGTGATACCTCCAATTTCAATCCAGCACCACAAGTCTCAGTCTGTAATTTCCCCTCTTTATTTGTAGCTCCCATTTCTGATAATGGGAAGCCCAGCACCCACTGTCAATCTAGGCTCACTCCTGGAATTCACTGGAAGTATGGCCGAGCCACTATGAAACTGGCTGCTTAAGTTAACAAATGCTTGACTGTTCTGCCCCCCAAGGAAACTCTGGTTAACCTGATTGATTCACGAGGCTTTTTTTTTTTTTTTTTTTTTTTTTTTTTGCATAGTTGACCCATCAGCAACAGGACTAGCTATGACTGGAGCAAAGGGGGAAGAATTCTTGCAGTTGAGCAGAAAGGACCAGGAGTGAAGGAAAGTAACCTCAGTGACAACACGCCCTGAGCTCCACTGCCCTGGTCACGCTTCCATTGCCATTTGACCAACCTGTATCCCCTGAAGAGCCATGATTCTTGAATGCACGTGCTCAGAAAGGAGGCTCCGCCCTTTCCTCCATATCCAATCAGCATATTCCATTCTACCTACGTACCCAATGACATCATGACCCTTATGCTTAAATACACCCAGCCCCAACCCTTAGGGGAGGTGGCTTTGAGAAACTGTCTCTCCCCTTCTGGCTTGGCGCTTTGCAACGTATCTTTTTCTCTGCTAAAGGGCGGGGCGACCATGTCTGGTTCTTCCCCTCTGCTCAGTCGCAATTCCACTGCAAAAGCAAACCTACTAACCCGAGTTCAAAAACATTTCTTTAAGTGTATTTATTTCTTTTGGGAGAGAGTGAGAGGGAACAAGCAGGGGGCGGGCAGAGAGAGAGGGGGAGAGAGAGAATCCCAAGTAGGCTCCACGCTGTCAGGGCAGAGCCTCATCAACCGTGAGGTCCTGACCTGAGCCCAAACCAAGAGTCCAGCGCTTAACCGACTGAGCCATCCAGGCGCCCCTAGAGCCCAAAATTTGTTTAGAGCTCTTCTGTCTTTAGATGGAGAGTGTATAATCGAAACACTATGTTCAAAAGTTCGTAGGGTTGTCACTCCTCCTCCCTCCTCCCACCCCCCTCAGGGTGGTTTGCTATTCATTTGAAATGCACGTATGTTCCTTTGTGTTTTCCTTTTTTTAGGGCTTTCCCTAATATGATTCGTTTTCCCCGTATATCTTTCCCATGTTATTTTTGCAAATCAAACAAGTTCTTATATTTATTTTTATTTTCCTTGTTTCCTACATAAAAAGTAACGTACTGTAGGACATTGTTTTACACTTTGCTGCTTTTGCTAAAAAACATATTCTGCGTATCCCTCTTTGTCAACCCATGAAGGTCTTCTCCGTTCTTTTTTTGCACAACATAATTCTCTCTTGCACAGATATACCAAAGTTAATTTTATCACCTTCCTATCTGGGCCTGCAGGATGTCTCCAACATTTTGCAAACAGAAACAGCACCGCCTATGTCCTCTCCTGATGGGGAAGCCTTCTGCGGTTTTTAAATAGGCATCTTTTGGGGTGCCTGGGCGGCTCAGTCGGTTAAGTGTCAGGTCATGGTGTCACACTGCTCAGAAGTTTGAGCCCCAAAACGGGCTCTGTGCTGACCGCCTGGAGCCTGCTTCAGATTCTGTCTCCGTCTCTCTGCCCTTCCCCTGCTTGTCCTGTCCTGTCTCTCTCTCTCTCTCTCTCAAATATAAAATAAAACATTAAAAAATTTAAACAAGTGTCTTTTGTCTTTTCTCCCCTCCATTCATTCTCCTGATTGTATTATTGGCTTATCATTCCTGGAGCCGAGGCTTTAGGGCATGTCAAATGGCAGTGCACAGTCCCAGGATTTCTGTTCCCAACAGACAACTCTCTGGGGAAAATCGGGCTTTAGGAGACCCCTCAGCCGCCAACCGTATACTGATAAACCACAGCGTGTCAACAACAGCAGTATTTGTTTTGATGAGACTGTATTTGTCACGTTATATCGCTGTTCCTTAAATGACGTTGATGTATTTATGATTAACATGTGTTTATGCTGTCACCAAGGGCGAGTAATTTTAGTTTTGCTGACGGCGAGTGGGACCCTGAGGAAGTCACTTAACCTCTCCGTGCCTCAGTTTCCTCATCTACAAAGTGGACGTAATGATTGTCTATCTCCACTAGACTGTTAGGCATCTCAGACTTAACTCATCCGGGAGCAAAATTCCCGATCCTCTCGTATTCCTGCTCCCCGACCGTTCCCGCTCCTTCCTCAGTTTCCCCAGCCCAGTGATTGGAAACGTCATCAAGTGCTTGGGGGGAGCCCTGGAGTCATCACCGACTCTTTTTGTCACACCCACACCTAATCTATCTGCAAGTCCTGGGCTGTAGCTGGCTTTCTAACCATCTTTCCTGCTGCGTTTGCTGCCCCCCACTGTACCCTCCATAAATAGCCACAATCGTGCCTTGAAAAGCAAATCTTTTAGAGTCACTCTCCTGCTGCTAACCCTTTAATGGCCCTCTGTTTCCCTGAGAAAAAAAGCCAGAGTGCTGGCAGTCCCCAGTGCTCCCTGACCCACCTCCTACCACTCTTGCCAGGGTTCACAGCTCTGTAGCCGTGCTGGTCTCCTTGCTGTTCCTGAACTGGGCAGTCGTGCACCTCAGGACCTTTGCACCAGCTATGCCTTCTGCCTAGAGAGTTCTGGCATTAGATTTTCCCATGACTCCCTTCCTTATCTCCTTCAGCTCTTCTCTGAAAGCCTTCTCCGATTCCCTCGTCAAAGCGGCAGGCCCCAAAGTTGACATCCCTTACTCCTTTCCTGAACTTCCTACAATCAACACACCGTCTATGTTGCTTGTTTATTTGTATAAAATAACAGACCCTCCAAAGAGAGTGGAAACTCCATGGGGGCAGTTTTGCTTGCCTGTATATCCTATGCTGCTAGAAAAAGCGCTTGGCACACGGGACACACTCAGTGATCACGTGTGTGTTGGAGGTTCCCAAGACCGCTCCCGGGTTTGGTGATTCACTAGGACGACTGGCAGAGCTCAGCACAGTGAGGACTCACCGCTGAGACCGACCACAGCAGTGAAGGGATTCCTGGGACGTGGGACAAAGTCGGGGGAAGCCAGACACAAGCTTCGCGGGATCTTCTCCCAGTTTAGACACACAGGCTGTGCTTAATTCCTCCAGCAGTGAGATGTCACAGTACACGTGTAATGTTGTCTCCCAGGAAATTTCACTACAGACACGGTGCCCAGGATTTTTATTGTGCTTTGGTCCCCTGGGCACCCTCTGCCTGGCAGGTACCAAAATTTCAGTCTCCCCAAAGGAAAGCAGGTGTTCAGCATAAACCATATTGTCTGCATAACAAATATGGGCACAGAGTCGTTCTTACTAGAGCCGGGAATGGTGGGAAACCCTTTCCAAATCCAAATTCCCAGATGTCAGCCAAAGACCCACCTTGCAAGCAGGCCTTTCTGAAGATAGCAGCCTCAGGCCTGCTACAGTAAACCTCTTCTGCACAGTATGTTAAAAAAAAAAAAGTCACTTTTTAATTGACAGAAATGATGCACGTTGGAGCTCACGAGCAAGATAAGATCAATTAAAGAAAATGTTTCTTTGTCTGCACGTTGGATTCCTGCTATATAAATTTTGACCCTATTTATACACATTAACACAGTCTACAAATTTATTTTATTTATTTATTTTTTTTAGAGAGAGAGAGAGCATGTGAGTGGGGGAGAGGGGCAAAGGGATGAAGAAAGAATATCAAGCTGGTTCCACACTCAGCGTGGAGCCCAAGGCGGGGCTCAATCCCACGACCCTGGGATCATGACCTGAGCTGAAATCAAGGGTCAGATGCTCAACTGACTGAGACACCCAGGCACCTCCCACGGTCTGCCCATTTTTCACGTAGCTTGGCACGGAAAGAAAATACGGATAGAGGCTCGCATAGTGTTTGGACTCTACACATTGCAGGGTCGGCTTCTGAAGGGAATGCAAAGAAGCGAAGTGTGGATGAAGCTAATGTGTATGAGAGGGAGCCTGTGACAGCCGTTGCCATAACTCATTCATTTAGTCATTTATTTTGGGTTTTGGTGTTCCAGTACTGAACGCTCCACAAAGTATCTAGCGTATTCAAAGAATGACATGAATATTGGCATGCTGCATGCACAATACTACTATCGATGTGAAAGATGGTTCCATTTTATAGGCATGGGAGTAGAATTCCACTCAGATTAGGAATAATTGTGACTTCCGGCAGGCGCTGAGTATAACTTCGAGGCTGGTATTACAGCTACTGTGAGAGGACAGGTTACGCTATTTTTATTGAATCTTATCTGGGTACGTTGGAATTGTAACTAAATAGTTGGCATGTACTGCTTTTGTTTGCTTAAGCTAAAAAAAAGAGGGGGAAATACACACATGTGTGTGTGCACACCTTCCCTCCCCCCCCCCAAAAAGTCTGGAGTTGTGTAGGGTTGGGGGAAGAGAGTCCCCGCTTCTCCAAATCTACGCTTGCTTTACAGCAGCCTTCTTAAATGTGAGACTTTCCTAATGATACGGAGACCGTGGGGAACCTTCTCAGGACAAAATCTCCTAGGAAACTCAGGCCAAATCTTTTCTTTTTTTAAAAAAAAAAATTTTTTTTTCAACGTTTACTTATTTTTGGGACAGAGAGAGACAGAGCATGAACGGGCGAGGGGCAGAGAGAGAGGGAGACACAGAATCGGAAACAGGTTCCAGGCTCTGAGCCATCAGCCCAGAGCCCGACACGGGGCTCGAACTCACGGACCCGCGAGATCGACTGCGCCACCCAGGCGCCCCAGGCCAAATCTTTTCACAGCTTGTAAGACCAGTAAAAGCAAGGCTGGTTTACTGGGGTCTGAAATGAAACGGGTAGAGATTTAAGAAGAGGGTTTAATGTCTTGATTGCCATACGGTATCTTGTGGTTTTAGACCTTTGCCCGTTGACGCTTCTGTTATATAAATATGATATGCTTTGCCTGACACATTGTTTAGAGCTTTATTTAAGTGGGGCGTGGTAATTTGCTCTAACTTCTTGTAAAAAAATATTTTTAACGTTTATTCATTTTTGACAGACAGAGAGAGACATAGCACGAGCAGGGGAGGGGCAGAGAGAGGGAGACACAGAATCCAAAGCAGGCTCCAGGCTCTGAGCTGTTGGCACAGAGCTCGATGCGGGGCTCGAACCCAAGAACTGTGAGATCGTGACCTGAGCCGAAGTCAGATGCTTAACTGACTGAGCTACCCAGGTGCCCAATTTGCTCTAACTTCTGATGAAAATTAGAGTGGCTTTTATACATACACATACATATGCGCATATGCACATGTTCATGCATCCATATGTGTGTGTGTATTAACCTCCTGTGATTGGTTAAAAATGTCTACTTACCACTAACCTTGTTGTAAAATCCAAAATTTACGACAGGAGGGAGAAACATTCCAGAAGGGTTGTCTTTCTCACGCAGTCAAACCCTACCCTGGGTCACCATTGTTGCCCGCTGGCTGACATAGCTGTTAACAATGTTTTATTTTGTTATTTGTTATTTTTATTTTGTTTGAGAGAGAGAGAGAGAGAAAGAGAGAGAGAAAATATTAAGCAGGCTCCATAGTCAGTGCAGAGTCTGACACAGAGTTCGATCCCACGAACCAAGGATCATGACCTGAGCTGAAATCAAGAGTTGGACACTCACCCGAGCCAGGTACCTTAACAATATTTTAATGTTCAAAAGTAAAAGGAAGAAGAAACAGTCTTATGAAAAACACAGTGCAAACACGCAAAAATGTAGAGTTCCACATTTCTGCCCCGAGGGACTGTCCCTCTACAATATTACTGTGGAAGTTCCTCTATGCAAAAATTGACTCAACAAGCAACAGGAACTTGGAGAGTCTATTTCTAGATGTAAGACTTGAAAATGAAATGCCATACATTTTTTCCAGGCTACAGTATAATTAGGTATTCCTAGAGTTTTAGAGCAGAGTCTCATCTTAAGGGGCCCAGACATAATTTCTCATTGTTCAGACCGGGAAGCCAGGCCTACGAATTGAGATGCACTTGGCTAAGATCCATGAGTTTGGGACCACCCGAAGAACCATGGCTCCCAAGTCTAGAATTGTCTCCAGCATATCCGACTGCTTCCTTCCATCTCCTCAGAAGGAATTCAGGCCTTAACCACCTACCATATATGCAATTGTATAGGAGTCTCTGAATTAACACAGCTTTCATCCGAAAGTGATTTTAATGCCTCTTAAGCTGAAGTGGTCAGGCTTTCCTACATGATGCCACTATTAGGTTGCACTCAGTGGAAACAGCTGGGGAAGGTGCACCTTCATTGGTCTTGCCACGGGAACCGGTATAGTAAGACCCCAGTTTGCAAGCATAATTCATTCCAGAGACGTGCTTGTGATCCAAAGCACTCGTATATCAAAGCAAATTTCAAGAACCATTGGCTCAGTTGTGATCATGTGACGTTCGGCATCAGGTATGACTGGTGTTGCAAGACATCGCTCATTTATCCAGTTAAAATTCATTAGAAATATTTGCTTGTCTTGCAGAACAATCACAGAACAAGTTACGCATGATCCAAGGTTTTACTGCACTCTCCAAAAGTCCGTTGCGACTCTAAAAACTTTGATGTTAACTCTGTGTCTTGGCGGAAGAGTCCCGAGAGTTGGCCGGGGGGGCCTGCGTTTTTCTGAAACAAATACCACTTTGTGACAGACTTCTTTCCTTTGGTGGGGAGACTATTCTGATTTAGCTGAAGCTGGGAAGCCTAACGTATACAGCCTACAGCCTGCCCGGGCAGCTTGAATCTAGGGCAACAGTTTAAATTTAGTTGCAAATGCTATATTAAAACCTGAAGAGTGTGTTTAGCGTATAGCAATATATTCACAAAAGACTGGTGGATTGCTTATGCCTGGGGATTCTCAGTGACAAATGACTTCGTAACTAGGGAGAATTAGTGGCCCTCTCTCTCCAGGACAGACTGAGGTGATAAAGCTGTCACCCAGTCTGAGCCGCTGTGAGGCACCTGCCGAGACCTGTTGCAGGGGTGCTGAGATGTACCTGCTGGCCTTCAGGATGGCCCCCCCTCCCCCCCTCGACCTGCTTGGTGTCTCTACTAGAGCAAGCCTACTCTCTGAGTACAACCTTAGCAGCTTAGCGGTAAGTAAACCTACTCTTAACTCTACCTTGGAATGAGGCCGTTAGTCTTTAATGACACAGGCACAGTCTACGTGGTTTATAAATAAACCCCTGAATTCACGTAAGGATCACTCCTACCCTCCTCCTTCCCCTGTCAGATCAGGTTAGTACATTTGCAACACATGATTGTCATAGTACAATTCTTCATTAACTTGATGTTCATCTAGGGGCAGCAATTAAGACAGAGATTAGCATGCAGAATTTTACTTCTTCAGGCAGAGTGAGACCAAATCACCTTGCAGGACCCAAGAAGATCGTTCTCTTATTGGGTTTCCTTACCAGAACCCGAAGGGCTCAACAAAATTCTCACTATCATTGTTGCTGCACCCATAACCAACGATTCCCCGTCTACTTCAGGAAATTAACATTCCTAAATGCTAAAATAAACAGTGGCCTGAATAAAAGAGACACTTCTTGCCAGCTGTGATTGTATCAGTCACTGCTTTGAATTTGCCAGCAATAAGACTCAGTCCTCGTTGGAAAAGACTGTCATTTGCAAGCTGGAATGACAATTCACAAAACCTCCAGCTGGGACACCCCAACGTGCACTGATTGAAATCAGGTCACAGTGTGATCACACCCCTTGTCCCATGCTCCAGAGACCCAGGACCAATAGCGAACACTGAACATCAGAGCATCAGAAACACTGAACGTCAGAAATATGCCCAGGTGACAGACTTACCATGTGCTTCCTCAGACATCTGCCAGAACGTCTGTTGGGGAGGAGGCCAGTGAGGTGACCATTTAGTCTGTTCTTTTCCATTTACTATACAGAAAATAAGAATAGAAATGACCGCACAGTATGTTTCTGTGATCTGTATGCTTGTACCACAACAAGTTTTGACTGATAATGTTTGGCTTTTTATGCCTGCCAAAGAAAAATATTCTCCCGCCCTTTAAAGCACTATAATGGAAAACATTCTCATGGTGAATAAATAGAAATAAATAATTCATCTCCATATATCACATGTTAGCCTGAAGGCAATGATGAATTAAGATATCATCTAAAACTCACCTTGGA
>NW_024412467.1:10448548-10483235 GCF_014898765.1 Herpailurus yagouaroundi
TTGTCAATGCCTAGGCTTTAAATGCTTAATAAAATGCTTATTTATAATCTTTATTCTTTCTCTACATGGTAAATTTTAGTCGGTTCTCCCTTAGCCATAAATGTCAGCAATGTATTAGATTAAAAGAGAAAACACAGGATGCCTGGGTGGCTCCATCAGTTAAGCATTCGAATTCGGCTCAGGTCGTGATCTCGTGGTCTGTGAGTTCGAGCCCCATGTCGGGCTCTGTGCTGACAGCTCAGAACCTGGAGCCTGCTTTGGATTCTTTGTCCCTCTCTCTCTGCCCCTCTCCTGCTTGCACTCTGTCTCTCTCAAAAATAAATAAACATTAGAAAAAAAATGTTTTAAAGAGAAAACAATGCAGTTTTTTTTCTTTTTAAGAAAGTTTTTATTTAAATTCCAGTTAGTTAACATACAGTGTAATATTAGTTTCAGGTGTACCATATAGTGATTCAACAGAAAACAATTCAGTTTTAAGACAATTCTAGTCTCCTAATTTAGAACGATGTTTTTAAAAGGGGAGGTATTCTGTGCTTTCAGATCTTTTATTATTTGTTCTTACAAGAGTCATGGTTTTGTTTTTTGGTAAGTTTTATCATACAAAAAAAGTACCAATAATAGGTTGGCTTCCTGTATAAGTAACTGTCTTCCTTTGGACATTTCATGTGAGCATAAATACATTAACAATCTTTCGAAGGATCTAAGAAAAGCTAAAATGTTATATTTTCAACGGACACAACATTTTCTTGCTTGGTCTAATGTTTGTGTGTTAATCATGCTGATGCCATCTGAAAGATCTCTGAGCGTTAGGGAAAACTAAGTTAAGAATTTCTTGGAATAGATTCGGGACATGTTATAGACTGAATGTTTGCGTCTCCTCCAAAATTCATGTTTTGAAATCTTAAGCCCCAACAAAATGGTATTAGGAAGCGGAGCCTCTGAGAGGTATTTAGGTCTTGAAGGCAGAGCCCTCATGAATGGTATTAAGGCTCTTTTAAAAGATCCCAGAGGCTTCCGTCCCTTCCACTATGTGAAATTGCAATGAAAACAGGCATCTGACCTGGGATGTGAGTCCTCACCAGACACTGATTCTGCCAGCACCTTGACCGCAGACTTCCCAGCCTTTAGAATTGTAAGAAATATGTGTCTGTTCTTTGTAAGACTCTTCATCTACGGTATTTTTCTTGTAGCAGCAGGAAGGGACTAAGTAGAGCAACATCAAAATTTATCTCTTACCTCTTACTGTCATGGTTGACATATGTCCGCCAAAGCTTTGGCTCTGACTTTCTTCTTTCATTCGATAGCGGTGGTGAGACCTTTACCCTACTAGACTTCACACACCTCTTGGTCTTTCGTTGGACTTTCAGTCTCAGCTTTGAAGCGAGATTGACCTACAACTCTACCGTCTATCGGCTTTAATCTTTGGTAGGATGACTTCACACTTGTACTTGAGATCAGATATTGTTGCGCAACTGGGCTGAAAGGTTGGTATTGATGACACCTTCATTTGGTCAAAGTGTTTTGATGTGAATATGGCCCTTCGGAAAGGTCCTAAGCAATTTGAAAGTACCCAGTGAGATACGGATGGGAAATACAAGTGCATTACTCCTTCCAAAGAAACCCGTGCTGTTCGCCTTTTATTCTTCTCCTGCCATTTACAAAGAAAGGCTGAACAGTTATATTCAAGCCAGTGATACAGACACCGGGGCTCCCTTTCTTTTGATTATCTGTAAGATAAGATCATTTTCACAGCGATTATACTAGTGCCTAAAGTGAACTTGGAGAGGTGAGTCCCTTTATTTTCATAGATTTTAAGACGACTTGCCAGCGAGGGTTACTACCACAGGCTTTTGGGTTGTTGCTGATCTGGATAAAATGGGTACAGCTGCTACAGGCACCTGGTCTCCATCCCCAAATCTTGATGTGTGCTCACAATTCAGACTTCAGATTTCAGAATCTCAAAGTGATTCTTTTTATTTTAAATAATCAGAAAGACTGAAAATTATGCGTGCAAATATTTTGATATTTTTAATGCCCTGGGTGTCTTTCTTTCCACATGTTATTTCTCATGATGGGCAAAGAAGAGATTTTTTTTTTTAATGTTTTTAATACTTTTATTTATTTTTGAGAGAGAGAGAGAGAGACAGACAGTGAGCACAGGGGAGGGGCAGAGAGCAAGAGACACAGACTCTGAAGCTGGGTCTAGGCTCCGAGCTGCCAGCACAGAGCCTGATGTGGGGCTCGAACTCATGGACTGAGCTGAAGTCCGACACTTAACCAACTGAGCCACGCAGGCACCCCTGAACATAGAAGAGTTTTACGGAGAAGAGGAAAATCAAATAATTGAGGTGTGGCAATGGACATCAACCTTTGGGTGTTGACGAGCATAACCAGGAAGTCTTACCCATTCTGACCTAAAGCTAGAGTGTTAATTCAGATGCTTGATTAGGCTTTAATAAAGACACCACGTGGTGAACCCCTTGACCTTCTCCCTACTGGAACGGGGCAGCATCGGAAGAAGACACCGTCTTTCACGGGGACAATTTCCTACCCCACAGGGCAGCAGGGATTTCCATATGCTCTTTTATTTTCATGCTGTGAGTTAAGACAGAACCAAGGGAAGAAGATATAGAGATGGCTGGTGGACAGCACTGGGTCCTCTCCTTCAGAACTTGTTGAGGAAAAAAACAAACAGGGAAATAAACTCTTACCCAAGATCCTGCCAAGCACTGCTCTGATTTCAGAGGAATTGGTCTGAGTGGTGCTTAGGATAGATGAACTGAGCTCAACTTTTCTATGGGACGTGCTCTCTCGTCTCCATTATGCTTTGCCAAGGCAAAGGGTAGAGGACATTCCACCGAAGGACATCAGACGCTGAGCCGAAACAATAACTGTTTCTTTGCCTGTCTATGTTACGGTTTGGGTGGTAGATAGATTAGTATATACAGGAAGATGCACTGAAGTCCTCATCCCCAGAACCTGTGAATGTGACCTCACTTGGGAAAAGGGTTCTTGCAAATGTAACTGGGTTGAGTTCGTCCTCGACTGGGGAGGGTTCGATTCCAGTGACTGGTGTCTTTAAAAGAAGAGAACACGGACGGACAGACACACACACACACACACACACACACACACACACAGAAGAGAACGCCTTCTAAAGATGGAGACCGAGAGTGGAGTGATGGGCCTACAAACCAAGGACAGCTGAGGACCCCAGCAACCGCCAGAAAGTAGGCGAGAAGCATGAAACAGAGTCTCTCCAGAGCCTTTGGTGGAAACCAACCCCGTTGGACACCTTGATTTCAGACTTCTAGCTTCCAAAACCGTGAGAGAATGCACGTCTGTTATTTTTAGCCACCCGGTTTGTGGTGTTGTGACAGGCGCCACAGGAAACGGGTACACCCCACCACACGGCGAGAGGGTAACCGCTTCAGCTTTCTCCCGTCACTTCCTCAGAGCAGCAGCTGGAGGAAAGGGAGCTACAGGGCCCCTCTGCTGCTTAAAGAGAGCAGAGCGGGGCTTGGGCTCTCCAGTGCGTGGGCATGAGTCGCCACCACAGTGGCAGGGCCACCTCCCATTGAGTGCTCGCCACATGCCTGGCTCCCTGTGAAGGGTTATTTAAGTCAACAGCCCTGTGAGGCGGCCCGCATCTGACAGAAGAGGAATCCGGGCTCAGATTCAGTGACTCGACCACGTCACAGAGCTCACGCGTGGGGAAGGGGGGAGACGGACTCTGGCTCTGCTCCTCCAGCGAGCTCTGCCCTCTTCTGAGCGATCATACCAGAACATTCGATGGCTTGTCACTGAGAGGCACAAGGAGGTGGTTTCGGAGGGCAGCAGTCTGTGACCAAAGAGAACGCAATCTTGCCATTTGCAATCATGTGGATGGAACTGGAGGGTATCGTGCTGAGCGAAATAAGTCAGTCAGACAAAGACCGGTACCACATGATTTTACTCATATGTGGAATTTGAGAAACACAACAGATGAACATAGGGGAAGGGAAGTAAAAATAAGATAAAAACACAGAGGGAGGCGAACGACAAGAGGCTCTTAACTACAGAGAACAAACTGAGGGTTGCTGGAAGGGAGGTGGGTGGGGGATGGGCTAGATGGGGGATGGGCATTAAGGAGGGCGCTTGTCTGGACGAGCACTGGGTGTCACAGGTAAGTGACGAATCACTAAATTCTACTCCTGAAACCATTATTACACTCTATGTTAACTAGCTTGGATTTAAATAAAATAAAATTTAAAAAAACATTGGCCTTCACTCCATTTTTTAGGGAACTACAGAGAAAATGGAAAGGTAATACACAAAACTAATTGTGGAATTAAGAAAAGGAGTAAGGAGAAGACAGACAGCAGTGGTGACATTTCTACATTTCCTTATTTTGGTGACATTTTAAATGATACATTAAGTTTGCTGTGAAACATGAAGGATTAAGCTGTAAAAACTAAAACCAATAAAACCGATGAGCCAGGAGGCTACCTAGTCAGTGACTGCGTGTAGGACAAATAAGTCTAAAACCACCTTGAACAATTTGGGAGGCTCTGATTTGCTGTAGTGAAATGGCCTTGTTCCTCTCGTGAAGCCCCTGATATGTCCTGAAGGAGCGATCAACGTGATCCATGCTCGAGATAGGCTTTTGATTTGTAAGATGGCCAAATAAAGCCGTGAAATAAAAGCCATGCGTAGTGATATAAAGATAGTACATCTAGGAGCTCATATAAAAAGCATCTAGCCCCGCACGGTGAGAGCCCGTAGATTATACCTCTGAGTTTCCATGCGGATGCATGTGGTACCTCCTGTGTATTTAATTAAGCATGTACTTAAGCCTTGTGCACAAGTCATAGGTGAGCTTTTACTTATATTAGAAGTGCCCACAATCTGAACAAAGCTGTGAAATTTATTAAAGCGCAGAACGGTGGGGAAACCTTGAGCTACTCTGAGTTATGTCTCACTGTAATCGCGGCCAAACACATTCTGTGGAAGGAATTGAGTGGTTTGTTAGCATTCATCAGAGTATCATCCGGAGTAGCCACGCGGCAGAGTCTTGGGGCTGTTCCTCCCAAGTCCACTTCCTCCTCTTCCTGGGTGTACTGCTGGACTACATTTCCCAGCCTCCCTTGCTGCTGGGGGGGGGGGCCGTGTGACTGAGTTCTCACCCTTGGGGTGTGGGCGGAAGTGATAGGTGCCATTCCAGCCACAGTTTTTGAGAAGTGCATGTTTGCCTTCCAACTTCTTTCCTTTTTCCCAGATGGATCTAGTCCAAGAACATGCCCTAGAGGATGGTGGACCCAAATATGGAAGGAACCTGGGTCCCTGAGTCACCAGGTAGAGGACAACCGTGCACCAAACGGGAGAACCCACCTCAGACAGTCAAGTGGGCAGTGAGTGGGGAACACACATCTATTGTGTTAAGCCACTGACATTTGGGGACTGTTTAAAATTTATCTTGATCATAATGTAGCTGCTTCAAGTGTAGTCCACAAACGAGCTGATTGATGAACCCTGTAATTATTGGTGAACAAGAAAAGATGTACAGAAATTTGAGAGGGAATTTGCTTGTTAATACCAGCTCTCATACCAATCTGACACCATTATATTTAAGTGGGTGATGAGTGGATTCATTGCACTGAACAGAGTATAACCCATTTGAGTACTTACAAAATCACGTGGTGAGTTGCATATGGTACAAGCAACATACTGTCCCGTGCAGTGGGCGGAATCCCAAATTGTGTTTCACACGCTGGAAATAAAAAAGGAAAAACTCGTTCTTCCCTACAACTGTGCGAGAAACACCAGCCTTGCCTATCATGGTGGGTGCGAGTCACTATCTGAAACACTGTTAGGTTACCCTGACTTTCTGCTTGGCAAACTGCATTAGTCCTCGATTGTTGCAAAGCCTGTCAATCCTCCCTCCCAAATATTTACTGAATGCATATTCTTCCTTCCCCAGCCTTAGCTTAGGCCTCAACCTCTTTGACACTGATTGTCTCTCTGTTTCTTTCCCCTTCTAACCCGGCACCCCAGAATGTCACCGGACTGGAGTTTCTGAACGAAAATCTGACCGGAGCATGCCTACTTGAAAACCTTCCACAGCTTCCATTGCTTCGAAAGTACCTTTGACTTAAGGTTGGATATTAACTAAAACTTCAGCCTGATCTATTGCTACTCTCTCCTTTGCACACTTTGTTCCAGGGATAGTGGAAAATTTCATAAATGTGCCACGCTGAACCTTGTGTCCATGCACTGAAGCATGCACCTGTCTCTGTCGAGAATCTCTTCTTTCCCTCCCTCTAAAATCCAGGGGAAAAAATTTCTCATTCTTTAAATCAGTTGAAATAGCCAAAGGTCTTCTCTGAGTAATTTCTCCCGAGTGGAATTAAGCAATCTTTTCTCTGTGCTACTCTTAAAAAAAAAAAGTTTGTTTATTTTTGAGACAGAGCAGAACGCATGCACGTGCAAGTGAGGGAGGGGCAGAGAGTGGGGGGGGAGGTGGACAGAGGATCCGAGACAGGCAGGCTCTGTGCTAATAGCAGAGAACCCAATGGGGGGCTCAAGCTCAAACCCAAGAACCGGGGGATCACCACCTGAGCCGAAGTCAGACGTTCAGCTGACTGAGCCACCCAGACGCCCCTGGCGCTAGTCATGTTTCATACATCTTTCCATTATTTCACTTGTCATTTAGAACTTTCAAAAGTTATTCCGTGTTTCACCTTACCAGCTATGGTGCTGGGTCTGGGGTCTGGCCCACGGAAGGCAACCTGTCAATGTCGAATGAATGAATGACTGAATGATGTCATAAACAACCGGACTTATTAAGTGATTTTGCCCGTTGCCCTCACTCTTGCTATTGAAAAACCTTTTGAGCCCGTCTGACATCGACTTTTACCAACTTGTAATGTGAATGTAACTTCCCAAGGGGAATGGCTCTCCACACCACTTTTATTCACACCTTCATGCTTTGGATTTGTGAGCACGTTAAGTAAGCTTTGAAGGTCTTTTAAAGCTCTATGCTAGCAAACACTACTGCTACTAGTGAATTTAAAAGTATATATATGGCTTTTGCCTTTCTCTAAGAAAAAAAAAATCTGCATGTAGGAATAAGCGAGGAGGCATCTACAGTTGGGAGCCAGGTCACAATTTCAACTCAATTCTCAGCACCTTGGTGTTGCAAGGGTTCTGTTTCAAATACAACCTACGATGCTTTCCTCACCTCCTTTCTGGAAATTGTTCTGCAGCTCACAAGGGAAGTTACTCAGGTCTTTGTAATCACAGGTTAACAAACATATTAAAAAAACTCTAGCACAAATTTTGAAACCAGAGTCAAGCCTACATTTTGAAATCCAGGGTGATAAGCAAGGTGAGATCTATATCTGTAAAAAGACTCAGGTATACATTTTAAGAGAAAGGGGGCCATGGTGGGGGTTTTTTTCATATAATTCATAGTCAAATCTGGTTCCATACAACACCCAGGGCTCGTCCCAACAGGTGCCCTCCTCAGTGCCCATCACCCACTTTCCCCTCTCCCCAGCCCCCCATCAACCCTCAGTTTGTTCTCTGTATTTAAGAGTCTCTTACGGTTTGCCTCCCTCCCTCTCTGTTTTTAACTAATTTTTTTCACCTTCTCTTCCCCCATGGTCTTCTGTTAAGTTTCTCAAGCAAATAATCCTAAAATTTGTATGGAACCACAAAAGACCCTGAATGGCCAAAGTAATAGTGAAGAAGAAAACCGAAGCGGGAGGCATCACAATCCCAGACTTCAGCCTCTACTACAAAGCTGTAATCATCAAGACAGTATGGTGTTGGCACAAAGACAGACACATAGACCGATGGAATAGAATAGAGGACCCAGAATTGGACCCACAAATGTATGGCCAACTAATCTTTGACAAAACAGGAAAGAGTATCCAATGGAAAAAAGACTTTTTTTTTTTTTTTTTTTTTTTATAAATGGTGCTGGGAGAACTGGACAGCAACGTGTAGAGGCATTTGCGGAAGAACAAAGATGACCCTGAGAAAGTAAAATATCAGAAATATGTTTGGTAATTGTGTTATCAACATTTAGGCTACAGGATAGGTGTTATCAAGTTATTTTGATCGTGGAGGGGCCGGTTTCCCTCATCACCCTACCCCTGGGTGTGCAAATTTACACACTTATATCTGTAGAGTCATGGAGCTCTGATCATACCTTTCCAGGATTGTAATTACTCTCCATCAAGTGAAAGAGACACTTGAGGAACGTGGTCAAGGTGAGGAAAGGGAAAAGGACCTTCCATTAAGGGAGCAGCAAACTACAGCTGTAAGAAAAACTTAGGCACCCTGCAATGGGTGTTAGCGGGGCGATTTCTTGGTTCCTGGGGAAACCCTGAGGTTGTGTGTTCTGCCTCCTACGCAGCTCTTCATTGCTTGGTTGTGCTTTGGGTTCAGTCATGGGTGCATGCCACCTTACCTCTTAGTCTGAAGCTGCCACAAGGCTGTGGGGGTGGGGAGAGGCCTCTAGGCTTTCTTCTTCTTCTTTTTTTAATGTTTATTTGTTTATTTTGAGTGAGAGACCATGTGCTGGCATGGAAGGAGCAGAGAGAGAGATAGAGAGAGAGTCTCAAGCTGGACACGGGCCTCGATCTCAGAAACCATGAGATCATGACCTGAGCCGAAACCAAGAGTCAGAGGCTTAACCGACTGAGCCACCCAGGCGCCTCTAGGCTTTCTGAGGTCTTAAGTGATACTCCAAATTTGCACAAGTCAGCCTCAACTTTTATTTTCAAAAGGAACAATGAAGAAAAACTTTAAAAAAAAAAATTTTTTTTTTATTGTTTTATTTTTGAGACAGAGAGAGAGACAGAGCATGAACGGGGGAGGAGCAGAGAGAGAGGGAGACACAGAATCGGAAACAGGCTCCAGGCTCTGAGCCATCAGCCCAGAGCCCGACGCGGGGCTCAAACTCACAGACCGCGAGATCGCGAGATCGTGACCCGAGCCGAAGTCGGACACTCAACCGACTGAGCCACCCAGGCGCCCCAATGAAGAAAAACTTTAATGAAGTTATTTTACATGTATTTCCATGTCAATATCTGATGTATAGGACATCATAAACCAATTGATAGTGATCTCACAGATTACTAAAAATTGTTCTGAGTCCATATTACATTTTAATACGGTTTGTCAACCCCTTAATGGTGGTTTGTGCATGAGTTTATCTCCCCAACAGGAGGATAATAAATAAGTCTATTTATACCAATGGCCAGACTGTTTTTGGGTTTTTTTTTTTAATATTTTGGAATACTAGCCTCATCTTATTTCAATAGCAGTTCGGTTGTGGTTGTGGCTTGTTATCCCAGGGTCTCTGAAAGTAGTGGGGGTTGATTCACAACGAGATGCATGTGTCTCTGAGGATGGTCAAGAGAATTTCATAGGGCACAGTCCACTGGGACCAAGGTGGCCTTTTTCCAGAATCTCTGTAGCCACAGTTTCCTGGCCAGTATGGCTATGTTAGGGAGAGTCCAGCATTGGCCTGGAAGCCCACCCTTGGGCATGGAAAGGACTTGGAATATATGTGATCATTGATGATGACAGCAAGGGCCTTCCAGGTGCTGGACAACAAGAGGTGAGAGAGAACTAAAGCCTGATCTGACCTCTAGAGCCCTTTGAAAAGTAGCCCGCATTTTCGGCATCGCACCTTGAAGGGCCTCAAGGCCACTTGTGACTGATTTTGTTCCATACTGATCTCTTGTAGTAGACAGGTGGGAAGCTGCCTGCGTTCTCCTTTGTGACTCCAAGGTGGGGGCTTACCCTATTTATAGTTGCTTTGTCCATGATTCTTCAAGTTCAAGAGCAGAGTGATCACCTTCTCCTCTGCTGGGTTCCAGTTAAACACAGGACCTGTTCTTCTGTGTACCACCGGGAGCCTGCAGCTCTCACTCAGATTCATAGGCCCCCAAGATACATAAACATCATTCTCCTTCTACCTCTACGCCTTTGAACCTGATGGGATCCTAAGAGATGCCATTTTTAAAGATCTTGGAACTTGATGGGCCCTTGTATTCTTTCCCATTTTTAGGACCACGCAACACTTAAAGATGTTAAAATTAAATTCAATTGAATGTTGGATTCTTTACATGGCTTGGCTTGACTTGAGGTCACAACTCACAGAGTCATTCTACTGATAATTCCCATGAGTCAGACATATCATCGAACAGATGTGTTTGCATTTGCTAGTTTCTTGTTTCTTCCACTGATACATAAATAAACCAGCAACACCAATATGATTAAATAGCAAAAGTTAGCAGGAATGTTAGTTTGAGCAATACAAACTTTTAAAGGTTACAGAGTTAAGCAGTGGCAATTTCACCTGGCTCGATCAAATACATTTATTTTATAAGGTGGCGTATTTTGAGTGGGATGGTTAAGGCCTTTGTTTTCAGCCTTAGAATTTAAATGGGAGAGTCCACTTTTGCCTGAAAGTAGAGGAAATGCAAGCCTCTTCAGGGCCATCCCCATCCAGACTCGTTGGACCCAAGGTCGAATTGTGAAATGGACAACAATGATCTTTCTTACTGGCCAGGCTCCCCCTACTCTGACCTTGTGTTGAGCACCTCCCCTCCCCGCCCCTCCCGACACACACAGAACTTTGGCCTACCTTGGATTGCCGCGTTCGTGTTATCAACATCTCCCAGACGGCCCTGCAGGTAGTTTTCTGTTCATATCAGCCTGCCCCTCGTATCTGTCCTGTTGAGTGACTTTGCTCTATTTTAACGAAATCTACCGAGACACAAATTTAGAAAGTCCTAGAGGGAATAACATCACTATTAAAGAAAGTACTGGTCCCAGGTTTCATTCCACTGCATAAAGCAAATAGTTCCCACACTAATTTGTACAGTGGCTTCTATTTGCCCAAAATATTTGGCCAGAGTTTGCCTGGTGCCTGTAAGTTGCCTAGCAGCGAAAGCCTCTGGCCAAGCAGGTAGGTGAAGAAGTCCTTTGAAGTGGGTGCAGAATGTTCTGCTAAGCCTGTGTGGGCTTCTGCGTGTCAGGTCCTTGGTTGTTCCTTTGGTTCTCACCCCCACTTTACACCTGAACTGTGGCCTCTGAGAAGGTTCTGGCACACCTGAACTGTGGCCTCTGAGAAGGTTCTGGCAGGATTCCCAGAGCCTGCCTTGCCGCCCAGTCGTGGCAATGGTGCTGCTTGTCATGACATTGCCTCCAGGGGCACAGACAATGGCCGGATCCCAGGTACGGACCCAACAGGCCCAGAATAGGCCTCTGCAAATTCCCACCATGCCAGGATCTAATACGGTTCAAAGGTTGTCACATATTTGTGACATTATTGCCACTCAGATTATCTTGAATATTGGCTTGCTCATCAGTTCATTCTGCAAACGTAGAATGAGTCTCAGGGCACATCCTGATGTGCGTGATAGGAATACAATATAGCATATAGCATGTAGGTCAAACACAGCAACCACAGAAAGGTAACAGAAGGAACCTTCCCCCTTCCTGATTATACAGCAATTGAAGAGTTCCTGAAATCAGTGGATCCAGTTATGTTCCATGAGGGAGTCACACACATACACACACACACACACACACACACACACACACACACACACAATTGGTTTTATTTAGTTTGGGGAAGAACTTCAAATAAAGGAAATTATTCTAACAGTCTACACTTGTCCCTGGAACTTTCCATTTCTTGATTTAGAAGATTTGCTATTTTCAGAGACAAGTGCAAAGGAGACTGACATTAATTTTCAAATCCCATTTCGTGTAAGGTGCTTTTGAGCTCCTTACAGGGCAGAGTTATTATGTATAACATGAAGATACATTGTTTACAATGTATTTTCCGCCAAAGGACTCAAAGCAGTTTACAGACATGATCTCATCTGGTTTTATAACAGTCTACAAGATAAGACTGAAACAGACTCTATTTCTTCTTGAGATATTTAGGTAACAGAAATTGAAGTAATCCAACTGACACGCCCATACCAAATCACTCTATCAACATACCTATCAGAAACAAGAATCTGGGTTTTGTCTTCAGACTCCTTAGTTTATATTGGCTAACTAGGATTGCAAGCAGCTGAATGTCAAGCTAAAACAGCAGCCAATTTAAATTACAATAAACCAGTATAAATAAAGGGACCATGAGTAATACGCTTTGTGCGGCAAACACATGTACTCGGTTTGAGAATATCACCATATTGTGTTGAATAGGAGGATATATAGAAAAACAACACTGACGCTATAAAGGAATTCCTTATCTCATAGAGGGAGGTCTGCTGGTTGCAACCATGAAGACGTGACTCTCTCTCTCTTTTGAGTCAAATCATAGGTCCATATTTTGCAAGTACCTATGGTACTGATGTAGGCATCATGGTGCACAGCAGAGGCATGGGCTCCCCCTAGGCTTGCAGATTATCTAGAAGGTTCTCATAGAGTCCTGGTGGTGTTCAAAGAACTTCCCCACTAGCATTTGCAGGCCTTTTCTGCCTATAGATTACGCTCTAAATGTAGCAGATCTGCTGTGGCAGGAGCGCATTGGTGATACAGGCATTGACTCTACTAGAAAGCCTGGGTTCCGACTCCAGGTTCTCTGTTTACCAGATATGGGGCTTCCAGCAAGTTGCTTAGCCTTAGTTTTCTCGTTTGCAAAATGAGGGTGTTAATACCTCCTTCAGAGGGTGAATGTGGGTTATTAAGTGCAAAGTGCTTCGAATAACAACTAGGGCCTAGTAAGTGCTTCTTCCCTATCAAATGAGTTCCTTTCTCAGAGGACCCAGTGCAAAGACAGTTTGGAGTAAATAGTCTGCCAAGAGATACAAAGCAAGATAGCAGAGAAGACAGGTAAGGGATGTGGCCAACCAGAGTGATAAAAACAACAGAGAAGTTTTCTGAGTTCCTCAAGGCAATGCAAATTGGGATTAAGTTCTTCAAGACAATGGAAACCTCAGCTGGAGCTGACCGGTGCTTTGCCCCAAGCCCTAAATGGAAGAGAAGGTCCTGGTAAGATACATACCTAGATAGCGTTCTACAGGGTGAAGGCATTTAAACAGCTGACTTCCCTTAGACAGGTCATTAAAAATGCTGTTTCTTTTTCCTCGTGGGCTCAATAGGAAGTTTCTGTGTATCTGAAGTGCGTTGGTGTCTGTGAAAGGGGCTTGGGATCTTTCACATAAAAAATCCTCAATATAATCTGATGCGCACATGAATGCATAAATTCATCTATCCTCATATCTGAAAAAGAAACAGCTTCTGGTGGGTACTGCATCCATTTTGTTTCATTTCATTTTAACACACACTTGTGGACAAACGTAAATTGTAAGGTGGTGGCCGTACGAAGACCCACATGGCAAAATCCGTGCCCTTAAGGAATTCACGCTCAAGTGGAAAAGGTAAAACCTGAGCTCCATTAACCCAACGCATGTTAACCAGAGACAAAGTATAGGACTGATAGAGAAAGGGTTTCTGTCCAATTGCATAGTCTGCTTCTACTTACTTCTTCTCAAGGTGTGGAGGGCTGGTTGAGGCTGAAGACGCAGGGCACAGACAAGCCCTGTAAAGTCAGCACTTACCGTGCACCTCAGGGAAATACAGTACAACCTTGGTTTGCGAGCATGACTCATTCCAGAAACATGCTTGCAATCCAAAGCACTCGTATATCAAAGTGCATTCCAAGAACCATTGGCTCGGTCGTGAGCATGTGACATCTGGCATCACGCATGACTCATGTTGCACGACGTGGCTCATTTATCAAGTTAACATTTATTAGAAGTCTTTGCTCACCTTGCAGAACACTTGCAGAACAAGGTACTCACAATCTACGGTTTTACTGTACTCTCGTTTGACCCACTACACCTGCTCAGTGATCGCTGTACTTACTACTATCTACGTTTTACGGTGGAGAAATTGGAAGCAGAAAGGGCACATCTGTTGGCCCTGGCCATGTAGCTAGCAATGGGCAGGACCAGTTTCCGCTCATTTCTGCTCCGTCCCAGAGTCCTTACCGTCCTCCCTGCTGCCCCCACGGTCACATCCATGCAGGACCTAATCCTTCCCAGCCCTGCCGGGTCATCTGGGCAGCCTCCATCCAGCATATTAGAGCTAAATAATAAAACTATCACCTGGGGAGGAAGGAAAGGAAGACCATCAAAGACTGGGAACTGAGGACTGTGTCCCAATGGGTACATATTTGTACTCAACGGTTTTCTCAAACCCTGTGAGCAAATAGGTAGCACCGAATCATCTGATATCGAGAATATAAAATTCTTAGTAAAAAGTAGAGAAGATGTTTCAATCAAGGTGGTGCCTTAGTATTTTTATCTTGATATTTAAAAACTATGCTTGAGTTAGATTGATAGTCACTTCACACTTTTTTAAACAGAAAGAGAAGAGGGGCGCCTGGGTGGCTCAGTCAGTTAAGCATCCGACTCTTGATCTCGGCTCAGATTATCTCACAGTTCACGAGTTCCAGCCCTGAGTCAGGTTTTGTGCTGACAGCATGGACCCTGGAAGGATTCTCTCTCTCTCTCTCTCCCTCTTGCTCTGCCCCTCCCCTGTACTCTCTCACTTGATCTCTCTCTCAAAAGAAATAGACCTTAAAAAAAATTTTTTTTAAAAAAAACAGAAGAAATAAGGGAATAAGTAGGTCACCTTGCCTCCCCCCAAAATAATCAGTCATACTAAACAGGAGAGAATTCCTGTCTTCTGGTCACATACACTCTCAATGGCAGGATGCCAAAATGTCATTCCTAACACCTCCTTTCAATTGCTAGCTTGATTTTGAAAGTTACATGCATTTGCTTCTTGTTTTTAGTACGTACCAAAGCAATTATGAAATTCAACCGTCCTAGTACTGACTGAAAGTAAACAAAGACTTTTTTTTTTTAATTTTTTTTCAACGTTTATTTTTGGGACAGAGAGAGACAGAGCATGAACGGGGGAGGGGCAGAGAGAGAGGGAGACACAGAATCGGAAACAGGCTCCAGGCTCCGAGCCGTCAGCCCAGAGCCTGACGTGGGGCTCGAACTCCCGGACCGCGAGATCATGACCTGAGCTGAAGTCGGACGCTCAACCGACTGTGCCACCCAGGCGCCCCAAACAAAGACTTTTAATAAAGAAAGAAACAGGGGTGCCTGGGTGGCTCAGCCGGTTAAGCTTCTGACTCTTGATTTCGGCTCACATCGTGATGTCACAGTTGGTGAGATGGAGCCCTGCCAGGGCTCTGCACTGACAGCCAGGAACCTGCTTGGGATTCTGTCTCTCCCTCTCTCTGTCCTTCCCCAACTGATGAGCTCGTGCACACTTGCACTCTTGCTTTCTCTCTCTCTCTCTCAAAATAAATAAATAACTTTAAAAAGAAGGAAATAAGCTTATCATCATAATAGAAACTTGTTTCTAATAAAAATTATAAGCATGCAGAGTGGAGTCATGATGGAGTTACAAAAGAAGGCGAGTCTACATCTAGGCAAAATTTGAGTTTGTGTCTACCCAGCCCTAAATCACATGCACTTAGTTAAACTGATAACCTGATAATGATCATTACTCGCTTGATTGATGTATAAGTCCAATAAGGTGGATTATTTAGGCAAAAAGGTATTTTCCAGGCTTAGGGTAATTTTGATTGGCCATCGTCATTGATTCAATCAACTGGTTAATTGACCAGATCTTTATTTCACATAGGCCTGTTGAAACCTGAATTTAAACCCTCCAGAGGCATGCCTTCCAGTCCCCATCCTAGTTGATTGAGCGTGGCAGCTCCAGAGCTATTTTCTGGTGCAGCCAGGCTGGAAGGAACTGCAACGAAGCACTGTTATCCTCAGTACATGCTTGTTAATGCTGCCTGAAATTCAGAGGGGCAAGTGACGGCCGATATTGACTCAGATCTCTCTAACACCTTTCTTCTTAGAAGTGCAAACCAACTTACATGAATTAAATTAGATTCTCCTGGTATTTAAACTATGCTTTAAGAGTACTACAAGGCACACTCAGGCTTTCAAGGTACCCAGCAATCGGAACAGCAGCAGGTACATGGCTGGCACTGGGTAAATGGCTGCTGAATAAACAGATAAATGGAATGAATGAATTTACAAATATTTAAGCCCGGGGTTTTAAATATTCCATTGGAAGCACAAAAGCACTTTGCATATTTTATTTTCTGGAGCTTTTCTACAAAAAGAATCGGAATCCATGTTATCTGTTACCTTTAAAGGATCCTGATGTAATAAAAAGAAGATAAATATAATCACTCTTTTCATTTTTCAAACTTCTCGCCGTGGAGTTAAGTGACTGGTTGAAGTAAATCCAGAGTAAACAGTCAGAAACAGAAACTGCCCCTCAGGTCAGAATTTCACAATCTCCTTTTTCATGGATCATTAATTTGCAATTTGCTAAACTACCAGTATAAAAGCCTACAGAAAATACAAAAAGGAAATGAAGGGTTTATTTGCTCTACCTCTGGGTTCTCTGCTCTGTGTGTATCATTGATCTTTGATTCTCTGAGCTCAATTGGGCAAAGAATAAACACATTCCAGGTAATATTATTTTCATTTAGTCAATTGATGAAATTCTTCATCAATCTTTTATCAAGCGCTGGTCATTGCTAGATTGACTTCTTTGAGTTTCATCTCCCAACTCCTAGGATCATGTGGCCAAAAAAGGGCCAAAAAAAAAAAAAAAATGGAGAAAGAAAAGCAGAAGCTGAAATAGTCTACACACTAGGTAATCATCCCATTAATAATTATGATAGGGAGTCATAAGGACACCTCGATGGTAGACTGGAAAGGGGCTGCCACAGAATATCCATACCCTAATCTGTGGAACCTGTATTACCTTATGTGGCACAAAAGGGGGCCTTGCAGGTGTGATTAAGTTAAGGATCTTGAGATAGGGAGATTATCCTCTATTATCCAGGTAGTCATCTGTATTTTTCTAAGAGGGAGACAGAACCAGATTTGACACCCATGGAGGATAAAGTGATGTGAAGGCAGAGTAAGGTGAGATTTCTGCTCCTTGAGGATGAGAGTGATTCGGTCACACCACAGAATGCCAGAGCCAGCAAAAACTAAAAGGGGCAAGGGACAGAGCCTAGAACCTCTGGAATGAGTGGGCCCTATGACACCTTGATTTTAGCCCATTAGTTTCAGGTTTCTGGCCCCCAAACGTGTGAGAGAATACAACTCTGTTGTTTTAACTCACCAAGTTTGCAGCAATTGGTCAGGAAATGCAACCAAACTCCACCTAAGCGTTTAGTCAGCCCCTGTAGGTAGCTATATATCTGGGTGTGCCTATGTGAGAGAGAAGGGGCTCTTATAGTTGTGCTCGGCTATAAGGATCCGAGAGTCACCCCATTTACTGCCCTTCTAGACTCCCAATCACAGCCGTCTTTGGAAATGTGGCTTCAAGGGAGCACGGTCTTTCTGCCGCATCTGATAACTTTCCTGTTGGGTCAGTTTCCTGGGTGAAGGCCGAGGAGCAAATTAGAACCTTTCTGCAGTGATAATAAGTATGAAGTTCAGCATCCTGTGACACTGAAAAGGAAATAGCATACGAAATAAGAAACTCTCCTGTGACTTTGAAATTCTTATGTATGTGTTCTTTGGTGTGTGTGCGTGTGTATGTGCGCGTGTGTGTTGGGACAACGGCTGGTCATGTTTATGTTCGTGAGAATCAGACTCTTCTCCATAGTGGGTTAGCCATTGGTCATGTGCCGGGCAGGCAGGGAGAATATTCATTACTGGTCATTCAGCAAATATTCATAAGCACTTTCTCTGATCATAAACTTGCCGAAGCGCCACCGAGGATGAAAAGATGTAAAGCCTGTTTATAGGCCTTATGGCACACATCATACATTGATCCAAATGAAGAATTGGAAAAACAACGAAATACAGCCATGTGAACAAAGCTATAATTACATGGCTGATTTCTTTCCTGAGACATTATTACCTTGAGTTTTGTTCTCTGTATTTCCACCCGTCCACCCCTGTTTCCAATGGGGGAATACTATTCCTTTCAGGGCAGAGCCAACAGCGCTCCTGCCATTTGCAAAAGCCTGGGCTTCTTGGATACATTCTTCATATGGACTGAATGTCTGTATCCCTCCAAAATTCATATGTCGAAGACCCAATCCCCAATATGATTGTGTTTAGAGGTAGGGCCTTGGGGGGATGATTAGATTTAGATGCTGTTGCAAGGATGGGGCCCTCATGATGGGATTAGTGCCCTTGTAAGAAAAGGAAGAGAGAGAGAGCTCTCTCTCTCTCTCTTCCTAAGTGCACACACTGAGGAAAGTCCGTGTGAGGACACAGTGAGAAGGCGGCTGTCCACAAGCCAGGAGGAGGGCTCCCGCTAGGAACCAAATTTGCCAGGACCTCGATCTTGGACTTCCCAGCCTCTAGAATCCCAAGAATGCAAATGTCTGTTGTTTAAGATACTTTGTCTGTATCAGCCTGTGCTTACAAATATAATGATACGAGGGGTCCCTGAGGCAGGACAAGGGTGAAAGTACTGCCTTTGAAGGTAGCAAGAGGGGAGAGGGAGTTATTTCCCCAACGTGGAGCGGTGGCAGAGCTCTTGGAGCGACTGCTCCTCAGGTGGGTTCCAGGAAGGTGAGGGGCCTCGGGGATACGTGGCCGCATGGCACCTCCAGAGAAGCTGGCCCGTCAGGCGCCCAGAGGCTTCTCACTCTCCAAGTGAAAGTAGCAATTGTTGACATGACCACTCAGGCTTTGACCGTGAAGACCTCAGTGATGATTGTGGTCTTTCTGCCCTATTATCTGTGGACCTCACAAGCACCCAACATTTCTAGGTAACCCAAGAGAGGGGAGGGCACCCACCCATGGGGTTTCCCACCTGCTTGGTGGCACAGGGGCTCCGAGTCTGGGTTGAGTGGATTTCCAAAGAGCAAAAAAGTATGATATTTCGCACACCTCAGCTTAGGGATGCATATTTCTACTTCTTCAACAGTCCATCCCATGTTGCAACTTCCTTGGCCTACCTTGTATCCTCCCAATCCACCCCTGAGCTCACCAGCCTGGATCTAATTACAAATCTAATCTCTCCCCCCCATACCGTACATTTTCAGGACTCAGCTAGACTCCCATCTGCTCCAAAAAGCTCTCCTAGACTCTTCTAGTCAGAATTAATCTCTCCTTTCTGCACATTCAACATTCCATATCTCTATTTTGCACTTACCATTACTTGCCTCCTAGGATGTGACTATCCAGGGTGTGTCTGTTTTCCCAGACTGTGAATTCCCGGACACGGGGTAGGTGCCCTGTGGGATCTGCCCTTCGGCCCTTTCTCCTCCTGGGATCCCACCACCTTGTCACTCCTTCCCCCCAGGCCCCCCAAAGCGGTCTTTTCTCTGAGGGGTTTTCAGTAATTGTTGAATTTAATCTAAATGCAGTCTCTGGTCAATGAGAAGAGGCAGAGAAACACTTGAGATGAAGGAATCACACCAGACATTAGTTGGGTCCCCCAGGAGAGGTGAGTTTGTTTTTCTAAACCCCCTGAATGAACCCCCACGTTGCAAACAGGGTGCCACTCTTTTTTTTTTTTTTTAATTTTTTTTTCAACGTTTATTTATTTTTGGGACAGAGAGAGACAGAGCATGAACAGGGGAGGGGCAGAGAGAGGGAGACATAGAATCGGAAACAGGCTCCAGGCTCTGAGCCATCAGCCCAGAGCCTGACGCGGGGCTCGAACTCACGGAACGCGAGATCGTGACCTGGTTGAAGCCGGATGCTTAACCGACTGCGCCACCCAGGCGCCCCAGGGTGCCACTCTTGAGACCTGAAAAAGGTAGAGAACTCGGAATTGGGATTGGCTTCCTTACCCACAAGGAATGATTCACCCTGGAAAAAAATCTGACAAAACAAGTTCTTTTCATACGAAAAAAAAAAAAAAATCTCATTAACTTGGGCTTCAGCAATCCAGATTTCAAAATAGCAATAATAACCAACATTTGAATAGTGCTTTCTGTTTATGAAAAGCAATTTTACACACTTAAAACCTACTTTATCCTAGCACAGTCTTTTGGGGGATGTATCAATCCCAAACCGAGGTGCAAATAAAATCAGTCAGGGTAAACAATTTGTCTCCAACCCGGGTCTTTTCATTTTTTCCTCCACAAAAGCACACTTGACTAAAGGCCGAGGTAGCACCAAGCTGCAGATCCAGCCTATGCATAAATTCTCTCCAAACCTTGACTGTAGGGGCACCCGGAGGGGCTCAGTCCGTTAAGCGTCCGACTTCGGCTCAGGTCACTATCTCACCATTTGTGGGTTCGAGCCCCGCGTGGGGCCCTGTGCTGACAGCTCAGAGCCTGGAGCCAGCTTTGGATTCTGTGTCTCCCTCTCTCTCTGCCCCTCCCCCACTCATTCTCTCTCTCTCTCTCTCTCTCTCTCTCTCTCTCTCTCTCCCCTTCAAAAATAAATAAAAACATTAAAGGGGCGCCTGGGTGGCGCAGTCGGTTAAGCGTCCGACTTCAGCCAGGTCACGATCTCGCGGTCCGTGAGTTCGAGCCCCGTGTCAGGCTCTGGGCTGACGGCTCAGAGCCTGGAGCCTGTTTCCGATTCTGTGTCTCCCTCTCTCTCTGCCCCTCCTCCATTCATACTCTGTCTCTCTCTGTCCCCCCAAAAATAAATAAACGTTGAAAAAAAAATTTTAAAAAAAATTAAAAAAAAATTTAAACCCTGACTCTAACGTGGTGAGGTTGAAAGCATGCTTTAGTAAGCAAATTAACAGTACAAAAAAATTAAATGGAGAATTGTTAAATTACTTAGGTGAATAAGCTTGAGAAACATGCTCCTGTAGAGGCAGGATTATTAGGAAACAAATCAGGCATGTTGCAGAATATTAGTGAACTGTGATGATTATACTTCATCCTTATTTATTTACTAAAACAAGTCCTTGAAGACCCTTTATCAGACACCATTTGATCAGCCAAACTTGAGTTCATGTGTGCTCGAAGGCAATCAAAATTGTATCTCTTTAAAGCGGAGTCTATACCCTCAAACTGTGGTCTCTCAAGCAGTTAGTTAAAAAAAAGCAGCGTGGCACTCCCTTGTCTTCCTTTGTTAGACTTTGCTCGGACACAGCTGTGCACAGGTACCTGACTTTATCGGGAAAAGTCTACATCCTAGGCCTTCGTAGAAAAGTAGTCTCTCCGCCCTGTGCAATAGAACGGGGATGCCTAGTCACTTTATTTTTCTAAAGGAAATTCGGGGGCCAAAAACATCACATGCCATGCATTAAAGAAGGGCCAAACCTTGGTTTATAAGATTTCAGGACAAAGCACAAAAGGGCAAAAGAAGGTTGCAAAAGCAGAAATGAAAGTTTTGCTTAGGTGAAAGGGCTCTTTATGGAGGAGACTTTGTTTTTTAGAAATCTGTCTCTTCGGGAGAGTTTTTGCAAAGCACAGAAGTGAAACCTCATTCGTCGTGTGAACTCAGAAAAGGACCACTGCCTAGAGTCTTTGGTTCTCTGGTATACGACGGGCCCCTCCCTGACCACGGATTTCTCTCTGCCAGCTTTACAGAGCTGTGATTAACGTCCAATTTTCTTGGAAGCTTTCATTTCCACGGTTAGTATTGAGTTTTGCATGCTTTGCACGCTGGGATCCGATCACCTCTGAGTTCTTGGAAAGACGTGGTGGTGCTCAGCTTGCTTTGGGAAGTGGTGATGTTGGGTCACATTCGTCACCATTTCCGTAGAAGGAAACAGTCCTTCGTCTCCTTTTATGTAAGACAGGAAAGAAGAAAATCTAAAAGTCTCTTTAGCTGTTGCCTGGGGTTTATCCTGCGGTTTGCGAATGTTTTTCCAGTCACGGTAACAGGCTTTGCACGAGCAAAGTGCAGACCAGGGAAGCCCTGAAAAAGTGACCTGTCAACCTTGCACCAACAGAAATAGGTCGAGTCATCTCCCAGGGAGTGCTTTATTAGTGTGGACAGCATAGAAATTTCTGGACACAGAGGCAGATGCTAATATGTGAGACCTCAGTCTGGGCTGTGAGACTGTCTAGTTCTCGTCACTGACCCCTGCCCCCGGAAAGCATCCTGTTACACCCCAACCCCCAGGTCCACCCACGCATTATCTTCGTGGTCTGCCCTGCCCCTTAGTCTCCCACTCCTTGTCTCTGGTATTCTAGACGCCCCTGAGGGCAAGCACTCTCACACTTCATGTGCTTTCCCATCTCCTGGGACGTTGTCAAAATTCAGATTCTGATCAGCTAGGTCTGGGTCAGGGTCTGAAATTTCTTTCTTTCTTTTTTTACTTCAAATTTTTTATGTTTATTTATTTTGAGAGAGAAAGCACGCACGTGAGTGGGGGAGGGGCAGAGAGCGAGAGGGACAGAGAGAGAATCCCAAGCAGGTTCCACCCTGTCAGCACAGAGCCTGACGCGGGGCTCGATCCCATGAACTGGGAGATCGTGACCTGAGCCAAAATCAAGAGTAGGACGCTTCACCAACTGAGCCACCCAGGTGCCTACGGAATTCATTTATTTATTTTTCTTTCACTTTTTTTTTTTTTTAAGGTTTATTCATTTCTGAGAGACAGAGCACAGGCAGTGGGGTGGGGAAAGAGACAGGGGGACACAGACTCCGAAGCAGGCTCCAGGCTCTGAGCCATCAGCACAGAGCCCAACACGGGGCTCGAACCCACGAACTGTGAGATCATGACCTGAGCTGAAGTCAGACGCTTAACCGACTGAGCCGCCCGGGCGCCCCTGAAATTCATTTCTAGCAAGGACTCAGGTGACACTGATACTGCTGGTCCATGGAACACATTTTGAGGGACAAAAGCTTCTAGACAAGCTAAACTTTTAAGCATTTCCTCCCTTCACTACTATTAAACATTTACCCCAAATTCGGATAATTTGTTTTTCTTCTTCAGAGCCTGGTGACACAGGTGCATGAGCTGTGGCACCAACAGCTCTGGGTTAGTCCCGGATCTCGGTCTCATCAACTCTAAAATGGGCGGTAACAGTCCCTGCACGCAGAATAAAGCAGACGAGAAACAAGAAAGTGTTTGTGAGTAGAAACCCTCAAGTGCCTTGTAATCATTAGTTAACCTGTACTATCTCCCAGACACAGTGACAGGGGGAACTTTTAATCCCAGGACCTCAGTGGCCCACCCATAACGAAGTGAAATTTTTACTACCGGCTGTGTTCGGTACATTTATTTGGTTCATTCTGTGTTTTACCGGTGGGTGAGGTTTTGTGTCCCAAAGACAGGTGTCCAAGCTCCTCCTTGTGTTTCTTGTCTCAGACTTGGTTGGGGAGGGGGGCGCGGGCTGGATCCTGGTGGCAGTCCCGCCCTGTTTGTTCATTTCATTTTCTATCTCTTCCTTCCATGCAGATAACTCTCTCTGCTGTCTTCACGCTGCTCCCTGACTTCCTCACCCCCGTGTTCTCTGCCTGAGATTTCAGATCTGGTGGGAGGTGGGGGAGTAGAAGCGGGAGATCCCCATTTTGTGTTGGGTTTGAGCTCGTCTGTATCTATTAAGAAAGTAGATCGTGCCTTCTGGACCCCCCAAGCTCCGGACTTGCTCACGCGTTGAGGGGCATTGCAAAGATGCCGCAGGGACATTTGGTGTAGAATTTTTCATACTTGTGAAAAGTCAGCACTGATTGGAAAAATGTGACAACTATCACTTTATTTGTTGTTAGATACAATGATGTATCTAAATCTTTACTGGCACCTGCACCCCTAAGGGCAGACGCTGTGACTGATCCCTCAACACCACGCAGTCCCCAGCCACTGAGGAAGAGCAAAGAGGTTTGGAGAATTGCTCTCTGTCTCAGCACAGACCGTGATCATTTTATTTTTTATCTTATATATTTTTTAAGTTTATTTATTTTGAGAGAGAGAGAGAGAGAGAGAGAGAACACAGGCGGGGGAGGGGCACAGAGAGAGGGAGGGAATCCCAAGCAGGTGCTGTGCTGACAAAGCTCCTGAGGTGGGGCTCAATCTTACGAACCATGAAATCATGACCGGAGCCGTAATCAAGAGTCGGACAATTGACCAACTGAGTCACCCAGGCATCCCAGAACCCAATCAGTTAAAAGCTTTTTTCAATGCTTATTTATTTTTGAGAGAGAGAGAGAGAAAGAGCGAGCTGGGGAGGGACAGAGAGAGAGGGAGACAGGATCCGAAGCAGGCTCCAGGCTCTGAGCTGTCAGCACAGAGCCCGAGGTGGGGCTCGAACCCATGATCCGTGAGATCACGACTGGAGCCAAAGTTGGACACTCCGCTGACTGAACCACCCAGGTGTCGCCGGAACCTGATCAGTTTCAATCGGTCATGGTAATCCCCCCCCACCCCCCGGACTCAGGAACCCAGGCCCCAGTTATCAGATACGGATTGACAGGTGGGCACATGGCATGTTGGGCCCAATCAGGCAGACGGGAAGGACTCTTGGCACTCTCTCTCTCTTTCGCTCTTTTTCCAAACTTGAACAGAGACTCATGGAGACTTTTTTCTTCCAGGAAACCACCCAGCACCTGTGAAGGAACCAGAATGAAGAAGACACCATGGAGGGCGGACCAAGAGATGAGAAGGGCCCCCGGCCTGGCTGCTGTGATGGAACTGCTGAGTCGGTGAGCTCAGAAACGACTTCGGTCAGGCTCTCTGTTGCCTGAAGCTGAAAGCATCCTAAGAGACGGATTTGGCATATCCACCGCCTCCCGATCTTTCCGTCGTGGCCATCTACTCATTCATGCATTTACCAATGAATTTACAGAGATTCATTCTCAGAGCGCCTATTGTGCGCCAGGCTCAGTTCTAAGTATTAAGGATATAATCACAAATTAGACACAGTTCCTGAGCTCACGAATTCCTGAGCTCGTATTCTAGTAGGTGATTATAATCCACTGCAATAAACGTAAGTAGAAGATACGAAAAATAAGACCATGTCGGCTGGGGCTGAGCCACTGTGATTGAGCAGGCAGGCCCTAAATTGAAGGTGCTGGGGATACAGGGCTTCAGAAGTGTCAGAGGAGTAATGGATTCTCACAGCAGGGCCTAGGAGAGGTTCGCCCACCATAACACGGATCAATCCATTTCCTTCCAGGTGTTGCTGTGGGGGGAGAAAGCAGAGGCCTGCAGAAAATCCACTAGAACACCATTATATGCAGGTAGTTCTCAGTCCTGCTGTCCCATGATGTTGTCACCCCAAATTTGGCAACAGGATCTAATATTTCCATAGTTTCTCGTTAGCACGTGAACACGTTGAGTCTCATTTCCTTTCTCTTTCAACACTCTTAAGTTCACTTACTTATTTGTGTATTTATTTATTATTTTGAGAGAGAGAGAGAGAGAGAGAGAGAGAGAGAGAATGTGAGCAGGGGAGGGGCAGAGAGAGGAGGAGAGAAGCCCAAGCAGGCTCTCCAGGGTCAGCACAGAGCCCAGTGCGGGGCTCGATCTCACAAGTGGCGAGATCGTGACCCAAGCTGGGATGAAGAGTTGGGATGTTTAACCGACTGAGCCACCCAGGCACCCTGAAGTCACTTAATTCCTGATAAGAAAATGTCTGAAGCAGGAAAAATATACGTGTATGTTTAAGGGCCGTGTACAGATGAAGGGAACATGCTTTGAACCTGTCAAAAGCGTCATAAATATAAAGAATGGCTTTTTTTTTTCACTAGCACCGTGTTAATATTTCTTGATCATGCCACAAAGAGAGGTACCTGAAATGTTAGCCACTGGAAAGATACAGACTCAGGCACCTGGATGCATGTAGTTATTACAAGGAGAACATTAACTGTTCACATCGAACACTGAAGATAACATGTTATACATTGTAGTAAGGAGAGGCTTATGACCCACTTATTTCTCTGACACATGAACGTATAGAAAATAATCTCGCTCTCTTCCTCTGGTTAACAATGAGGTGAACCCTTCACGGACCCAGGGGTTTTCTTAGCTTCATTAGCTGCTGTCACTGCGGGAGCCCCTGAGTCGACAAGACGTTCATTACCGGATTACTCCTCGCCCTGCCATCCATAACGTCCCCCAGCTTCTGGGAAAGAAGTGAGGGTAACAAAGCTTCCTGCAAAACAACACTTCTGGTTCTGAAAAGATTTGTTCCGGAATTTGCTGTTTTTAAGGACTTGCGTTTGACTCCCATGAGGTTTCATAAAGATGTGAATTTTATCTGTTTCCAAAAATATGCTCATATTGTGTCTTTCCTTGTAGTCAGGATTTGTAGAATAGCCAAAGAAAAAAAACACATTTTTCCCCTAGCTGTCCTGTATTGTTCGCCCGAAAACAGTTGCCGTGCGTAGACACGGCTGGAATTAGCCAACATCATTCTTTGTCTCAAGTAAACCAGAATATATATAAAATAAGTTATAGGAGTATCTTTGACTCATGGCTGAGTTCAAATCACTGTTGATTAGAGCCCGACAATCTAATGACTGTTAAGGGAAAAAGAATTTATGATGCTAAGTAGTTACTTCTAATGTGGCCACAAAGCTTTATTTCCCCTGTAATCTTCATTAGAACATCCACAATTTTATGTCATATTTTTCATATATAATACAGCACCAGGAACACTTAGCGTCAGAAGAGAGGTTTTGGGGGCACCTGAATGGCTCAGTAGGTGAAGCATCCAACTTCGGGTCAGGTCTCTGCGGTTCGTGAGTTCAGGCCCCACATCGGGCTCTGTGCTAACAGTGCGGAGCCTGCTTGGGATTCCCTCTCTCTCTCTGCCCCTCCCCCACTTGTGCTCTCTGTCTCTCTCCCAAAATAAATAAATACACTTAAAAAAAAAAAAAAAAGAAGAGAGGCTTTGAACTGAGGTTTGATGTGTAGACTACAATTAACTCCTTAGTCTTTTGAAAAGATGTTCCAAATTTTTTTTTTTTCGGTTCACTGCCAGAACTAAAGTCCTAGAAGGTTCTGGGGAGTCATACCTCTTGCGCTCATGCATGCAACGGTTGTGTAAGAACGGCTGAAAACAAAGGGAAAGAGAACGTTTTCTTTCCTCTGATTGTTGAATCTATTCCCTTCCCCAGCCTTGGCTCCCAGAAGCATTTTGAGGTACATGTGGAGAGTCTCTGTGTAGTTTCAAGGTACCCACTGCCAACTGAGGAAACCCAGGGCATAGCGACAGGAAGGCGGGTGTGACAACTCAAGCGTGGAGACATGAGTGTGAGTTGCCTGTGTGTCCTTCACTAGGTCACACACATTCTCTGTGTTTTGGAACCAACCTTGCTTTTACGTTGAAAAGGCACCTTGATGTTGTAACATAAAACAGGTGTGACGGGGGATGCCAACAGGAAGAAAAGATATTCCCTGCTTTCCACGCTCAGCTAGATGAAAGGCGCTCTCTCTGGACTGAAGAGGAAGGCAAGAGTGGAAGGGAAAACAAATCGAGAAAACTCAGGGACGGGTCTCTGCCTCTTGCCAGGAGGAAGCGTGAGAGGCAGGAAAAGGTTCCAAGAGAAGTTCGGGGATCTGAGAGTAGAGAATTCCCCTTCCCTATGGATTCTTCGAGAAGTCCCAGAGTCCTTTGGCTGAAGGCTGGTGAAGAATGGGTATGTTCCACACGAGGAGGCGGGGGTTGCGGCCCATCCCGGCGTTTCCAGGGTCCCAAGCGGGAGGAAAGCATTACCTGAGTGGGAGAGAGAGAAACGGTAATGATGGGCCACCGGGCCTGCCGAGGGTCTTAGAGGGGGAGCAAGGATGAGGTGGGGCAGGTGGCCAAGAGCCAAGGGGGACAGAGTGAGCATCCCCGGATTGCCTGGGTGCATTACGGTTCTCCGGAGAAACAGAACCAACAGGAGATAGGTGGTGGTATTGGGAAAGAGATTTGTTACAAAGTATTGGCTCACATGATTACAGAGGCTGAGAAGTCCCATGACGTTCCGGTGGGAGCCCCAGGACGGCTGGTGCTGTAGTTTCAAAGCTCCAGAGCCAGAGATGGTGTAGATTCCGGTCTGAGTGGAAGGGCCTGAGTGCTGGGGAGACTGATGGCTCAGTGCAGCAGTGAGGCAGAGAGGGCAAATCCTCCCTTCTCCCACCTCTTTGTTCCATCCAGGCCCCAACAGATTAGATGATGCCGCCCACACTGGGGAGGGCAATGCACTTTACTCTTCCTCCCGGTTCAAATGCTGATCTCTTTCCCAGACACCCCCATAGGCACGTCCTGAAATAATGTTTAACGAGCTATCTGGGCATCCTGCGATCCAGTCAAGTTGACACATGAAATTAACTATTACACCACCTCATTATTTAGAGCGGAGCCTCTGGGGCCTTCTAAAGTTCCCAGTGCCTGGCCCATGGCCCGTTCCAGTTAATCACCATCTCTGAGGATGATAATGCAGGCATCACTATGTTTTCAATCTACCCGTATAATTTCAACCTGGAATCAAGGTGGGGAACCCGCTGATCCAATTTGTTCTGCACACCCTTGCCGCTCACTCAAAGTGCGGTCTGCAGACCAGCAACATCAGCAACACCCGGGTGTGTGTTAGAAATGCAAACCCTCGGGTCCCATCCCAGACCTTCTATTCAGAATCCACGATTTAAAACCCTCCCCCCGGGGGCTCCTACACACATTACAGTTTGAGAAGGCTGGTGCTCAGTCAGGGGTGACAGCCGGATGAGATAAGGTTGACCTTATCAGCAGTAGAAGGCCCACGTAGGGTGACATCCGTGATTTCCAGCCTTGTGGAATGTTTAAAAATACAGATGCCCGGGCTTTATTCCAGCCCTTTGAGATCTGAAGGCCTGAATGGCGGAGCCTTGGCTTTGGCATATTTCAAAATCACCTGGGTTGATGTTAATGGGTGGCCAGGGTTGAGACCTGCTGACTAAGACCCAGAAGCTGACAGCTCCTTCCCTATAGGCACCTCCAGGAGAGAAGGGAGGGAATGGGCCAGTGGGGCATTTCAATGTGAATGTGACCCACTGGCAAGCCTGAATTGACTTAGAAGTCATTGAAACAGATTGAGCTCACGTGGAGGCAACCAGATTGAGTATTTGCACCCGTTAGAATCTGGCTTAGCGACACATCATTGTACTGAGTCTTATAAAGATAAGGACACATTTTTGCAAGGGCAACCTGTGATTGTGAAATTACTCCATCTATCCAGTGCTGTCACGGTGCCTGGCACATAGTACTTCCTCAATGAATGGTTATTGTTTTTAAGCAGCTAATACGTAGCCACTATACCTCCTTTGGTTTCTGAATGTGGAGATGGGTATCTTGCAACAATTTTAGAAACCATCTCTTTCAATGTTCCCTCTCTTTCATTCTCTCCATCAATAACCTGTAATTAGATGTATATCAGGTCTTCTCATGCTATTCTTCATGACCCTAACCAATCTGCCATATTTCAGCTCTGACTCTCCATGCTGCATTTTGAGTAATTTCTTCAAATCTAGTTTTTAGTTCATGAATTCTTTCTTAAATTAGGCCAATCCTCCTGGCAATGGGTCTTTTAAGCTTTATATTTTATTCTATTTCTATTAATAAAATAAATATTTCTTTCCTTTCCTTGTTTCTATTATTTTATTATTTATTTATACTTTGAATCCCTCTTTTATACCCTCAAACAATTAAATCATACTCCATTTGTAGTCTTTGTCCAACATCAAAAATTATTGGGAGCTTGATTTCGCTGTGTGTTGTTTCTGCTGGCTCTTGCACATTGTAAGTGGAAGCTCATCTTTGTAGTGTGTGTGTGTGTGTGTGTGTGTGTGTGTATTTGGGCATGTGTGAGTGTCTATAAGTTCATGCATTATTTGTACAAATCCTTTGAGCTTCTGTAGGTAATTCCTTTTGGCTTACCCAGCAAGTATTTGTATTGGCTTCTTCTAGGCTGCAGTAGGCATTAGCAACCATGACACTTGAAGAAAACTTATTAGCTTGAAGTCTGTAGGACAACACAAGTATAGTGAATTTGAGCAGCAAATCTGCAAAAGATTCAGCTTTCTACTTGGAGTCAAACTTGTCTCCCTTCTACCCAAAGCCAAGCTGGAAGTAGCATTTTTCCTTACTGCCTCCATCTGCAAGGTAAGTGTAGTTCTGGTAGACCTTTACAGTGAGAGCAGTCCCTTGACATCCCAGTTTTATGCATGGTCTCTATTATTAGATTCCCACTTTAGGTGAGCTCTTGCCTTTCTCTGTTTGTCCCTGCGCCCCATGCAGCTGTCAAAGCAGAAGCTTCAAATCCCCAGGGTCAGCCCCTACTCCCGAGGAGACAGCCAGTTTACGTGCGTGCTTACCTCCCTATATTTCTGCTTTTGTTTTCTGCTTGGCCTCCGGTAGAGCCCTTTCTTTATTGCCAGCTCAATAATGCATTTTTTTCAGTGATTTTTTTTTTAAAAGAACCTTATCCACCATTTTCAGTTGCTTCACAGGGAAGCTTTTCTGGAGTAACATACCTCAGTATTGCCAGACATGGAAAACCTCTTAGTAATTTCTGTCCTAGCAAAAAAACAAAACAAAACAAAATACCACCACCACCAGCAATAACAACAAAACACACACACACTTTTTTTATTTTTGGCCAGCTTTCAAGGCTCAGGAAGAGAAGCTGTAGATATGTAAGAGAAGCTGTAAGAAATGTAGATATCTTGGCACAAAAACAGACACTCAGAACAATGAAACAGAAATAGAGAACCCAGACATGGACCCACAAACGTATGGCCAACTGATCTTTGACAAAGCAGGAAAGAATATCTAATGGAATAAAGACAGTCTCTTCAGCAAGTGGTGCTGGGAAAACTGGACAGTGACATGCAGAAGAATGAACCTGGACCACTTTCTTACATGATCCACAAAAATAAACTCAAAATGGATGTAGATGGGAAGCCATCAAAATCCTCAAGGAAAAAGCAGGCAAAAACCTCTTTGATCTTGGCCCCAGCAACTTCTTACTCAACACGTCTCTGGAGGCAAGGGAAACAAAAGCAAAAAGAACTATTGGGACCTCATCAAAATAAAAGGCTTCTGCACAGCGAAGGAAACAATCAGCAAAACTAAAAGGCAACTGACAGAATGGGAGAAGATATTTGCAAAAGACATGTCAGATAAAGGGTTAGTATCCAAAATCTATAAAGAACCTCTCAAACTCAACACCCAAAAAAGAAATAATCCAGTGAAGAAATGGGCGAAAGACATGAATAGACACTTCTCCAAGGAAGACATCCAGATGGCCAACTGACACATGAAAAGATGCTCAACATCGCTCATCATCAGGGAAATACAAATCCAAACCACAATGAGATACCACCTGACACCTGTCAGAATGGCAAACATTACCAACTCAGGCAACAACAGATGTTGGCGAGGATGCGGACAAAGAGGATCTCTTTTGCAGTGTTGGTGGGAATGTAAGCTGGTGCAGCCACTCTGGAAAACAGTATGGAGGTTCCTCAAAAAATTAAAAATAGATCTACCCTACGACCCAGCAATTGCACTACTAGGTAGTTATCCAAGGATACAGGTGTGCTGTTTCAAAGGGACACAAGCACCCCCATGTTTATAGCAGCACTATCGACAATAGCCAAAGTATGGAAAGAGCCCAAATGTCCATCAATGGATGAATGGATAAAGAAGATGTGGTATATATACACAATGGAGTATTACTCGGCAATCAAAAAGAATGAAACCTTGCCATTTGCAACTACGTGGACAGAACTGGAGGGTATTATGCTAAGTGAAATTAGTCAGAGAAAGACAAATATCGTATGACTTCACTCATATGAGGACTTTAAGAGACAAAAAAGATGAACATAAAGGAAGGGAAACAAAAATAATATAAAAACAGGGAGGGGGACAAAACATAAGAGACTCTTAAATATAGAAAACAATCTGAGGGTTACTGGAGGGGTTTTGGAATGGGGGATGGGCTAAATGTAAGGGGCATTAAGGAATCTACTCCTGAGCTCATTGTTGCACTATATGCTAACTAACTTGGATGTAAATTTAAAAAAAAATAAATTAAATATCAACAATTAACAATTAAAAATTAAAAAAATTAAAAAAAAAAGAAACGTAGACATCTTTCAGAACAATAAGGCCTGGTTCCGAGGACCAACATTTAAACTTATGCTCCTCGTCACCATTTGCCAAAGTCATGTTGCAGGAATAAAAGAGACAAAATGAAATTTTGGGAAGTTCTTGGCTCTTTGAAGAGTGTTGGTTATTTAAATTTTTGCAAAAGCAGCAAAAATCTCCCTGAGCCAGAGAGCCACACGAAAACCGAAGTGATAATCCTATCCTGATGCCGATTTAGATGTTGACAGAAGGCTGAGTGGGAAACTCTGTGGCACATCCCAAGGATGAAAAATCATTTACCTTTGTTGAGGCTTCTAATGAAGACTCGAAAAACCGTCGAATAGAGGACAGCAATAGCACTCACCAAAAATAATGGCTCCCATAAACATCATCTCGTTAGGTATTATGATGCCAGTGTATTTGTTAAGTCCCTTCGTTTCTTGGGCCCACACATGACTATTTAAAATCTGTCATCTCCGTTATCCAACTGGTCACGGAGAGTCTACGGCAGTGTCAGAAATGGCCCATATTTCAGCCTCAAAAGATTAGAACTACCGGTTCTTCAAACAAGGTCAAAGACATTCTCGAACCGCGTTAGGTAACATGCCACGGTTGTCTGCATAAAATACATGAATCACCCTACTTGAAAGCGTTTCCTTTCCGCCTAAATGCCACGTCTGGAGTTTTTGACAAGAGTGGCCACCCAGGCTTAATTTTTTTCCAGTTTTTGAAATTATCGATTCTGTCTAGATAAGAAGGATAAGAGGTAAGTCTATTTTAAACTGGATTTGACAAACACCGACTAGATTGGCCTCCTGAAAGGTGACAAAACGCAGTTATAAAGAAGTCAGGGCACAAGTGGTGTGCAAAACAGCAGGCCCATCCCAGGAATGTTCACCTGAGCCTGCACTGTGGCTCACATACGTGTTGACCCTGTCACGGCTCTATTCTCCTCACCTGCCCGTTTGGCATTCTTGTTGGCATGCTCTGTGTTGGCTCACCTTCCTGCGAGGTTCCTTTACCCCACATCGCCTTGACATAGAACACTCCCCCAGGCGTTATCCTCCTCGGGGCAAGAGCTGACACGGTCCCTGCGAATAAAACAAAAAAAATGTTTTACCCAGATTAGCCATAAGTTATATCATTTCCTTTGATGTTCCGAATTCCCAAACTGATTTTATGAAAAATATGATACCCCAAATACATTCTTTGACAGACATTTCAGCCAGTAAAAATGAAGGAGGAGTTAACTTTTGATTGTACGGAAGAAGTCGAAACAATTCTCAGTGTGATTTTCTCCTTTGCAAATGGACTGGATGGTGAAATATACATAACATAAAGTTTATGATTCTAACCCTAGTTAAGTGTACAATTCGGTGGCCCTGAGTACATTGACATGATTGTGGAATCATCATAGCTATCCCTCTCTAGAACCCTTCTATCATCCCAATAGAAGCATCTATTAAACGATCCCTTCTCATTACCCCCTTCCCCTGGCCCCTGGAACCATCATTCTACCTTTCGTCTCTATGAATTCGACTGCTCTAGGTGCCTCATAGAAATGGAATCATGTAACATTTGTCCTTTTGTGTCGGGCTTCTTTCCCTCAGCACAGTGTCTTCCAAGTTTAGCCACGTTGTAGCAGGTGTCAGAATTTCTTTCCTTTTCATGGCTGAATACTATTGCATTGTATGGCTAGACCACATCTTGTCTATCCATGCAACAATCGGTTGTTTCTACCTTTCGGCCAGTGAGAATAGTGTGACTATGAGCCCAGCGCGCACATATCGGTTGAGGCCCTGCTTTCAATTCCTTTGGGTATTTGCCCAGAAGGGGTATTTCTGGATCATACAGTAGTTCTGTGTTTAATTTTTTGAAGAGCCACCATACTGTTTTCCACAGCTGCTGCACTATTTTACATTCCGACCTGGCACTGAGGACTCAGTTTCTCCGCATCCTCACCAATATTTGGGTTGTTGTTGTTGTTGTGTGTGTGTGTGTTTGTTTTTTTTTTTTAATGATAGCCATTTTAATGGATGAGAGTGGTTATCTCACTGTGCTTTTGATTTGCCTTTTCCTAATGATTAGTGATGCTGTGGGGATTTTTTTATGTTTAAAAAAAATTTTTTTTAAGTTTATTTATTTGAGAGAGACAGAGACAGCATGAGTGGGGTAGCGGCAGAGAGAGAGAGAGCGAGAGAGTCTCAAACAACAGTGCAGAGCCTGATGCGGGGCTCGAACTCATGAACCATGAGATCAGGACCTGAGCTGAAACCAAGAGGACGCTTACCCAACTGAGCCACCCAGGTGCCCCGTTTTTTTTGTTTTGTTTGTTTTTGTTTTTGTTTTTTAGTTTTTTTGTTTGGGTTTTTTTTGTTGTTTTTTGTTTGTTTTATGTTAAAAAATTTTTTTTGATGTTTATTTATTTATTTGTTTTTTTATGTACTATTTTTTTCTATTTATTTATTTATTTTTTATTTATATATGAAATTTATTGTCAAATTGGTTTCCATACAACACCCAGTGCTCATCCCAAAAGGTGCCCTCCTCAATACCCATCACCCACCCTCTCCTCTCCTCCCTCCCACCCCCCATCAACCCTCAGTTTGCTCTCAGTTCTCAACAGTCTCTTATGCTTTGGCTCTCTCCCACTCTAACCTCTTTTTTTTTTTT
>NW_024412467.1:10483635-10615490 GCF_014898765.1 Herpailurus yagouaroundi
AGACTGTCTTTTTTCCATTGGATGTTCTTTCCTGCTTTGTCAAAGATTAGTTGGCCATACGTTTGTGGGTCTAGTTCTGGGGTTTCTATTCTATTCCATTGGTCTATTTGTCTGTTTTTGTGCCAGATGTTTATTTATTTTTGAAGGAGAGAGAGACAGAGTGTGAGTGGGGGTAGGGGGCAGAGAGGGGGAGACACAGAATCCAAAGCAGGGCTCCAGGCTCCAAGCTGTCAGCACAGAGCCCGACGCTGGGTTCAAACCCACAAACCGTGAGATCATGACCTGAGCCAAAGTCAGACGCTCAACCGCTCAACCGACTGAGCCACCCAGGTGCCCCTGTTTTTGTTTTTATGTTTCTGATGTGTTTCCCCATATCTGTTTGTCTTGGGGAGAGACTCACCTGCCAGGGAGTACTTTTGATTTGGGGAAGCAGCTGGAGCTCAAGCTTTCCCATTTTGCTTTCCCCAGGGGGATTCAGTGCAGCTCGATTATCCAGATTTGAGGAGACAACTAGCTTCTGGATACATCGTCTCAATTTCTTTAATCCCCAAAGAAAACAATGCGCCAGAGCCAGACATCTCCTTCCCTTTGTTCTTTTGTCTTTAGGCGCTGCTTTTGGGGCGGGCGTCCTCCTAGCTCAGCCCTCCCAGAAAAGCAGTGTGAGAGGGGCCGAGCAGCTTCTGAGGACAGGTAGGTGACCCCAGAGCTCTGCTCCAGGAGGCCATGTCGCGGAGTGTGGCACACACAGGTGTCACTGTAGAGGAAAGGAGCCTTGATGTGTCGCAAGCATAGAACTTCGGCTCAGGTCATGATCTCGCGGTCCGTGAGTTCGAGCCCCCCGTCGGGCTCTGTGCTGACAGCTCGGAGCCTGGAGCCTGCTTCGGATTCTGTGTCTCCTTCTCTCTCTGCCCCTCCCCTGCTCACACTCTATCTCTCTGTCTCCCAAAAATAAATAATAAAACATTTAAAAAAATAATAAAGAAGCATGATCTGAATTACTCAACACTGCATTTTATTTTTTTTTATTTTTTTTTAAATTTTTTTTTCAACGTTTATTTATTTTTGGGACAGAGAGAGACAGAGCATGAACGGGGGAGGGTCAGAGAGAGGGAGACACAGAATCGGAAACAGGCTCCAGGCTCTGAGCCATCAGCCCAGAGCCTGACGCGGGGCTCGAACTCACGGACCGCGAGATCGTGACCTGGCTGAAGTCGGACGCTTAACCGACTGCGCCACCCAGGCGCCCCAACACTGCATTTTAAAATAAGTCAAGTTTTAGCCAGTAATATACTAACACAGCTTTCAATTTTTACCGTAATTAGTACATTAAAGGCAAATAGTGCTGGGAAGGGTGTTTTGCTTTCCCGATAAGTTAAATAACCCTCCCAAAACCTTATTCATATTTAATTTGCTAAGCAATCTGTTTCTTTGTAGATGGCACAAAGGTAAAGTTTAGCTCAGTTCTTGCATGCTTTAGTGGGATTTAAATTATTGAGATTTTACTGTGGAGACTGCATTAGCACATTGGGTTGAGGTTTCTATTGTGAACATCTAATTATCCCTGTTTCAAGGATATTGCCTTTACAACGTTAAATAATACTCACTTCATGGTTTCTTTTATTTTTGTTCAGTAAGATTCAAAATCCGTTTTCTTGTATTTTGGTTTTGAAGTTATATTTTAAACAACCCGCAAATCGACAATTTGCCCATGGGGCTTGTCTTTTATGTTAAAGGTGGAGGTTTTCCGGAGGCCCTACAAAAGCATCAAATGGTATAAATAGTAATTCAACATTGCATGTGGCTCTCTCTTTCCTTCTTTCTATTTAATTTCTTCCTTTTCTTTCTCTTTGGTCATTTGGCACTCAAATAGGATAGACATTGCTAAGAATCCATTTTTTTTTTTTTTTTAAGGGAGGGAGAGCGCGTACCTACAACTGGGGGAGAGCAGAGGGAGCGGGAGAGAAAGCATCTCAAACAGTCTCTGGTCCAATGCAGAGCCCCACCCCACGAGCCACCCCATGTCACAATGGTGAGACCATGACCTGAGCCCAAATCAAGAGTCAGACACTTAACCAACGGAGCCGCCCAGGAGTCCCGCTGAGAATCCATTCTATAAAGGTTGTTGCTTGCCTACCCTACCAGCCTGGACACCAGAATGTTAGTGGTGGTGGCCAGTTTGGGTTGTGGTTCAGATCTTAATTATACCTTGAGCAGAGCAGGTTCCCACTCTAGAACTGCAGAGAGTTTTCTGAACGGTTTATAATGCAAAACCCACCATACAGCATGCACAGAATGGGGTACAGTGTTCCTGGTGCTTTCTGGCAATCCCCCAGCAGGGAGAAGGGGAGACCTTCCCCAGGCATGGCTAAGAGCAATGCCTCTATCCTGCTTCTGTTCTTTTTTTTTAAATTTTTTAAAATGTTTATTTATTTTTGAGAGAGAGAGAGAGAGAGAGAGAGAGAGAGAGAGAACAAGTGGGGGAGGGGCAGAGAGAGAGGGAGACACAGAAACTGAAGTAGGCTCCAGGCTCTGAGCTGTCAGCACTGACGCAGGGTTCGAACTCATGAACCATGAGATCATGACCTGAGCTGAAGTCGGGCACTAAACCGACTGAGCACCCCCCCACACCCCTATCCTGCTTCCGTTCTTGATTTTCTCTCCCTGTCTGCTCCTTCATGGCCTTTGGTCCCCTTTCACCATCCATCCTGGCCCAGTTGTTCATATTGGTCAGTTTCCAAGAAACCATTATGTTTATTATCCGAAATAATATTTATAAGAATTCCTGTCTTAGGGCACCTGGGTGGCTCAGTCGGTTAAATGCCTGACTCTTGGTTTTGGCTCAGGTCATGATCTCACGGTCATGAGATCAAGCCCCACACTGGGCTCTGTGCTGAGTGTGGAGTTGGCTTGGGATTCTCTCTCTCTTTCCCTCTCTTTGTGTCCCTCCCCCACTCATGCTCTCTCTTTCTCTCAAAATAAATAAACTCTAAAAAAGAATTTCTGTCTCTGTTTGTATTCCTCAAAGTTAAACTTTAAGAAAATGAGAGATTTCAGGGCACCTGGGTGGCTCAGTTGGTTAAGCAGCTTCAGATTCTGTGCCTCCCTCTCTCTCTGCCCCCCAGCAAGCCCCCCCCCCCCGCTCATGCTCTGTCTCTCTCTGTCTCAAAAATAAATATAAAACATTAAAAAAATTTTTAAATTTGTGTTATATAAAATACATGTAACAAAAACTGCCATTTTAATCATTTTTTAAGTGCGCAATTCAGTGGCATTAATTACATTCACAATATTGTGCAACTGTCACCACTCTCTAGTTCCAAATCATTTTCACCACCCAAAACATAGACTGCAATCATCACGCAATAACTAACCATGCACCCATTCCCCATCTCCCCAGCCCTGCTAACCTCTAACCTACTTTCTGTGTCTATAAATTTGCCTATTCTCGATATTTCACATAAGTGGAATCATACACTATTTGTCTTTTTGTGTCAGGTTTATTTCCGTTAGCATAACGTTTTCAACGTGTTTCCTTCCATGCATCAGAACTTCGTTCTTTTTTATGGCATAATAATATCCCATTGTACCTATGTAACACATTTAGTTTATGCATTCATTTGTTGGCGAACACTGGGATAGTTCCAAGTTTTGGCTACTGGAAATAATGCTGCCCTGAATATTGGCATACAGTATCTGTTCGAGTTCGCATTTTCAATACTTTGGGGTCTATACTGAGGAGCGGAATTGCTGCATCACCTGGCTGGGTCGTATGTTTAACCTTTTGAGAAACCACCCAACTCTTTGCATGGTGGCTGTGTCACTTACATTCCCACCGACAGTGCAATTCCTGCACATCCTTACCAACAACTGGTCATTTTCTGCATTTTTTTTTTTATTGCAGCCATCCTAGGGGGTGCAAAATGGTATCTCATGGTGGTTTTGATTTACATTTACCTAGAGACGATGCTGTTGGATATCCTTCTGTATGGGAAATACTTTTGACCTTGTAGATCTCTACTGCGGAAAGTACCAAGTCTACAGCCTTCCTGCCCTCTCCCCAATTGCCGTGGTGCTTATGCAGTAAGCAATCCAATGGTTTTAAAACCTCTCCATTTCATATAACGTCCTGCACCACTACCTGCATGTGACAAGTGTACCCCAAGGATTCTGGATGAATCAGTTACTTACTCAAACCCATTTCTTCTCTTTTTATGGAGAGAAATGCACATTTATTTAGACTAATGGTGTACCCAGTTCAAAACGCTCACTCCCTTAGGCTAGGAGTGGCCACGTTGAGCCAGATTGAATGAGCATAATTGAAGTCTATGGGACAGGGCCTCTAGGACAGCTGCTGTGTTTCTGATCAACAGGAACAGTCTCAGCTGGCACCTGCCTCTTCCCTTCTTCTCATTCCCCTTCCTCCTGCATGTGATGAAGACACCAAGTCTGCATGCGGAGTACGTATCTTGCAGTCCTTGGGATAAAAGCACACAGGACAGACAGTGGAGCAAGAAACTAGAAGGACCCTGGGCCCTTGATGTCTTCCTCAAGTCTCTGCCCAGCCAGCTCTGTTGATGTCTGCATCGTTCACTCAGCTAATAAAGTCTGACTTGGTTAAACTTATGATGGTTGGCTTTTTGGTACATATCACCCAAAGGGATCTAACTGACACTTTGTGAAAGCCCTGACAGCCCTGACTAATGGGAATCTAGAACCAACTGAGCCTAAGGAGAGAAAAAGAGGCAGAGAAAAGAAATTGGATGTGTTACAGAGCCAACTGGATGGCAAAAATCTCTGGAGGTAAAATGTAGAGCAGACGCCATCACTTCCTGTCCCATTTACCTTCCGCTCCTGGTCATCGACCTCTCCCTGCATCAAAAGGCACCTCAAATCTCTTCTCACTTCCCCTAGGGGCTCGGAGCTTCCTGCTTGGATGGGTCAGACTTTCCTTGAGAATAGCTTACACATCATGAATGTGAAACTAGTTGACAAAGAACCACAGTCTCTGAGCCATTAACCTAAGTGTCTGTCCCTGCAGAGTGGGGGTGTCCCAGCAGTGAGAAATGACCTTGATCCTCCTTGAAGGGTAAATGCAGAAAACTGGGACTAGAAAACCTCTTTTGATGCTTTTCTAGACAATGAAGTTCACAAAATACCCAGCTCCTTTAAATCTCTTGATTTATTGTGCAATAAAATAAATAGGAAATAAAAGGACCTCACATTCACGAAAAATCTATTCTTATAGATACACGGGCCCAGGTACCAACCTTCAGCTGCTTTGCTCATTAATTCTGTGGTGTGTATGAGCGTTGCCTCATATTTGCTTTCTTTTCAGGTCGTTTAAGATTATTGATTTCTCCTTCTCTAGTATAGAGCTCAATTCTCTAAGGGCTGGTTAGCAAAATATTTCCCAGCTCACATAGTGCCATTTAAAAATGATTACACCCAGTGTCTTCAGTTTAAAGTTTCCCTTCCTGGCTTCCATATGCTAGCAGTTTGTACACTTTTCTTTTATGCTTTAATTTTGAGGGGCAACTCCAAGATGTTGTGCCCGTATCATTCCGTGTGCCTGCCTTCTCCTGGTGGCTAAAACAGCACCAGGGACAATGGCTACACCAAGAAGCTGCAGAGACGATTTTTGTCATAAGCAAAAGTTTTCTGGGGGAAAGAAAACCGTTGTAGTAGTCCCCTGTCATCTTTTGGCTCAAAAGTAAAATGCTAAATTGCGCATTAGTTGTTGCATAAATTTGCATATTGATCTATACAATCCCAAGATTTTAATAGCGTTGCAGATTAGGAGAGACAGATGCATGCAGACACACACAGGCTGACATTCAGAGACTCCCAACTAGAGCCAAACGGAGCCCACGAAAAGCGTGGAGGTGGGTCAATGTAAGCCGGGAAGACCGGCCAGAGCACAGAGGGCTCTGAGGGAAAGACGGAGGGCCTGGGATGGCAGAAGGCACTTGCTAGGTCACTAGGTTGCTCTAAGTAACCTCCCTGCCCCGGGCCCCTACTCTCTTTCCGTCTTTAGACTCAGGGCTGCGTGGAGTGTGGAAAGAGCAGGATTGATGATTTGCAGAGCCTGGGAGTGAATCAGAAGATCCAGAAGTAGTCTGAGGCCCAAAGGAGAATTTGGATTTATTTTAATAAAATAAGTAGGCTCTTAAAGGGTTTTTTCTTTTGTCATCTGTTGTTTGTTTTGGTCCTTCATTCTTTCTTCTAGGACCCGAGTAGGACATCCAAGTATGGGACAAAGCCTTAGCTGTCTGTATGTCTAGAACCCGTTAGCACTTTGCCAGCAATGATCAGGTCCTTGGGTGGAGATTCCACACGGGACTGACCTGCAGACCAAACTACCAATTTGTTACTTTTTCTATGGAAAACATACATGTCGTCAAGACCAGGGTGTTTATCGCTGAATATTCTACTCTCTGCTAGGAACCCGGAGCCTGGGAAAACTCATTAAAAATTAGGACAAAGGGCAAAGAATTTCTTCAGGAATATCTTCCATGTGCTTTAAGAGGCTACCTGGCACTGTCTGTCCCCCGCCCCCCGAAATGATTATCTACAGGCCAAGGGGCCTCAGGGTTGGACTGTTGATTCGTACCTCTTTCTTCCTGTTTTCTTTTTCATGCTGGAGTCACAGCACTGGAAATTTATGATTACAATTCGGGTACTTTGAGGATAATCACGGTGTCGCTGTCTTAAACACATGGTCCACCGGCAGCTTTCAGGGTGGCAGAACGAAGGTGTATTATGTAATTATAGTTCTGTGCTCTGCAAGAAAGGAGCTAATTCCGCCAAAACCCCAAACGCTGGCATTTTCTTTGAACCAAAGAGCCTTTTATGGCTTGCCGGCAACCTGTTTCATTGCCTTATTAAATGGAACAGTCACTGTGGTTAACAGTCAACTGCTTCCATAGATTATGGACAAGAGCAGAAAATGTAGAATCAGCTGAAAGAAATCGTGTTTGTGAACGTGTGCATGTGTGTGTGCGTGCTTGTGAGTATATCCAAGAAATGATGTGTGTGCGTGTGTGTGTGTGTGTGTGTGTGTGTGTGTGCATGCTTGTGTATGAACTGAGCCCCAAATACAGAAGGAGTGAAAAATGTCCCTGGCTACAGTGTGGTGAGTTATGGGGAGGCCTTCTTGCTGGGGAACAACAGCCTTCAGATTTTATACCGCACCAATATGGGAAGGTTCTCAGCTCTTCTGAAGATGGTTTTTTGTTTCTTTTTACCCTGTAAAACCAGAGCTCTATTACCACTTGGAAATCTCTTTTTTTAATGTGCATTTATTTATTTTGAGAAAGAGAGAGACAGAGAGAGAGAGACAGCATGGGTGAGCAGGGGAGGGGCAGAGAGGGGGAGAGAGAGGATCCCAAGCAGGCTCCATGTTGTCAGCACAGAGCCCGTTGTGGGGCTCGAACTCACGAACTGAGAGATAACGACCTGAGTCAAAATCAAGAGTCGGAGGCTTACCTGACGGAGCCACCCAGACACCCCTGAAATCTTTTTAATAGGAAGCCAATCCTAAAGCACTATTCTTTAAGCAGAGCAAAGACTGCTGGCTGTTTTCCCTCATCCCAAACACTTCGCTTCTTTTTCATCCAGCCAACGTTGGGTTGGCTCTGCCTTTTTCATTTACTTGGCATGGAAATAAAATGCCAATAAATGCCTTTTGAGAGTGAGACGCCAAGGACACGGAATTAGTTACATGGTGTCTTGATGGATTCATCCTGCATTTAAGGCCCTGGTATAATTTTCTCCTAGAGCCAGTGGTTCTCCAACCTCATGTTGCATCCGGATCTCCTGGGCATTTTGGAAAAAAAACTCTAAGGCACAAGGACGCTGATTTAATCGGTCCGAGGTAGAGCGGTGCATTTGTATTATTTCAAAGCTCCCCAGATGATTCTGAGGAGTGGAGTCAGAGTAGGACTGAAAAATGCTATCCCAGGCCCTGGACCCTAAATCCATCGGTTTTCAAATCCCATCAGACCACCTGCGGAACTTTTACAAAATACTGATGCTGAGGCCCCGCCTGAGACCAACTATATCGGCGTCTCCGGGATGGGACCAACACGCTGGGTATTTATTCCAAGTTCCTCAAGTGACGATAATGAGTAGGCAAGACTGAAAACCAGTAGTCTAGCCCATGGATTTATGCCAGTCTGCGTGATGTGGATTCTACTAAAGCATCAGTAAGACAGTGGTGTAAAGTGTGGCACTGCATACCCAGGGCAGAGCTTCTTCCTTTTCTTTTAACATACTTGCCCTTCTCCAGAGTTTTGTTTTCCTGAAGCTTCATCTCTCTCCTTTCTCTCTCTCCCAGAAGTCTTTTCCCTCGGTAGCTTCTCAGGCCACTTTCTCCCAGAGTTGGGTCTTCTTTTCTCCATAACTTCTTCCCCAACCAGACTCGGCAGAGCATTTTTTTACTCTTCACTCGTACATCAGAAGTCTCAAGATATCCTTCCAAAATGAGGAATGAAATATTTTTTTTTCAACGTTTATTTATTTTTGGGACAGAGAGAGACAGAGCATGAACGGGGGAGGGACAGAGAGAGAGGGAGACACAGAATCGGAAACAGGCTCCAGGCTCTGAGCCATCAGCCCAGAGCCCGACGCGCGGCTCGAACTCACGGACCGCGAGATCGTGACCTGGCTGAAGTCGGACGCTTAACTGACTGCACCACCCAGGCGCCCCGAAATATTTATGTATTAAGCTTCAGAAAGATATGAGGCCAGAAGGAAAATGGAACCCCTGCACCTAGAGAGACATAACAGAGCTAAAAATGCCCAGTGACAGAAGAGGCTGCCATATCTGTGACCGTCCGTGACAGAGCACACGGGGGGGTGGGATTCGCTGTCTAGAGATGCCTCTTACATTCCGTCTTTGCCTTCTGTTTCCACTGCCACCCCCGACTCGGGCCCTTTTAAATGCTTCCCTGAACAACTCTTAACATCCTTCTGGCTAGATGTCCATTCACACAAACCGTTGGGCCCTAGTCCTAGCATTATGTTGGGCAAGTGGGACTCCAATGAGCTTTCTAGCTTCAATTAAACGTGAATCGTAATTCTTAAACTTTTTGCGGTCATGGGCCCCTCTGAGGGATTGATGAGAGCTACTGACTCCTTTCTTGAACACTGAAACGCAGATCCATATCATTTAGCATAGAATTCCAGAGACTTTTTGGAACTTTCTGTAGCACGTTGACGGACCTTCAGTGCGAGGACTCCGTGTCAAGGATGGCTGCAATAAAGCCTGATTGGATCCACTGATTTGTAACAGGCTTTGACTGCGTTTAGATACTTGGATTAAAAAAAATTCACGGAGGGGGGCACCTGGGGGGCTCAGTTGGTTAGGTGTCTGACTCTTGATTTTGGCTCAGGCCGTGATCTCACGGTTCATGAGTTCAAGCCCCACGTCGGGCTCTGTGCTGAAAGCTGACAGCGTGGAGCCTGCTTGGGATTCTGTGTCCTTCTCTCTCTGCCCCCACCACCCCGCCCCCCCCGCTTGCTCTCTGTATCTTTCTCAAAATAAATAAAAATAAACTTAAAAACCAATTTCACGGGAAGGCAAAGGTGGTCACATTCTGAAACACTTGACATTAGCCTAAATTTGCGAATGCCTATAAAGCTTGACAAAAGTCAAGGTAGCTAAAATAGTTGAGCTACCTATATTTGGATCAATCAATGTCTCCACTTCCTTTTTGATTGTCACGTGGAGAATGATGATAGCAATATATAATTTGACATTGCGTATTACTTAACAGTTTAAAGGGACACAATATATATTCCATGTAATTTACACAAGCAAAGTGACCATTGAAATGAGCATTAAATGGCTCACTTGAGGTCACACAGTAAAGGGGTGGTTGGACAGGGGCTGGAACTCTGGAGTCCTGGCCCCCGGGCCAGGGCTGATCATTTGCATCTGATTGTTCAGATCACTTCATAGTGTCTCAGGTCTATTCCTTCCTATCCAGTTAGACTTTCACCATTATCATTCATTCATTCATTCATTCAATAATCTTTCATTAGGGACTTGTACAGGGCATCATTGCAAAATACATCATTGCAAATACAATGCGTCATTGTAAGTACACATTAAGGAACTAAGTGAATGTATGATAATAAGGTGCCGTGGAGCTATAAGAAAAGCCTGATCGCATCTGGCAAAAAGGCTCAGAGAAGGCTTCGTGGAGGAGGTAACATTGGATCTTAGGTGCGGACAGTGCAGAGAGAACAGAGGAGACTGGGGGGAAGGCAGACATCCAGGCAATGGGGAAACCAATGGAAAGGCTCGGGGGTGGGAATCACAGGGGAATAGCCCGTGTCTATTTGGACAGAAGTGGCCTTTGGGGAGTCCTAAGCAATGAGGTAGGAGAGTAGGTGGGGACCCGTAGGCCGTGCTGAACAATGTGCTCTCTGTTCCAGGGCCGGTGGAGCCACAGAGAGTTTGGGCCAGGGAGAAACGTGTTTAAAACTGGAGTCTGTGATCCCTTACAAAGTCCATCGGGCCTCAGGAGGTCAACGGATTTTCTACAATCATAGGTACCGTGTGGTGTGTTTGTACATTAGACTCCTTGTTTTCCAAGCTGAGGAGAAGTTTTACAGCTTCTATCAGCTTCTCTAAAGGATCCACAATGCAAAAGAGGACCACTGCTTAATGCTTAATGAGCAATTTTGAAGTCGCCCAACATAAGGATGGCAGGGAAGCTTTGAGGTATATGTCATATTCATTGGAACAAGTTGTATTGCTAGTTCTACTGAAAAAAAATTTTTTTTTGTCAAAGGGGTCATAAAGTGTTAGCAATGGAGGGGTCTAGAAATATGAATTCTTTCATTTAATGGAAGCTGAAACCAGGGACCCTACTGGTAGTTTGTTCCTCAAAATCACCCGGATATCTCTGGAGGTGAGGAAACTCCTAGAGAAATATACAGGCCTTTTCTCTTGCACTGATGTCGTTAGCAAAACTGAATTTACTAGAAAGTATTACTATAAGATCATAGTAATATATAATAATTAATGTAATTTAATTACTGTTAAAGGTACTGTTGGAGATATTTAAAACACCAAATTCCTGGTTTCTGTACCTGATCATAAAAACATAAGTTCCCAAAGTTTGTAATTATCTTCAAAATGGGAGTTCCTCGGTAGCTCAGTCGGTTGAACATCCAACTTTGGCTCAGGTCATGATCTCACGGTTGGTGAGTTTGAGCCCCACGTTGGGCTCTGTGCTGACAGCTCAGAGCCTGGAACCTGCCTCAGATTCTGTGCCTCCTCTTTCTCTGCCTCTCCCCTGTTCGTGCTCTCTCTGTCTCTCAAAAAATAAACACAATTTTTTTTTAATTTAAAAAAATGATTTCCACAAATCATATCAATAAAATATTTTCAGTAATTCGTTCATTCCCTGTTGGCCAGGGAATGGCCATTAGAGCAGCAGCCTTACTGATCGCTACCCATAACTAGATGATGGCTGAATGACTTTTCAAATGGTTTTATTTAGGGGGTGCCTGGGTGGCTCAGTTGGTTAAGCGTCTGACTCTTGATCTCAGCTCAGGTCATGATCTCACAGTTTGTGGGTTTGAGCCCCAAATCAGGCTTTGTGCCGACAGTGTGGAGCCTGCTTGGGATTCTCTCTCTCTGCCCCTCCCCTGCTCAGCGTTACCTCTCTTTTTCTCTCTCTCAAAATAAATAAGCATTAAAATAAACAAATAAATAGAAATAAAAATTTTTATGTAGAAATCAATATGCTGACCTTACCTGTTTCTGGGTGAAGCAAGTGCTCTGTTCTGCCTTTGATCTGTCCATTTTTGATACATGTACGGTCTTAGATTCTGAATTTTAAAGTGGAAAGCATAATTACTCCGAGGCTATCATCAGCAGAAAGTGCTGCTCATAGCCAAGGACAAGCACAGACTGCTGTCTTGTCTAAAAGGAGATTTCACAAGGAACCAACCCAATTTTACCAAGGAGCCTCCCCCACCCCCCCCCCCCCCCGCCCCACATCCCCAGGACAACAGGAGCCACTGCCTATTATCACAACATCCACTCACCAGAACTCTCGGTGGATGATGGGTTCTAGTTGCTAGTTTGGGGATGTGTTAGGGTTAATGAGAAAAAGGTCTCTCCACCCCCTCTCTTTCTGTCTCCCTTCCCCCCACACTGGCCTCCCTTGTAACAAACAACACGCCTTGGCAAGATAGCTAGCCCGAGGGAGGAGGCAGGGTTGCCACCTGGGACCAGTACAAAGCTAACCAACACTCAGGAGGATTGAACGGAGCCCAGCCTCATTAGTACTAGAGTGTTACTGACTGTGTTCAACCGCCCTCACTAGAGGAAGGAAAAATAGTATTGTGGTCAGACTGTGGCTGATATTAAAGCAATTTCAGAAAAGCCAGGTAATGAGATGCCACAGGTGGAAAAAACCGTTGGTTTAAGAGCTGGCAGCAGAATATTTTGAAGAAGTAACATCTCTGTGTTTAAAAATGCAGTGACAGTCATTCTAGTTGGGGAGGTTGCTCTCGGACCAGGCTGGCAGGGGCTCGGGTGACATAAAGGAACAGCTCAGCTGCTTTGCAGGAGCAGTGGTCACCGAGTTGGGAGTCTCGGGGTGAATGTGGAGGAGACAAAGAAAACTTAAGAGGGGCGAGTGGGTAAGAGCATGTGAATTCAAGGTGACAGGATGTGTCAAAATTAATCAGGTGGTTGAGAGTTTAGGCCTTGAGCTCGGGAGAAAGATCTGAGCTGGAGACCATGAGAACCTTTGCTGTATTGTTCGTTGCTTCTCAATCTGTAATTTAAGGGCCATCTGTGTACAATTCCACCCTCCCCTCCCCCAAGTCGTCCACGAAGGGGTCCCTATCGGCCCACGAAAGTTTGATCGCCCGAGCTACATGCTACCTAGATGCGATGGGAGAGGGTGGTCAAGCTCAGAGAGGATGACCAAAGGAAAGGTCTAAGGAGAGACTGAGTGGGGAAATGAATACAGTTGTCCACTGGACTGGCAGTGACATTGTCACTGAGGGCCCGAGTAAGGACAGTTCCAATAAAGTGGATATGGGACATGAAGCGTATGTGGTTTGCTTGCGGGCAGGCCTGTGTGTGTGTGTGTGTGTGTGTGTGTGTGTGTGGTGTATGCGTGTGTTTTCACCAGGCCATCCTATTGAGTCAAGGCACCTGCTTTCCCGTCCTAAGGATCACGTGACCTTCAGCCAGCTATCGTACGCCTGCCCCGTTCCAACTCCCCAAACTAACCTGTGACACTTTCGCAAGCTATTGCGGGAGCCTCCGAAAATCCACACCTGACCCTCACACTCTGTCTCTGCCTTCCGGCCTTTCGAGGGGACGATGTAGCTTTGACCTCTGGCTTTGTCCTTTCACCGTCCTTTGGGACAGGGTTCTCCCCTCTACCTTTGACTTCATGTCTTGAATGGTGATGAGAAGCACCTGGCCCTGTACTGGATGGTATTGTGGGGACGTCCTCTCATCTGACCCTCGGTTATAGAGAAGGACGATCAGCCCCTTACCTCCCGAGATCTCTTCATCTGGCAAATGATGGGCTGGACTGGGTCAGTGGACTGCGAATGGATTTCCATAGAGTTCACCTAACCCTGAGCCTAGTTCTTAAGGTGTTTCTTTCTTTCTTTTTTTTTAATTTTTTTAAAAATTTTTTTTTTAATTTTTATTTTTGGGACAGAGAGAGACAGAGCATGAACAGGCGAGGGGCAGAGAGAGAGGGAGACACAGAATCGGAAACAGGCTCCAGGCTCCGAGCCATCAGCCCAGAGCCCGACGCGGGGCTTGAACTCACGGACCGCGAGATCGTGACCTGGCTGAAGTCGGACGCTTAACCGACTGCGCCACTCAGGCGCCCCTCTCTTTTTTTTTTAAACACTATGCAAGCAAACAGATTCTAGGGCTCCAGAAGGATGATGACACTCGCCTTTTTTAGACTTGCGCCAGAACTCGTCCTTTAGCTATCCCACATCTTGTTGTATAACATTTGTGTATAATATTTTGTATGAAAGTAATGCTAACTTTCAGAATGATGTAAGGAATTGCCAAAGATTTTTGAAAAAAGAAAAAAGAAACCATTTATCATTTGTAGTTACGCTACCGTTTTTGGCAGTTTGAAGTCCTGCCTACCAGTATTTGAGTGTGTAAGGCACGTGTATACAGTATATGCGTGCATACGCACACTCAGACACATGAATTGAAAACTTCTGTTTTCACTCTGCGACGTAATCAGCATTTCCTCACACCAGGAAATGTTCCTTACAAACATGAATTTTGCGAGCTGCAAAGGTTCATATGTGATAGGTCTCTGCTTTATGGGACCATGCGTCTTTTCTTATACTTATTTTTGAGGCGCTCAAAAGGCCATTTTTACAAAAGGGCATGTTCCCAGCCATGTTCAGACTCGCAAAGCTTTGTGGATCCCACATGCGCTCGTAATCCATTCGTCCACCTTATTCATAAACACAAGCTCAGTCTTTTCTCCCGATTCGCGCAGAAAATGCCCCTTCTCTCTTTGTCAGAGCCTGGCCCACTGGACTCCGCACTTATCCCGGCCGCTTCCTGTATCACAGGAGTTAGAGCACTAAAAACGGATGTCCCAGACTCCCTTGCGGTATTCTAGACATAAAAGTGGCTCTGACAGTGAGGCTGGGGGGTGAAGGTAGGAGGGGCTGCCATTGGAATTAGATTCCTGATCACGGCCGGGATGGCGAGATCCCAGAGTGACAGAGGCCAAGGTAACCATGAAAGCTAAGGTGAATGTGGTCACCGCAACAGGCAGCAGGGCCAGAACTGTGATCTGAAGGGTGTTGCCTTCAGAGGTCTTTTGTGGTGGACAGCTGATCATGTATCCTTAAGATGGAAATAGATGGGAAACCCACCAAAGTCTGATTTGATTTGTATAGCTGATGAAACCTTTGGTCTGGTGACTTCTACCAGAAGACACTCAGGTTCTCCACCTGATTTCCCTGAGCCAGTTCACAGACTTTAGAACCCGAAACACACAGGAGGCTGTGTTCCTCTAAAATTTTTTTTTTCAACGTTTATTTATTTTTGGGACAGAGAGAGACAGAGCGTGAATGGGGGAGGGGCAGAGAGAGAGGGAGACACAGAATCGGAAACAGGCTCCAGGCTCCGAGCCATCAGCCCAGAGCCCGACGCGGGGCTCGAACTCACGGACCGCGAGATCGTGACCTGGCTGAAGTCGGACGCTTAACCGACTGCGCCACCCAGGTGCCCCTTGGGCTGTGTTCCTTTAAAAAGGGGGTTCCATTTAAAAAAGGACCTGCAACATTCCCACATATATGTATCTATCAACCCCCGAGCCTTCCTGAAACAGTTCTGCAGCTACTTACCAGGGTGCATGTGCCCTGGGGGAAGAGGGCTACCGGATTTGGGGGCAATTCTGGACGCTGTCTGGATACCCATATACGTGAGCTCATTATTTTTCTCGCAGTAAAATGAGTCCCTTGATCAGAAGCAATGTTGTGTGGGTACCACAAGCATCTCAGAGTTTCTCGGAGACCCTGGGGACAAGTCTACTGGTCAAACGCACCCTGTGTTTATTTCCCCAGTTCACGAATGAAGAATTCGGCAATCAAAGGAATTCCTCATTTGTCCTCTGACTCATGGAATGAGGGAAAAGGGGGGCTGAAGGGAACCCGCCCCCTCCCGTTGTGAACTACCACGTTCTAGGAGGAGCTGCAGAATTGTCGCCCACACCAAGGTCCTGGAGACTATGTGGGAATTGATTTGACCTCATCTCTCTGGCCTGTGCAGAAGTGCTGGAGACCTAGGGAACTTAGCTGGGTAGTAGCTTTCCTTGCAGAAGCTGTTACAGATGTGATCTGTTTTTATGGAGCAAATCAACCCAGTCTCTGGAGTCTGATACACGGATGTCAATCTGGCAAACACTTTTTTCCTAACCAGTAAACAGATACCACTCAACATAGTTTGCCTTTATCCAACAGCAATGCATCCTCACTGGCATCTAGCTGGTTGCTTTGATCTACTTTGTAGGGACCTTGATTACCTTACTGTCCCATACGACATCACTCTGTTCCACTATATTGATCAGATCGTGCTAATTGAGAAAAAAAAAGCCTCATGTCCTGTGGATGTCTTGATAAAACATGTATGTGCCAGAGGGCGGGTGATAAATCCCATGAACACTTAGAAACCTCAAAATGAGTCTCAGTAAAGAGTCTTGAGGCTTAGTGATGTGAGGCATCCAAGATATGCCCCAAAGTGAAACACAACTGGCATCATCTTGCACTTTCTGCCATTAAGAAAGAGGCACATGGGGCACCTGGGTGGCTTAGTCGGTGAAGCGTCCGACTTCAGCTCAGGTCGTGATCTCGCAGTCCGTGAGTTCAAGCCCCGCGTCGGGCTCTGGGCTGATGGCTCAGAGCCTGGAGCCTGCTTCCGATTCTGTGTCTCCCTCTCTCTCTGCCCCTCCCCCGTTCATGCTCTGTCTCTCTCTGTCTCAAAAATAAATAAACGTTAAAAAAATTAAAAAAAAAAAAAAAAAGAAAGAGGCACAATGCTCCAACCTAGTGCCAAGTGAGGCTTCAAGCTGCTGGTCATAAGTGTGGCCCCAAGCCAGACAGGTGATCTAAAGGAGGTAGGGTGTCCCACGTGGTATTGTTTCTGAACAAGGAAGTCATTTTCCTGCAAAAAAAAAAAAAAAAGAGAGAGAGAGAAAGAGAGAGAGTCAATGATCTCATACCTGTGGGATTTACTGGTCCTACCATGAGTCCTATCACCCAGGAAAAGCTGACCTTAAAAATGGTAGAATAGTCTTTGGAAGATCCAATTATGAGGGAAGCTGAGAGACCACAGCTTTCCCAATTTGGAGGGCCATCTTATAAGATGTTCCATGTGCTTTGAACAAGCAAGAGATATATGGTGCTATTCTTCCCGTAATCAGATTTCACGAGCACCACCATTTCACCTAATGAATGACATTCACACACAATGTTTGCTTCCCAAACTTACCACATGCCCTTGGTGTCCTCTCCTACTACTTGGCCTACTGTGAAGGTTTCTTGCAATAGCCATAAGTGCTGGGAGTTAATGCCCCAGGAGTTCTGGATAAATCACTCGGTTTCCTCATACCCCAATGGGATAATGCTGAGGTATATTCCACAGTCCCTCAGCTGGTGTCTGGTGGGATTGGAGTTTTGTGTCGAACCTAAAAAGACCTCCCCATTGAAATTAACTTTAAAATATACTCATGTTTCGTTCTCATACTATTACCGTTTCATTTCACTTTCGACACTTTGACAGATGTAAAAAAAATTTTTAGTATAAGGTGTCGCAGAAAGACAATAAAATTTTGAGACGACTATTCAGTTATCACAGAATCACTTATTAAGTAATCCATCATTTCCTCACTGATTTGAATTGTCACCTTGATTGTGTTCCAAATTCCTATATTGGATTCCGGTCTCCTTTCATCCTTTCTAGGTCTATCTATTGCTCTGTCAGTTCATGTGGCAGTGCCACTTTAAAAATTGCTGTAACTTTATAATGTGTTACAGTATATGGAAAGGCAAACGACTTTCCAATACTCTGATGTTTCAGGATGTTCTTGGCTATTCTTATTTATTAGTTTCACACATGTTTTTTAGAGCCATTTTGACTAGTTCCCACTCAAAAAAATCCAATTGGTATTCTTTTTGGGTGTCAATGAACTCAGTAAGATTTGTTTTCTTTTTCTCTTCTTTTCTCTTTTGTTTCTTTCTTTCCTTTTCCTTTCCTTTCCCTTCCTTTCCTTTCCTTTCCTTTTCCTTTTCTTTGATCTTTTCTTTGGGTATGACTTACATATTCTTGGCTCATCCCTTTCGGAAAGGAATCACAACCCAGTGGGATAAGGAAACGAAATTCTTCGTTCGTAACTTTGCCATTCTCTATTTGTAAGTCTTCCCTGTCTCTCTTTCTCTCTCTTTTTCCTTGCCATAATTTTTCAAAAAAAATTTTTTGTAAATAGTCAAGGTTCAAGAAACTCCAAAATGTGTGGAGACAGAAGATCATATATCAGAGCAGAAGTAGTGCCTCTATCAGTTACAGAAGGATAGCCTTTCTCTCTCCTCCTTAGTATTCAAATCTGCTAAATGGGGATAGTAGAACTTACTGTGAAGTCAAATAAGATGGAATCAATTAAACTAGAACAGAATCTGTGGGGAGATGGCATTTATGGCCTCGATCATTATTTCTTCAAGTATGCAAATTCTTTACCCTATAACTTTGTAGTGCTCTCCTGCCCTGCCTCTGGGCTCAGTCACACAATGCTCTTTGGCCAGTAGGAAACATGGCCAGTTAGCAAACACGCTACCAACAGAAGCCTGTTAAAGCAGCTGGATGTTAGAACTCGCTCTGGCGCTTGCTTTCTGCCACAACCACGGAAACATGCCGAGGCTAGCCTCCCGGAGGATGAGTGACCCATGACCCAGGTAACTCTACCCCGGCTGACACCTGATAACCACGCAGCCCCAGACAAGTGAGTGGGCTGAGCCTGGATGAGAAGAACCACCCAACTGAGCCCAATCCAAGTCACTAATCAATAGACCATTGAGCTACATATTTAGCGTTTCAAGCCACTGAGTTCTGGGGTGGTTTGTTTCTCAGCATTATTGTGTCAGTAAGAAAATTATACCAAACCGGATACATTGGAGGTGCTTAAAAATTGTTGGGGCGGCTGGGTGGCTCAGTCAGTTAAGCGTCCGACTTCCGCATCAGATCATGATCTTACGGTTCGTGGGTTCGAGCCCTGCGTTGGGCTCTGTGCTGACAGCTCAGAGCCTGGAGCCTGTTTCAGATTCCGCGCCTCCCTCTCTCTCTCTCTCTGCCCCTCCCCTGCTCGCAGTCTATCTCTCTGTCTCTCAAAAATAAATAAATGTTAAAAAAATGTTTTTAATTTCTTTACGTGGTAGCCATGTGGCGATGCAAATTTATTTTTATTTTAATCACGGGGGTAGTTCCCATCTATCTACTCTCCCCTTCCTTTGTAGATCGCGCTATAAAGTGTCTGACTCACCTATTTACACTGTCATATTTAATATGCGTATTTAGTGATTTAACATATGTTAGATTGCTTCTAAACTGTAGCTTGTCTTTTCAATGGCAAAAACCATTTTAGACTCAACCTATTGGCTGTTAGGATTTCATTCGAGTCTCTGACGGGATACAAGAGGATAGGAGACAGACCCCTCTTTCAATTACACAAAGCCACAGAGTAAGAGCTAATTTCGGCAAAATGCGGTGTATATCGAAGTGTTGAAAGGCAACGGGGAAATTCAAAGAGTTGAAGCTGAGTAGATTTAGTCTGTGATTTTTAAACTGGGTCTGAAGACTTACCTGAGGGAAAACATAGGATGACAAAATAAATAACCCATCTGGCTGTTTTACCTCTAACGTGGTCTCATACATTGTGCCTGTTTCACCTGTAACGTGGCCTTGTAGATCGTGCCTGGGTTGTGAAAGGGGAGTATGACCAGTGTGTGCTGAGCCTTGGCATTCTCCTTCACCTCGTGAGCAGTTTCGTGGCTTTTTACCTCGTGATGCAGACCGTGGTGCTACAGCGGTGAGGTTAGTGGCGTTTGTAACATCCTTTAAAGGATGGGATGGGCAGAAAAGGTACAACAACATCTGTTCTAAGTCTGCTACGTCTATATCCATTTAGGACTCCCTAGAAATTCTCAGTTTGGTCTCTTCACCTAAGTCAAAGAAAAGGACCCCTGATGTTAAATTTTACCCAGCTTGCTGGGATGCACGGGGCTGACCCTGAATGCAGGCCCTCGATTTCATTGGCCTTGAGAGGGAAGATTGGGTTCTCTCCTCCCACAGCTCCCGATTAAGAGCTACTGCTGGTTTCTGGTCTGACCTTTAACTGTACAGCATGAAATACAGCTCCCTGATGAATGGATCCTCGGGGCTCGCCACCAACTATTATTTCTGAGCAGAGTATGTTCATGAGCAAAGCAAAATCATCATGCCAGGGGTAATGCCAACTGGCCCAATGGCCGTTGGAAGAAAGGGGGGATCAAAATTTTCCCTTCTCCCCAGCAGCCCACTCTGCCCCTTGCTTTCTGATGCATGCACTTTGTTTCTTCTCATGCATCTCTGTTAGAGCCTCAACAGTCCAACTTTACGTTCTGGAGAAAACAAAGGAGGTCTGTGCTTCTGGCCTGATGTAAGGGGAAAACAAGCAGCTTCTTAGCTGGAGTGATCTAAGGACTGACTGAAGAGTCCGCATCCCCTGAACAGAGCCTGGATTTCATAGACTCAAGAACTATTTGCTCTTCAAGGAGCCTTAACGTAATTTCTTCTGGATATTTTCAAATGACTTTTGCTCAGAAATCAGACAAAACGTTAGGAGAGAGAAACAGAGCTGTAAAGCAGAGTGCTGGGGGGCTGTGTGTGGAGAAAAACCCTTGTGTCTGTGGGGAGCAGAATTAGAAAACAACTCATCTTGGTCAACTTTCAACTTTAAGAGATTCAGAAGGGGTGGAGCGAGTGGTCTGCAATCAGACAGCTGGGTCACGATGGAACAGAAGCTCGAACTCATGTCCTGACTTACAGCACAGTGTGCTTTCCAGCATTTTAAATACTCAGTGAGAACGGTGGGTAAATGTGCATTATCAGTGGGGGTATTTAAAGAAATATAGGAATTCTAGAACATAACAACACTATAATGGAGTCGGTGTATTTTGGTATACCACTTTGTGAGAACATTCTAGAATCTTTCTGTTTTCTTAAGGTACGGTAATAATGAAAGTAATTTTTAAAAATCCAACTTGGAGATTAATTTGGAAGAAAATACTCCCTTGTCGCTATCTCAGGTTCCTCCCTAAAGGTCCCTGCCAACAGTTTGCCTCATCTAGACACTTTTTCTATGAACACACACCCATACTTACATCCACATATATGATAATAGTGTTGTTATTTACAAAAATATAAATCGTGGACATGTTGCCCTTTAAAAAATAAAGAAAGGGACATTCTTCCATGTAAGTATACCCTTACTCATTTTTCAGCTTCTTTGCATGCATGGCGTGGATGTTATGCATAACTGTTGGCCAACATTGAGATTGTTTTCAAGACTTCATTATTTTTATCCTTTTTAAGAAATCATTTATTTATGTTGAGAGAGAGAGAGAGAGAGAGAGAGAGCATGAACAGGGGAGGGGCAGAGAGAGAGGGAGAGAGGGAATCTCAAGCAGGTTACGTACTGTAAGCACAGAGCCTGATGCAGGGCGTGAACTCACAAACCACAAAATTATGACCTGAGTCGACATCAACTGTCAGATGCTTAACCAACTGAGCCATCCAGGCGCCCAAGACTTCACTATGATGAGGCTACCATTAGTCCACTTTGGCAAGTATTTATGCCAGATAGATCCTTGGAGGATTTGCTGACTTACATTTTTGACTTACATTTCTGATAAAGGTTGCCAAATTGCTCTACAGAGAAGTGGGGCCAGTTGACTCTCCCACTTTATAGTGACAACTGATGTGCTGTTCACCAACGATAACACTCAGTGTTAATCTCATTAACCTTGCCGATCCGATACTCACAAAGCTCACGTGGCTTTGCTTAGTTAAGTCAGGCTTCTTCTCATGTGCTTATGAATCACTTGTGTTTTTCTCTGAGTGCTATTTTTTGCCACATATAAATTAGGTTGTTCGTTCTTCGTTTATTGAATGCGGGGAGCTTCTCGTAAAGTCTGACTGCTAGCCCTCTGATTATGTACGTTTCAAGTACTGTTTCTAGATCTGTTGTTTGTCACTTAATTTTGTTTATGGAATCTTTTGTCAGACAGAGATTTTATATGATAAAATCGAATGTGCCAATCTCTTCCTTTGTTGGGAAGCTCACACGTCTAATATTCTCTCATAAATCTTTTGTCCTATTGTCCCTGCTAGACTGACTGCAGCAGCGATGCACCTTTCATTGAAAATAAATCATTCTAAATTTAAAATGCAAATTTAAACTTGCCGCTGATGCCTTGACTAACAAAATCCATCTTTGGAGAGGAAAATAAAATTCTCCAATGAAAGTGCATACAGATCAGAGAAGTCTCCGGAAGGTCCAGAATAAATGGTGAGTATTTCAAATTGGACATTGTGATAGGATTGGGAATCTCATGTGAAAAAGCCCAGTAGACACTTTTCAAACTCCAGCTCCTTACCCATATGTTCATGTCTTTCAGAGACGATTGTCTTTGTCAGCATTTGCTCAAGATTTAATAAATGACTGTTAATGCATAAATGATTGTTCGACCTTTGTTAGAAATTAACATCTTTGGACCAGCTTACTGGCTGCTTGAGGAAGTAGAACACAGGAAAACTGGGTTTTGTTGAGTAGGATTGGGACAGGTCAGGAACTTGGCTGCTATGGAAAAATTGAGGTCTTCAAAGGAAATCATGCCAGGTGGCCCAGGAAAGCCAGTGGCGAGCATAAAGGTTTAGGGTGCATAAGGTGATAGAGGGGGATGAGTGGTAGGAGGTCACGGGAGAGGGAAAACATAGAGAAGGAAGGACTGAGAAAAATCCTTGAAAATTTCCTCTGCACACGTGGTTGTGTTGTAATAGTCACTATCTGATTTCTCCCCTGCGTTGAGAGGGTCAATATCCCATCCATATTTCCATCGCTAGCGATAAACACATAATAGGCATTCAGAAACTACTTGCAGGTTATTTTCACCTAAGTTTTGGCTCCAGTGGCAAACCTGGTTCTTTGCCGCTGGAACCATAATACTCACTGAGGCGGTCAACATTAAGAATAAGATTTAGGTTTGGGCATTACAGGGCTCTGGCACAATTGTTTGGTCTAAAAATGGAATTAGAAGGAAGATGCGCTGTTTGCTGTTGGAACCCGGTGCCCTTTTACGGACCTAATTTAGAAGTCTGAGAAGCCAGCCAGGGCTTTCTGTCCCAGTGGAACTTATCAGTTATGACAGGGATCAGCGGGGACTCTCCTCTCTCCAGCTCATCGCCTCAAGACCGATGAAATGAAGACTGTCTCGGGACTAAAAATATTGCCTGAAATCAGGGGTAGTGAATAGGTAGGGAAACAAGAGACACCCATCACCTTTCTTTTGCAAGGCATTTGAGAAGGATGCGAGGGCACATATGCACAGATGAGAGCTATTTTACATGCATGTATAATTAGCAAGCCCAGGCGTTGAAAAATCCTTACATACAAAGGATCCACACCTACAAGGGGATCCGAAAGGAAATCAGAGCTTAGTGCTGAGCTGAAATCGATGTGGCCGCTCCAGCGAGGTCATCCTGTGTAGAGCACTGACTCTGGAAGCGGATCCTCTGGCTGCAACTCCCAACACTGTCACTTCCCAGCTATGCCTGTGGACAAGTGGTTTGACCTTGGACGCCCTCTGTTTCCTTGTCTATATCAAGGACAAAGCAGTAACATCTGGCCATAGTGACGCTCCACGGACTCCAGGAGGGTCACACACAGCACTTTGCTGGCTTGTTCTCTATTCTCGGTTTTACTTTGGAAAGCTCAAGCTGTGCACGGTTTAGGTTTGCATCTGTGTGCCCTCCACCTGGATTTCTGCAAAGAGTCGATCTAATTACAGCATGTGTGCTTTAAGGCCAAAGGTGTCTTTGTACTTCCCAGCACGGTGTCCGGTGAAGATCCCGTTTTGGTACCCTTCCCCGGAGGTCTGAAATAAACATGCCTTAGGTTGAACAGGACACAGGAAGAGGAGAGGAGTCACTGATGCTTGACCACCTGGCAGGGTCACCTAACTGCTTTCTACACTTGACAGCTCTGGACGGGAATGCTCGGATGATTTTCGATTGATTTGTTTGTTACCTGCATAGGGAACTTCTGTGGCATAACTGTGTTCCATGCCATTATAGATAAGAACAAAAAATAATTCTCTGATTTGCAGTCACTCAGGTCTGTCATCATGCCTTCAATATCCCAGAGGAGATAGACAAAGGGACAACAACGACAACCGAACATTCAACATCTTTTGTCTAATAGTGTGCTTAGTGGTACACACAACCTTCTGAAAAATTGTAAAACAGTTTGAAATGCAGGGAGCCAAACCCTTGATTTCGGCTCAGGTCATGATCTCACGGTTCATGAGTTCGAGCCCCACATCCGGCTTTCCACTGGCAGCGTGGGGCCTGCTTGGCATTTTCTCTCTCTCCCCCTCTTTCTCTGCTCCTCCCCTGCTGTCTCTGTCTCCCAAAATAAATAAATAAACTTAAAAAAATTTTTAAAAATAAAATGCGGAGAAACTCAACAGGATGTTTTCTCATTCCGCAGAAATAGTCATCACAGAATTCCTTTATGTAATGAGTTATTCTAGCACAATCAAAATAATATTGACTCACCCAAATTTATTATTCATAGCTTTCCGTAGTATTTCTGGGCCTGTGTGAAGATTCATTTTCATTACTACTGAACAACTCGAATTTCAGATCTTTTGCCTAGAATAGAACATGGTAAGTCTCCTAGATAGTATATATTTACAATGTTTTGTACCCTTCTTTTCAAGCCTGCGGACCAAACCCCGGATAAATAATGTGAAGTGAAGAGAAGACACCCGGCCACTACTTTGACCCAGCCCATTTGTGTCCTCTGCACGACCGACAGATTAGTTGCCAACTATCTCCGGCCCCTTGCAGACATATCAAGAGAGGTGGCTGTGATCACTTAATTAGAGGAGAACCAAGAGGGGAAAGCCCATGCTGGTTATCCAGGAATCCTGTGATCAGCTATCATCAAACTCCCCAGGCTTTCTCTTCTGATGAAAATGTCAACCTCGGGAAGAAATGTCTGCCGCAGCTTCTTGAAACACAGAGGACAGAGGAATCTGGAGAAAGGTCTTTAAAAACTTTAACTCAAGATCATTGAGTATGAGCATCAGTAAGGATCTTGCAAAGGGCTATATGCTTTATAACATCTGCTCTCCTTCGCCGCTCTCACCTTCTTTACGCCTGAAGGTCATACCCATCAAAAACTCACCTATTCCATCTCCCCTCCTGCCACATCCTCCCTGTGAAATGTGTGAACAGGGTCTGGGACATAGTTGCACAGATTCAGAAGCACGGCTACCTTGTCTTTTCCCGTTCCCAGTGACTCTAGCCTCCGTCAGCGGACCCAGTGGAAATCATTTCCGTCCATTTTAAGCCATTCTCCACCACCTGCACGTGCAGTCAGGTAACTCACGTGCTGTAGATGTCTGACTTGCTCTGTGATGGGGATGTGGCATGAGACTACAGCATTTTTTTCTTCCTGGGCAGGAAACTGTCCCCGTCACACCACCGCAGGTGAGTAGAACAGGCACTAGGGAAGTATGCCTGTTTGGCCAGCAATCTGATGGGAAGATTCTGGTCTCCAAGAAGTGTTTCTTTGGAGCGAAGTTAGAAAAGAGGTATCCAAGATTGGAAACACTCAGGCATTCCTTAAGTTCTCTCTGATCATGTATGTTAAATGTTTCCCTGAGAGGAGGCCATCTTCGTTAGAGGGGTTTTACAGTTTATAGTAAAGGCACCTTAATACAGATTTACTCCTTCGTCACTGGAAAAGAGACAACGCAAGTGTCTGATGGCCATTTCATTTCATTGTTCGTTGCATTCATGTATTCATTCATGAAAAGCATCCTATACTCACGGCTCTGGTTTATCATAGCGATGATACCGAGCAAAAGCAGCAGGGAAAAGATTTGCATCAGTGGAGTCCAGAGAGTTCAGGCATGGGATTCTGCATCATTTCCCTTCTGGAACTAGATGGGTACACATAGAAATATGGGGACATATGTGATATGTCTCTGCCCGGGGAGGGCCCTGTGAGTCTGGGGGGCTGGTCTCATAGGCATCTCTTGCTATGCATCCAGCCATGACGACAGAAACTCAGGGCCGTAAACAGAAAATCAGGTATATGTCATCAATCTTTTTTTTAATTTGTATTTATTTTTGAGAGAAAGAGAGACAGAGTAAGAGTCAGAGAGGGGTAGAGAAAGAGGAAGACATGGGATCCGAGGCAGGCTTCAGGCTCCAAGCTGTCAGCACAGAGCCCAATGCGGGGCTCGAATTTACGACCTGCGAGATCGTGACCTGAGCCGAAGTCAGACGCTTAAACGACTGAGCCACCCAGGCGCCCCAGGAATCTTGATGCTTGTGAAGAGCAACCTGACAGGCTAGTGTGGCATGTCTCATCGCTGTAGGTGTAGGTAACAAAACCATCAGTCATTACATAAAGGGTACTCTGAGAGCCACATTCCCAAAAGTCGGTCAAGAGGTCAATCATGATTCCAGTTCCTTTTGGGGATTCAATGGTTGCGAGCACTGGGATTTAGAATTCTGTCCAGGTGACCCTAACATGCAGTTAAAGCTGAGAGGCACTGTCACCAGTGTCATGGGTAGCGTTTGAGGCATGGAGAAACGTGGGAGCGCCGGCCCTCTAGGAAGCCGCTGCCCTGGAATGGGGGCAGCCTGGAGGGAGGACGCCATATTGGAGTCTCCCTCAATGGAACAGCCCCAAGGATTTGATGGAGGGTCTGCACTGAAGTTTGTGTTCCGTCTAAGCCTACACTGTGGTGAAGAACACAATTCTCTGAGCACCCCAGAGTGGTGCTGCACCCTGCTTCCGGAGCAGTGACCTGCCTCCCAACTCCCCCCAGCACAGGAGACCAGGAGGCCAGGAGACAACGCGCCTTACAAACGATCCTTTCTCTGCGCAGCCATGATGATGTTATTCTCGGCAACCGCCAGAGAGACTCCGGAAAGACCACGGTGACCAACGTCCTGAACTCTCCCCGTGCGGACCCAGCCTACTCATTAGTTTCCTCCCTCTAAATTCACTCTAAAGCTGAGTGCACGAGAGGAAAATTTCCAGCTGAGTGAAACAGGGTTCATTCCAAAGCTGTGTCAACCACCACCCTACCCGCTCTTTGTTCCGTTCAGCAATTCAGACGGTGCCACACAATTCTCCAAGCACGAAAGTTCATCCACCGGCGCTCAAATGACAGCCCCGGAGGGGCCTGTCACTCCCCAGTGGCATTGAAATGGATCAGCCACTGACTCAGAGAATCAGCCTTAAGATTCTGTCCCTCCGGAGCCCGTTCTGGTGCAGATACAGCTCACACGCCCAGCAGTTTCGGTGGCTTCCTATTGCACCGATCGTCAAACCCAAAGTTTTCGTCTCTGCTTGCAAGATCCTTCAAAATCTGGCCTTGCGTGCTCTCTGGCCCCATCCTGGCACACAGCCCCCCCCCCCCCACACCTCTGAAAGCCACACTCCAGTTGAAGACTTGACATTCTCCCTTTGATTCATTCTTGCCCGCTTAATTTCTACTCGTCGTGTCTGTGTTTAGCCACTGCCTCTTTCAGGAAGCCTTCCCCGATTCTCTAAGATTGGATCAGGTGACCCTCCCGATGCTTCAATAATTCCCCGTGCCTTTGTAACATTTGGGTCACTACGGTGAACTTTTCTGTGTCTGATAGGAGCTCATGTCTCCTATGAGGGCAGAGACCATGTCTGTCTTTTCCACATTGCATCCGTGGTACCTGGCCTACTCCTGGCTGATGGTAAGCGATGATAAATATTTATAGAATAAATGAGCGCAACATACCCTTACTGGTTATGTTAAAGCATCCCTAAGCACTCTGCCGGGATCACTGACTAAATTTAGGAGAAACATATGGAAATGGCACCCTATGAATTCAGCTTAAAACTTTATTCTTCTTTCCAGTGAATATGGACTGTAGAAATGGGGAAACGGGTGCTCACTGGTACAGTTACTCTTCCTCCAAATAAATGGATTGGCGAAGCGCTGAGGAGACCTTCCTCTCTTACATAAATAAGACCTACCGTGGTCAATATGGCAAACGCAGGATGCACCACACCGTTGTTCGTTTGAAACTCAAGAGCAAAAGAACATTAGGCAAAATTTCATCATTATTTTTGCTATAGCAACAGCCCAGAAATCTTGAGGGGGGAAAAAAGCCATACATAATAACATGAAAAGGCAATGGGCTGGATTTTTAAAAGAAATGACCAAAAAATAATAGAGATGAAAAATGACCGTGCTATACTAAATCCTTGGAGAATGGCTTTTACCATTCATTACTATTGCTATGGGGCTCGTGCACATACTTTTTAAACTTGACTAAATATTTGACTTTCCAAGGAGAAAGTATCTTTCATTCCCCCCCCCTTATGTTATATCAAAAAGAGCTCGTATCAACGAAAGCTGGATTAAACTGAAACATCAAACGGTAAGTTATACCTGCCTACAACACTGGGGTCGTTTGTCATTTATGAAAACATCGGCATTAATGATTTCAGAATCTTAAAGTCTCTGTTCTGGAAAAAAGTCATTCTATTCATGCAGAGCAAGTGCATTTTGGTACAGAAAAAAAGCAGGATACCTTTCTTATTTATAGAAAAAGGCAAAGCTTTCCAGTGAAATGAACTAAAACCTAATATGCAATATTTAAGATGATTTATACAGGCTTTTATCATAGCATGCCCACTTTGGGTAAAGCTATGGCTTACCCTACCTATTCTTGACCCTTCCAGAACATAAATAATAACATTAGATCATATACCTAATGAACACTAAGTTATACATTCAACTGCTGGAAATGGGAATCAATCTCCAAAATGCCCCAGCGAGAATCACTCAGAATGCATTATATTGTGTCTGGCTTTTTGGATTCGTTGGTTCAAGGTTTATGTATTCTGGATATGAGTTAGTTGTCAGTTACATGTATGTCAAATACCTCGCCCATTCCTTGGCTTATCTTTTTAGTCTGTTAATAGTGACTTTTGGTAAGCACATCGTTTCAATTTTGTGTTAAAATTTATTGTGTTAAAATTTATTTATATTCTTTTATAGTCCATTACAAACTTGACCCAGCAACTGCGTTACTAGGAATTTATCCAAAGGATACAAAAATGTTGATTCGAAGGGGCACAGGCACCCCCATGTTTAGAGCAGTTCTATCAACAACAGCCAAATTATGGAAAGATCCCAAATGTCCATCAACTGATGAACAGATTAAGAGGATGTGGTGTGTGTAGACAATGGACTACTGCTTGGCGATGAAAAGGAATGAAATCTTGCCATTTGCAGCAACCTGGATGGAACTGGAGGGTGTTATGCTAAGCGAAACAGGTCAGAGAAAGGCAGATATCACGTGACTTCACTCATGTGGAACTTGAGAAACTTCACAGATGAACATAAGGGAAGAGAAGGAAAAATAATATTAAAAACGGGGGGTGGGGGAACCATAACAGACTCTTAAATACAGAGAAAAAGCTGAGTGTTACTGGAGAGAAGGTAGGTGGGGGATGGGTTAAATGGGGGATGGGCATTAAGGAGGGCACTTTTCGAGATGAGCACTGGGTGTCATAGGTAAGCGATGAATCACTGGGTTCTCCTCCTGAGATCACACTGTATGTTAATTAACTTGAGAATTAAAAAAAATTAAGGGGATTTTGATTTGACTTTATAATAAACGATTTGGGGGGAATTAATATATGACAGTAATTATCCTTCAATCCTTCACCAGAATACATCCCTCCACCTCTCTACATCTTTAATAACTCCCAACACATTGTATAGCTTTTTGGGTAGAGGTCTTGCACATCTTTTGAGTCTAAGGCCATGGAATATGTAGAGTATTGGACACCTGGACAATATCTCTGATACTTTCTCTACGTGACAAGATTAATTTCAGAAGTGATTACAAAATTATCAGCCCTAATAATCTAACCGATTTGTTCTTTAGTTTAAAAATCAACGAACAATTAAAAATAATAAATTTGCATTTCAAAACTAGTGTTCAAATTCGGGGTGCCTGGGTGGCTCAGTCGGTTAAGCGTCCGACTTCCATTCAGGTCATGATCTGGCGGTCTGTGAGTTCGAGCCCCGCGTCGGGCTCTGTGCTGACCGCTCAGAGCCTGGAGCCTGTTTCAGATTCTGTGTCTCCCTCTGCTTCTCCCCTGCTCTCTCTCTCTCTCTCCCAAAAATAAATGAATGTTAAAAAAAATAAAAATAATCGTGTTCAAATTCAATAAAATAGTTCACTTATGAGGTAAAGTTTGCCCTTCTCCAAACAAAGGTACACCTTGCCGTTTGTGCTGTTTTCTTGTTTTCAGTTTTGAACACAAATCAAAACACCAGAATCACATACAAGACCTGTTTCTTTGTCTTTACCATCACGGGGCTATTACAGTCTTTATTTTGAATCTACAGCTCACATTCAGAAATAGACAGTATCCCAGGACTGGGAAACACAATCCTCCCCCAAAATGAGCTCCAACTATTCCGAGCAGGAATGGACTTACTCTCCACAGGAAAAGCATCTAGCTGAATCTGCACACAGAGTTGCTTGTCTTTGCCTTATTTAGTTGTAGAAATTCTGGATATATTCTGAATATAGCACATATCTTCTATTTTTCTGCTTGCCTTTCATTTTCTCAGTTGTGTGTTTTGATGAACATACACTCCTATTTTTTGCTGTAATCCAACTTAATCTTTTTCACTTTTTCCCAGATAGGCTATTTGCATTTCACGTAGGAAATCTCTGCCTCATCTTCTGAAACCTTTGCTACCATATTTCATTTTAGTTAATAAGCTACCCGGAGTGGATTTTTGTCTCTGACACGAGAGAGGGGTCACCTTTGCTTTTCCAAGCGGACGTTAACTGACCCAGCACCACCCACTGAAACACTCAGCCTTCTCCATTCTGCCCTGTCGGTTTTGTCAAAACCTGGTGCTCGTATCCAGGTGAACTGTTCTAGGGTTCGGTTCTGTTCCATGGGATTGTCTGTCACTGCAACAGTCCCACACCTGCTCTTATCATTTTATGTAAGTTTTGATGGCTGGTAGGGAGAATCCTCCCACTTGGTTCTTTAGACTGTTCTTGACTGCTGGTGACTTTCGAGATGAACAAATATATTTTAGAATCAGTGTGTGTTTAAGAGAAAATAAAAACAAAAGGAAATCGAACACACCCTCTTAGGCTTATGATTGCTTTGAATCTTCTTTCTTTCCATGAACTTTCTTTCGTGAAAAGAACCAGTGAAGTTTTATCTCCGGATTTGGGAAGTAGGATACATGTTGTATTTTTCCAGAACCCTGAGAAACGGAAATCCAACAACCTCCTACTTGAAATACTTATTTTCTAGCAAAATCTTTTACATCTCAGTTTGGGAACGGTTTCTAGCAAGCTCCTTAAGTAAATTGTGTTCGGAAGACAAATGAGATGCTTTGTTATCCCAAGCAGTGAGACATAGCCTAATGCTTTGAACACAGGAGGGAAATCAACAAGTCAGGATCCATCACATCAAGTGTGATTCCTGGGCAGAGGAAGGGGCCTTTGTGTGATAATCCATTTTTCAGTCTTTAGCTTTGTCAAAACATATAAGGCAAATCATATAATTTAATAAATGTCAATTACAGTAAGTTTGTTTAAATGTATTAAAAACAATGTTGTATAATTATTATATGATATAACTATGGTTCATAAAATTTTTGAATTATATAGGAAAACTGGATGTGATCCTGGCAAGTTATAAATGCTCTCCAGGCCTCAGCTTCTCACCTGTACAATGGGAGCTTTCAGGTGACCTCCGCAGTCCCTTCTAGAACTAACATCCCGTTCTCCTATCTACCTTACATCTCCCTTCATCATGCAAAACACAATAGCACCGGTGTTATACCATGGATACAGTGTAGCATTTCACCTCTAGCCTTTTATTATTTCAAAGAAAATTTCAATGTTTTGTATGTCAAAAAAAATTTAAGGGAATCTTCAAAAAGATCTCTTACAACATTGGAAAATCCATATAAAATACAATGTGATACAGACATCCAGCTGCAAGACGAATAAGTTTTGGAGATCTAACGTACTGCATGGGGACGATAGCTAACAATACTGTATTGTATACTTGAAACTTGCTAAGAGAGTAGATCTTAAAAGTTCTGAAGAAGAAGAAGAAGAAGAAGGAGGAGAAGGAGGAGGACAGGGAGGGGGAGCAGAGAGGGAGGAGGAGAAGGAGAAAGAGAAAGAGAAGAAGAGGAAGGGGAGGTGGAAAAGGAGGAGGAAGGAGGGGTGAGGGAGGAGGAGAAAAAGGAAAGAAATAGTAACTTTGTGAGGTCATGAATGTGTTTACTAACCTTAGTGTGGTAATCCTTTCAAAGTATGCATGTATATCAAATCATCACACTGTGTACCTTAAACTTACATGATGGTCTATGCCAATCATGTCTCAATAAATCGGGAGGGAAAAAGAATGTAGCATAATGTTGAAACTACTCAGGTTCAGATGGCTTTTATGTAATATGGGATATGGTTTGGGGGGATCACTAGAATAGAAGTAAAGATTGATGCAAGTAAGAGGTATCCATGCGTAGACTCCAGTGAAACCTAAGTGCATCATCAGTGAGACTAAATATCCCTGAACTCTTGCCCTCCAGCTCACTTTCCCAGGCACCTATTTTTTTCCAGCTGGGAAACATCAGATATACTTAATAAGACCTAAGCCCATCCCCTAAATTATTTTTAATTCTAGCTTTCTCTAGGACCAGACATGGATCTTATATTCTTTTAGTTTTTCATGTTTTTCCCCTAAGTCTGCTCATACATTAGTTATGAATATGGCAAAAGGCTATATTCTCAGCTAAATTAACCCCCCATCATTCAGGTCTCCGAGTACAAGGTCAAGAGCAAGATCACTAATTCGATCGAAATGAAAATGTTAATTGAGTTACTGCTCTGCACTTGGCATAGAAAAATGGAAGAAGGTCAGCCAACCATCCTTAAATGTAGTGAAGACCCGCTTTGTGTTACAGTCAAGGAACTCTGACTTCACCTAAGTGTTTACGTGATTGAAAAACCCACGCCACCCTCGACCTCCAGGTACGCGTCCTAGAAAAAGATCGTGGCACCGAGGCTCATCTCTTAGCTGGCCAGGGATCTAAGGGTGTTTTGCTCCCAGGAAAGCATAGGGACCCCTTACAAAGGAGGTGCCTCATCAAGGGTGAGCATCTGAGCACATGTTCTCCTTCTACTTAATTTTAAAGCCAATCACCGATTCTATGAGATGTTTCCTCCTAGAACTCTTAATTAACTATTTATAATCAATTCTTGGCTATGGGGGTTCAATATTGTTAGAGCTGAGAACAGAAACGTATGTCTTGTCTATCAGACTATCACATAAGAGCATGGTGGCAGAAAGGATAAACTTTATATCACTTTGATGTTACTTCCATGGGATGCTCCAAAGGAAAAATCAAAAACAAGACAGAAGAAGAAGGATGTGCTTACGCTTAAACTTGGGGAAAAGGAAATCACTTGTGATTCGACGAAGTTCAAGTAACCATCTGATTACAAAAGCTAAGACAAAAGATGTGCTGATCTTTTTGTAATTTCTCATTTATTCACATGGCACCTATTTGAAGACAATCTGTTAGTTGACTTGATTGGAAGAATGTTCAGGAGCAGGAATCACTTTTAGCTGCAGGTTTTTTTTTTTTTTTCTAGTGGCATTAGTTTAAGGGTGTTTTTTTTAAAGAAGTGTTTTATTATATTTGAGAATCAAATGGTCTGAGCAGGCTATCCCAAATTTTCCATCTCAACACTGTTCAGTTTCCAGTGATGAAAAGCAAAATTGCAGTTGAAATAAAATGCTGTTATTTGTTTTATGCCTTACAAAGTGTGGGTGATTATGAGACCATGGTCTTAGCATGTTAGAGAAATCAGAGTGTTTGAAAAACTTATATAAAATATATATACATAAGTTTTTTATATGTAAGTAAATATGTACATATATACATTAGAGATGCCAAGGGACTCTCATAAATAACATATCACTAGGTCAGGCAATATTTGAATACTTCAAGTACCTTTAGAAATATTATTTTAGTTTTTTCTTCACACAAACACTATCGAGTAAGTATTGTTATCCTCCTTTGCTGAGGCTCAGAGAGATTAAGCCGGTTTTCCAAATCTCCCAGTTGGTATGTAACAGATCAGGACCTCAAACCCAAGGCCTCAGATTCTGGGGGGCAGAACTTACATGAAATAAACTCTGAATTTTCTTCTGAGTTTTCTTCTGCCCTTCTTGTGTGGATATGGTGGAGGAACTCGGGACACATTATGTGTAGACAGATAATTGTGTTTTCTCTGACCAGTGGCAGAGCTAAACAGGAGCTAGCGAGAAGGTGGAGAGGTCTCGAGAACGGCCCTGGGAATGTGGGAGGGAAATATTCCATAATGTAACATTATTCTCAACACATTCATATTTGGATCTCCTTTAAGCTCGGAGCTAGCCTGTTTAACTAAACACATTTGTTTTGTATTTGATCGTGAGACTGATTACTTTTCTTTAAAGTTCTGATAGGAGGGGCGCCTGGGTGGCGCAGTCGGTTAAGCGTCCGACTTCAGCCAGGTCACGATCTCGCGGTCCGTGGGTTCGAGCCCCGCGTCGGGCTCTGGGCTGATGGCTCGGAGCCTGGAGCCTGTTTCCGATTCTGTGTCTCCCTCTCTCTCTGCCCCTCCCCCGTTCATGCTCTGTCTCTGTCTGTCCCATAAATAAATAAAAACGTTGAAAAAAATTAAAAAAAAAAAAGTTCTGATAGGAGATTTGGACATTGGGATTTGAAACTTGGAGAAAACTATGTTACTTTTGTTTATGAGCTTTCTGAAACACTGCATGCAAATTTCCAGTAAAAGGAGTACGAGTAAAGGAGGTTAAGAGTAAAAGGAGGACGAATGCATCGGTGGTGGGCAATTCTGTTTGCCCATGTGTGTGTGTTTTGTGAGGGTGGTTTGTGTGCCTGTGGAATGCGTGTGTGGGGGGGTGTGGTGTGGCATATACACGTGTGTCTGTATGTGTGAGTGTGGTGTGTGTGTGTATGTTGTGTGAGAGAGTGTGTGTGGTATATACATGTGCATATCTGTGTCTGTGTGGGACTGGTGTGTGGGTGTGTGTGTATGTGTGTACCTGCCTGTGTCTGATGTGTTGGGGATACTTGGCCCTCAGGGAAGGAGGTAGTCAGATGGTTCCCTGGGAGGTGATTGGTGGCAACCCCGAACTTCAAAAGCCAGGCAACAAATTAAGGAGGACAGTTGGCACACGGCTAAGGGGACCCAGAAAGCTCAGTAAGGGACAGCCAGGGTGAGGCCCTCAGTTTCCTTTGCTGCCTTCGCTTCACAGGTAGGAATGGTCTCAAGGACGCTTAAGGAGGAAGTCAACTGGATGAGATACGTTGATCCTGGTGACCAGTGGGGATGACGGGGTCACGCTCAGACTGTCCTCAGCCTATGTCTGCCAGGCCATCAGAAAGTCACATTCTCTTGACAGCAAAGAGGGCCCTGGGACAGCTTCCTAGAGTCTCGTCAAACATAAGCCAATGAAATGTAGTCGAAGTAAAAATCATGGCCGACGGTAGCTGGATGCCGTCTGGTGGGATAGCCCACTCTGTGCCAGGTCCTTTGGTCATCCACGTACCTACCCTGCAAGGTAGGACTCACTGTTCCTCATGCAGGGTGGCAAAGTGTCAAAGAAGGGAAGGGACATGATCTTGGCCACAGAGCGGTTTCGGGCTAGAGCAGGAGCAGAGGGGACACTGGGTCCGCAGGCTAACTCGTTCTCTTTCACTCCAAACTTACTCAGAGCTCACTGAGAGGTTTACAGATGAGAAATCATGTCCAAATTGGGTCACCCCAAAAGCAGAGTCTGTGGGAACACATGCTGATACAGGCAGAAAACATCAATATTCCATTTCCGGAAAAGCGTTTTGCTGGACCAGAGGTGAGCATCTGGTTCTTCTGTGGCTTGACTAAAAAATCAGCGGATAGGGGCGCCTGGGTGGCGCAGTCGGTTAAGCGTCCGACTTCAGCCAGGTCATGATCTCGCGGTCCGGGAGTTCGAGCCCCTCGCGGTCTGTGAGTTCGAGCCCCACGTCGGGCTCTGGGCTGATGGCTCAGAGCCTGGAGCCTGTTTCTGATTCTGTGTCTCCCTCTCTCTCTGCCCCTCCCCCGTTCATGCTCTGTCTCTCTCTGTCCCAAAAAAATAAATAAACGTTAAAAAAAAAAAATTAAAAAAAAAAAAATCAGCGGATAGGAGGGGAAAGTGATGGAGAAGGAGGTGTGTGGGTATGATCAAGTGAGGGTTCTCCTTGCCTCTAAAAGGATACTGCGCTGGTGGTTGATTCTGCAGGGAAACCTGCTTTGGCAAAGTTCAGCTGACCAGATGGGACTGGACCAAAAAGGAAGCAGCCATTTGCTGATTCTCAAGAGGGCTTTGGCGGCCCTCAGGAGGATGAGGCAGGGCTGCATATGCTGAGAGCTACGGCCTGGGGCAACCCATCCAAGCTGGACTGCGTTCTGGTCAGGAGCCAATTTATAAAGGAGGCCACCAACCCAGGGAGCCCGTTTGAGGCCCACGGTGAAAATGTCTGCCATGGCTATGCCTGGCCTCCCAGCTACCTGTATTCGGGTATCTCTTCTAAACAGTAACAGAGGGACAGTGGAGAATTATCCACAGGGAGGAACGAGGAGGGGCACCAGAAGACCTCACAGATGCAAAATGCCCGCTTGAAACCTGTTTCTACCCAATTTTACCCAATTTACCCAATGAGGTTCCATTGAGAAGACTTTTGCTGGCATGCTTTCCATGAGCATCACTGACCAACCTGATTTCTACGGCCTCACCGTTCAAAGTGTGGCCCTCAGGGGCGCCTGGGTGGCGCAGTCGGTTAAGCGTCCGACTTCAGCCAGGTCACGATTTCGCGGTCCGTGAGTTCGAGCCCCGCGTCAGGCTCTGGGCTGATGGCTCGGAGCCTGGAGCCTGTTTCCGATTCTGTGTCTCCCTCTCTCTCTGCCCCTCCCCCGTTCATGCTCTGTCTCTCTCTGTCCCAAAAAAAAAAAATAAATAAAAACGTTGAAAAAAAAAAAAATTCAAAGTGTGGCCCTCAGACCAGCAGCATCTACAGCATCTGGGAACTTGTTAAAATGCAGAAATTCAGCCCTATCCCAGACCCGCTGAGCCAGAATCTTCACTTTAACACGCTGCCAGGTGCTTGCGTCTGCATCATGAAGTTCTCGAAGCATGGGCCTATTGGTCGCTGGGGGTCTGCCCCGTGTGAGCAAGAGTTCAGGAAGAAAAACAAAACATGGTTGCAATGGCTAGATCTACACACAATAGTTGCCATCAGAAACGAAACCTCTCGGGGTGCCCGGGTAGCTCAGTCAGTTGAGCGTCCGACTCTTGATCTCAGCTCAGGTCACAATCTCATGGTTCATGGGTTCAAACCTGGTTCGTGGCTTCAAACCCTGCACCGGGCTCTGTGCTGATGGCATGGAGCTCGCTTGGTATTCTCTCTGTCTCTCTCCCTCTCTACCCCTTCCCCCACTCGTTCCCTCTCTCTCTCTCAAAAATAAGTAAACTTTAAAAAAAAGAAATCTCTCAAACTGTGCTTAACCCAGTACTTTCCAAAAGTATTTAACGCAGACTTCCTTTGTTTTAGTAGATGAGAGACGTATGGACATCTCGCGGGACACTACTGTTGGTTCCCGGGAGAGATCTCCCGCTAGAAGTTGATGGGGGTGCCGATGGATGGTGAAGATTTTGGTTGTGCACAACTCTGAGGATAGAAACAGGGGAAGAAGTCTATGGGGGCGTCCAGATGCCATTTCAGAAGCGAATTAGAAGGAAAACAGAAGGTACAAAAGCATTACAGCGTGAAGGGTAACGGCACAACCATGCACCTGCCAGGTGATGTCAGGCAAGGATTTTCGTCTCTAGGAAACTCAGTTTTCTGCTTTGCAAAATGGGGATAATCACAGACCCTGATTCAACGGCAACGTTTCCTTTAGATAATGTTCAGGAGAAATGAGCATGTAGCAAGTGCTCAATAAATATTATTATTATCATCTTATTATCCAGGTGGTAAAACGGTAAGAAGATTGTAAGATCCTATAACTTTCCTACACTTTTAGTTTTGTTTCCCCATGTCTGTTTCCTCAAAGGGATTCACAATAAAACTCTTAAAGTGTGCACCATCTGTGTGGTAGTCTTCAGGTACAGCAAGAAGTTGGAATATTTGTGCGAACACCTTCCTTTTAGGCAGTCAGTCTTGGGAGAAAGAGAACACGCAGGGACAGAGCGGCCACTGGCCGCCAGCAGGAGGAGACAGAAGCCCGCCGAGGCCCTGCACCCGGGGCTGGGACGGGAGAGCGTGGGTAAGGAGACGACCACAGTATGAGAGGTGGGCCTGGTGTTGCAGCAATGAGAAGCTCTTGGGAATTCCCTGATGCTTTCAAAAAATTTTAGTGCGTCTTGGGGCAGCTGGGTGGCTCAGTTGGTTAAGCGTCTGGCTCTTGATTTCGACTCAGGTCATGATCTCGTAGTTCATGAGATCAAGCCCCACATTGGGGTCTGTGCTAACAGCACAGAGCCTGCTTGGGACTCTCTCTCTCTGCCTTCCACAGAATCCATGCTGTGGAAGGTATTCTTCTCTAAGATAGTAGTTTGTAGGTAGTGGGAGTCCCAGCTTCAGCTTCAGCTTTGTGGAATCACCAGGATTAAGAAATGTCTGAGCATTTGTGGTGGATTGGTGGGGAGGCCCCCCTGAGAGCCTACTTGCGTGTGGGAGCAAGCAAAGAACTTGTGGACTCGATCTCACCCAATAAACCCGACCCACTTATAAAGTCTCAACGTAACAAGGATCTCCCCGGGCTGGGTCTAATGGAGATGGTCTGAATCTTAGGAAGGGATGGGATTGGGGTAAAAACTAAAGATTTTATAGCACATCATGGTAAGGGGTTCGGTCACTCTCCTACAAAGCGTATGCCCTCTTCACCTGGCTCCTGCCCCTTAGGGACTTCAGCTTTCTAGCAATGGGGGTCGAGGGGTCCAGAGCATCTCCAGACACAGTGAAATCCACAGAAGTGGCAGCCATGTCCACATAGGCAACTCTCCCTAGGAACAGTGGCTCTACCCAGGTGATGCCAGGAGGTTCTACAGCTGCCACACGGTAACAGTTTGGAAGCACCTGTGCAGCCCCTTTGGGAAACACTGTCAGGCAGTTTTAGAGAAAATACTGTAGAGGGCTTAGACCCTGCAGCAGCAGGGAGCAGCGAGAGTCTGCAAAATATGGGTTCTTACTGCCAAGCTACCTTTTTTTTTTCTTTTCTGGAAAAGGGCTAAGTTAGCCTCAGACAACTCGAGAGTTGTCATGCCTCAAGAGAAGGTAAAATGGCACACACACAGGAAAATGCAGTTCGACAAGAGGCCGATTACAAATAAAGAAGGGTCCGGAGAATGGTTCAAATCCTTACCTATCACACTGACTTACCTCTAGTTCATTCAGAGTCAGCCTCAGGGTGCTCCTGGAAGACCCTTCACATTCCTCTCCCCGTGTTTCCCTCTTTCTGCCTCACTTCCCTCCTCTCAGTGTCCTGGTTCCATCTGGCAGGTGCCCTTTGCCATGAAGGTTGCGAGGATTTCATGCCTGGCTCCGTTCTGGAGGATGACGGTAACGGTGACTTCTCAGAGCCACACAAGGTGCTCCAGTTTCTTTCAAGGGGCTCATCCACAGCATAGGAACCACCTGGTTTCTTGTTAAAATAGAGATTCTTTTTTTTGAAAGAGAGGGAGAGAATGCACAAGTCGGGGAGAGGGCAGAGGGAGAGAATCTTGAACAAGCTTCACGCCCAGCGCAGAGCCCGCCGTGGGGGTTGATCCCACAACCCTGGGATCATAAACTGAAGTCAAGAGTCTGATGCTCAACGCACCGGGCCACCCAGGTGCCCCTATAATAGAGATTCGGAGTCAGTAGCTGTGGGTAGGGCCTGAGATTCTGCATTTCTGACAAGCATTCAAGTGATGCTAATTTGTAGTCCACACTTGGAGCAAAAAGGATCCAAAAGACGACAAAATTGTTTCTCTTGCTGACGTCGATTGCCATGTGTAGCATAATTTCAGACCGCCAGGGGACAAAAGGAGCAAAAGGGATGAAGAAGACTGGACACAGCATCCCGCCGTATGCAGGGAGAGACACAGCAAACGTGAAGTAATGTTCAGGTTCAACTGCTGTGTTGTTCTCCTGCTAACGGTGCTTCCCTGACCGGTGGTGTAAGCATGAAACTCATCACTCAGAGCAGGGGCAGAAAGCCCATCCTGCTTTGATGCTGGGCCCTGTGCTTCCACAGCCTGTCTGGGGCTAGTTCCTCTGGTGCCCCGCCTTCCGCGAGCCCTACACCAGCTCTGCCTAATCAAGCCTGTATTCGAGTCCACATGCAAATGCCACAAATCTCATCTTCCATATTTGCCACCGTTGGGATCGCAATCTTTGAAATCAAGCCTTCGCTCACTGCATTTCCATTGATTTGGGGTTTCTTGCCCATAATTGTTATGAACGGGACCATCGATGCCATCGTTGAAGGCACGACTCTCCTGTAGTGTAAAAGCATGCACTAAAAAAGAAGAGAGAAGCCTGATAGAGAACGACTACGCAAAAGGCCCATTCATGACCACACAAGCTCTCCTGTTTCTAGGTGTCAGGACGGTCTCTGGCCTTCCCTGAGAAGCCTTTTACAACGTGGTTATTTCCCATCCCTCAACATAAAACTGCTACGTCCCAGGAGCGCCTGGGTAGGTCGGTCCGTTGAGCGTCTGACTTCGGCTCAGGTCACGATCTCACGGTTTGTGAGTTCGAGCCCCGCAACGGGCTCTGGGCTGACAGCTTGGAGCCTGGACCCTGCTTTGGATTCTGGGTCTCCCTCTCACTCTCTACCCCTCCCCTGCTTGTGTTCACTCCTCTCGCACTCTCAAAAATAAAGAACAAACATTAAAAAAAAATGCTACGCCCCAAAGCAATTAGGGTTCCAAAATCTGTCTACTTTCCACCTTATTAGGCTGTTGTTGTTTGGCCATACTTCACTTTTTGATTCACTCACGTGTAAGTTACGTCAACACAGAGCATGAGAAGTGACGGTGGAGGAACCCTGGGTTCTAGGAGACAAGATATTGGGGTTTTGAGTTTTAATCTGCATATAATCACTTGAACATGAGGTGAGGAAGGGTTGATGACATTTCATTGATTATAGGTATTTGGGACGTAACGGAGTGAGACACGAAAAGCAAATTGGCTTCACTCCGTAGGAGTACTATTGATTATAGTTTATGCTCAGTTACCCAGGAGCTCAATAGTAACTAGGCCCACACTTATGGACATGTGCACATAGCACTAAATGTTAGGTTCGGGGGTGCGTTTTCTTTGATTCACATAGTCGACTATGTGCAAGTGTGTGTCGTGAGCCTGAAGTAGTGAGACTCATGCCACAGACATAGGAGACACATTTCACAGGCCCAGTGCCCTCGTTCCTTGGACAGCCTTTTCAATTATTCAATCCACCGCCTGGATTCATGGTGATTGTCGTATTGCCCTTAGGAACATGGCCCGAATGCCCACACCAACGTCCCATTTCACTGTGGGACTCTGCCATTGTTTTTTGTTCCTTCCTGTCTACAGCCATGACCTTGGGGCCTTGGAATGTCCCGGCTCCCACTCCTGGCTTCCTGCTAATTCATCTGTCAGTTCTTTGCTGAGGATGCTCGCCCCGCCACCTTCTCTTCCTTTCCTCTCTCAAAGTCTGGATTAAATGCTCCTCTTACATGCTTCTGACACTTGATAATTCCTCTATTTGAAAATTTTTCACCTGCGTTGACGTTACTTGTTTGCATATCTGTGTTCCTTTCCAGACACAAACTCCCGAGGAGAAGGGAGTTAATTGTACTCATGTTGTACCCTCTGTGCTTAGCATACTGCATGGTGCTTAATAAGACCCAGGAAATCTTTCTTGAATGAATGAGCAAGTCCCTCTCTGCTGCTCAGCCCCACGCAGGGGGCAAGAAGCACTTCCTGCCACAGAGGAGAATGGAAGGCAGGCTAGTTGGAATAAGTCATTTTCAGGACAACTATGATTAATATCCAAGACCATGCTAAAACTTAGCTGGTCAATTTTTTTTTTTTTTTTTTTTTTTTGCTTTATAAATCAACATCAGGCTGGCTATAACCACGGTCCATTTGGTGTAATGAAATCCCTCACTGTTGTTTCACTGTGAGTTTTTAAGCATAAGAGTCAACTAAAATGCCTCTACTTTATATTAAAATTCCAGGGTAGATTGGAACACACTAAAAACACATTCAAAATTAATTTCATAGTTAAAGAACAGGGTTAGTTAAAAGCTTATGGGTCCAGAGTTTCTTTTTATTCCCCTGATGTCCTCATAAAGCATCATCATAAAAATTTTTTTTTCAACGTTTATTTATTTTTGGGACAGAGAGAGACAGAGCATGAACGGGGGAGGGGCAGAGAGAGAGGGAGACACAGAATCGGAAACAGGCTCCAGGCTCTGAGCCATCAGCCCAGAGCCCGACGCGGGGCTCGAACTCCCGGACCGCGAGATCGTGACCTGGCTGAAGTCGGACGCTTAACCGACTGCGCCACCCAGGCGCCCCATAAAGCATCATCATAGAATTCAGTCTGTAGTAAGTTCCCAGTAAATGTGAGCTGTTATCTTCATAACCTCTTCCTTAATCTTCCTCCCCAATTCACTCCTTCCTCTTTAAGCCCTGGCCTTAGGAAAATTGACTTCCAACTCCAAAGAGGATGGAAGACAGAACACTGAGATTTAATTCATTTCTGAAAGGGGGCAGAGGCTCCCTCCTCTCCTGTACGTACGGAGCTTTGTTCCTTCTCCTTAAGCTTCAGCTCAATTCAACAAGGGGGTGTTTGTACATCCTTTTGTGCCCAGAACTGCATTGGGCAAGTCTAGCACAGCCACTGCGGTGATTAGAAAAATTGGGGCGTGGGGCGCCTGGGTGGCGCAGTCGGTTAAGCGTCCGACTTCAACCAGGTCACGATCTCGCGGTCCGTGAGTTCGAGCCCCGCGTCGGGCTCTGGGCTGATGGCTCGGAGCCTGGAGCCTGTTTCTGATTCTGTGTCTCCCTCTCTCTCTGCCCCTCGCCCGTTCATGCTCTGTCTCTCTCTGTCCCAAAAAATAAATAAACGTTGAAAAAAAAAATTTAAAAAAAAAAAAAAAGAAAAAAAAGAAAAGAAAAATCTATGATGCTGCCAGTTCCTTCGCAGCTTCAAAGTTTATAGAATTACTCCCTTAGGGACTGGCACTAAGTGTTCCCATAAACTCATGTTCTTACCACTGGTTTCCATGCCCTTAGGTAAGCTCTAACGCCTCATCTCTGATCACCTCATTCTCTCATTGGTTCCAGAATAGAAAGCGTGCACCCCTGGGAATATACACTCACTGCTAATACATTGATCTCCACAGCCTACTAGAGAAGAACCCGTAACATATACACAATACACATATAGGCTATTAGAGAAACTTTGCAAAGTATAACCTAACCTCATGAATTCAACAACAACCACAGCAGACTCCGAGAAGCCTGAAACGGTCTATTACACCATAAAGGAACGGTTAGTCATATTCATTTGGTTCTTCTGCAGCCTAGTTTGAAAATCAAATATATATTGAAAGTGAAAGCTTCAGTTTAAACTCACACAGAAAATAAATCCTAAGGCATGCCTGGAATTCATTTCCCTAATTTCTCCTGCTGTGGTTAGCTATCGTGGGGGTGGCCAGATGGGAATTAACGTCACTGAGGAGTTTGCAATGCTTTTGCACAGCGAGGTGAGCTAAGGATACAACTTTATCTTGGGTGTCAGATTCCTTTGTGGACTTGATAAGCCCTTTAAACTTAAATAAATATCAACACCCATTTGCATGGGAACAAAACAGGATCAGCAGGAGAAGGGAAAAGACCATTAGGGTTCTACCTGGTAGAACTTGCTGAATTTATGATTGCTGCAGATCCTAGTTTATATGTGCTAACATGGGTGGTGAGAGTGGGGGAAGAGTGTACATATAATTTTTGTCAGTACAGCATTGTCTGTTTTGTGTTTGTGCGTACACAAGTTATCCCTAACATGTTGATGGAAATGCACAATGGGCGGAGGCTCCTTCACAATAGATAAAATGGCAAGTGACAAAAACAGAACAGTGGGGATCAGGAGTCTCCGGAGAAGAGAAGATTGATGGAGAAAGCAGGAAATGTGAACCTGAAAAAAAAAAAAAAAAAGAGAGAGAGAGAGAAAAGAGAAAATGATCCATTCAAACGAAAACAAAAACCATAGTGGTATAACAACAGTTAATAGATACTAAACTAATCTGTAGCCTGTGATGGTTAAAGAGAAAGCAGAGGGATGTCTTCTGGAACTTGGTGCTGGTTGGGAGTTAGACATGAGAAGAATGGAGAGGCGATAAAGCAAGAACTCAAGTCTAAGGGGCAGCTATATGTGTGGGGCAGGGTCACTAGATTTGGATAAATCTCCTTGGAAAAAAATGTCATCAAGAACTGGGACCAAGAAAAAGTGCTGAATCAGCCTGAGGTGGAACCATGCAGACTAGGACAAGAGAGAATTATGTCTGGGATGCCTGACTGAGCTGAGTGTTCCTCATCATAGTTCCTACCAAGAATGGCACGTGAGCAGCTCACCAAGACAGGAAATATGTGCCAGCCTGTGGCACTTGCTGGGGTACAATGAAAAATAGTAGTTTCCTGCCCACAATGGCTCAGAAAATGGGGGAGACACAAGTACTTACATAATCACAATATAAGGTAAGTATTTTAAAATATACTCATGCAGAGAATTATGCCAGCCTCTTCAGGCATCTACTACCCTTCTGGTTTCTAAAATTCTTTCTTTTGGGGTGCCTGGGTGGCTCCATCGGTTGAGCGTCTGACTTCGGCTCAGGTCATGATTTCACAGCTCGTGAGTTCAAGCCCCGCGTCGGGCTCTGTGCTCACAGCTCGGAGCCTGGAGCGTGCTTCGGATTCTGTGTCTCCCTCTGTCTCTGCCCCTAACCCACTCGCATTCTGTCTCTGTCTCTCTCAAAAATAAATAAACATTAAAAAAATTAAAATTCTTTCTTTTCCCAAAGAGGAAAAGGTGGCATCTGAGACTTTCTCAATTTAAGGGAAAATCATCCAACTCACACTCTGTCTCCAGCCATATTTATATTGTTGTGATTTTCATTTGAAACTGTGGAATAAAATGTCTCTTGTCATTTAAAGGAGTGCTATCCCTCTGTAGGAAGGTAGGAAAGGTTGGGAGAAGTAGGAGGATATGAGGTGAGCCTTCATGGTATCTCTAAAATCCTACTGTTGGTTGTCAGGCAACATTCAACCCACTTGCTTCCTTGTTGGCAGAGCTCCAAATTTGGTTTGGCATCTACTTTTCTTTCACATGAATCAGGAAGGCGGATTCAACCCCAGCCCGGCTCCGGAGGCAAATCCTAACCCACCTAAGCCAACCACGATGGCCCTAATCCTCTGCCTGTGGATTGTTTAAGACTGAGCTGTGGTCCATTGTGACCAGTGAGATTGGAGAGAAAATCTTCTGGGGGACTTCTGGGAAAGATTCCCTCACTTTAAAAGAGAGATCCTTGAAGACAAGGTCTCCTTCCTCCGGATACGGTTATGTCCGTGCATGATGTGTGAAGAGGTAGCACCGTCTTCAACCATGGAGAGAGCTAGGCCAAGAGCTGGGATGGTACATCCTATTGGCAAATAGGATCTAGATCCTTGATGGACACTTTTCGAACCAGTGAATTTAGCCATTTTGGATGTTTTCTTTTGCAGAATACAAAATTTCCAACTTTCAGTTGGTTTTGTCTTGGTTTGCAGCCAAAAGCATTTTGACTAAGACACATGTTATTGTCTACAAATGTCTCAGAAGATTATTCTACTTCAGTCACGTGGGTGCCTGGTGAGGTCATGTAGGAGGCGTAGTTGTTTCCTCCTCTTCCCATTCTAGATTACTCCTCTTGCCTCCGGACATGGTTGAAGGCTTATTCTTACAGCTCCTGATCCGTGCCAAAGATTGTTGCCCAAGCTTTTGCTGATGAATCCTGGAAACAAGAACCAACTTACGTGGGGACTGTCTTTTCACTGCTTTACTTCCCGTGAAGACCAATGCTTCACCTCCCATCCACCTTGACTCCGGAACCTAAAGATGCAGGGCTCATTGCCACTGCCTAGCTTCTCCCAGGCACTCTTGGCAAGGAATTCTTCTCTCCAGCCTGCCACAACATGGTAATAAGGCTGTGGCTCCCTCCCCAGACAGATCACTCAGGAAAAGGCAAGGGGGTATGTATGTGTACATGCTCCAAAACTCCATGAAGAAGTGAGGGGGAGGGATAGCAGCATGTGGGAGACATCTGGCAAGGTGAAAATGAATGGAATAGAGATCAGAAAGGTTGTAAACAGGGGAAGCCCAAACGACACGGAATTCAATTCAAAACCTTCATCCTTGAACACAGGTGGTTATGATGATAAAACCATATTAGCGAAAATCATCAGTTTCCTGGTTTTAGATGCAAGAGGATCACAGAATGAGAAACGAACAATTTTTATTTGTTTGTATAAGAGTAATACAAGATTCCACTGTGTGTGTATATATATATATATATCACATCTCCTTTCTCCGTTCATCTATTGGTGGACACTTGGGCTGCTTCCCTCATTTGGCTATTGTAAATAATAGTACTGCAATAAATGTAGGGGCACATATATCCCAGATGAAATCTTGCAGTTTGCAATGCCATGCATGGATCTAGAAAGCACAATGCTAAGGGAAATGAGTCCGTCAGGGAAAGACATTTCCCATTTGATTTCACTCATATGTGGAATTTAAGGAACAGAGCAAATGAACAAAGGGGGGGGGGAACTGAAAAAACCAGACTTGTAACTGCAGAGAAGAAACAGATGGCTCCCAGAGGGGAGGTGGGTAGAGGGATGGGTGAAGTGGGTGATGGGGATCAAGAGTACACTTACCATGTTGGGCACTGAGTAATTTACAGAATTGTTGAATCATTATAGAGTACATCTTAAACTAACATAATGCTGTACGTTAACTACTCTGGGATTAAAATTTTTTTAAGTATCACAAATTATAGTAATTTATGCAACAGCATATCATCTGTACCTAATGAGCACGCCACTGTAACAACTACGCATACATTAAATGTGGTGTAAGTTTTATGTGATCTCCCGTGTCTCCAGCCTTCCTAGGGTCACACTGATTCACCATCATCAGCTAATGCATTATTATGCATTATATGAATTATATGGTGTTAACTCAACCTTACGAAGTTCACAAGGTCACTGCCTCTAAGTTACCTACATGTGTCCTAAAATTTCAAGGGTTTCTTCAGAATCCACCGTGGAACTTAGCTAAATTTTCAACCAGTGTTATCTTTAGAGACATATGATTTCAACAACTTACTTTTTCTTGTGCCATAGACTCTTTCCTACAGCTTCAAAGATGCCCACTCCTTATCTGGCAATCGCTTAAACGGCACTAACCAAATACCAGTCGTGTTTTTCTAAGTACTTCACACATATGAATTCACGTCATTCTTGTTTTTTTTAATATTTTTTAAAGGTTTATTTATTTTTCAGAGAGAGAGAGAGAGAGAGAAACAGAGTGTGAGCAGGGGAGGGGCAGAGAGAGAAAGAGGGAGACACAGAATCCGAAGCAGGCTCCAGACTCTGAACCGTCAGCACAGAGGCTGATGTGGGGCTCTAGGTCACAAACCGTGAGATCATGACCTGAGCCAAAGTTGGGCTCTTAACCGACAGAGCCACCCAGGCGCCCCCAGTTCACATCATCTTTGCAACAACCCCAGCAGGTAGCGTGGCACACCCGACCGCCTCGCTTGTGTGTCCTCAGTCCATCCTGATGGCCCCTGGGGTCACAGCGGAGAGTTCTGTGAGGACTACTGGTAGACGAAGAACCACGTGCTGGTTTCCCCATCCTACACAATACCTCCAAGGATCCTCAGCATAATCCCATCCCCTGGCCTCTTCTGTACTTGCCCTTTTTGGGGTCGCCTCTCAGATAAATTGCTTGCACCTGAGTTCTTTCCCCAGGGTCTCCTCGGTATGTACCCAAACTACGAGGTTAAATTTCTGTTGTTATCTTCATTTTATAAGTAAATGAGGTGAGGCATAGAGCAGTTTAAGAACTTGCTCAAGGTCATCCAGCTAGTAAGTGGTCTGGATTTAGGCTTCAGAGTCTGTGTTCTTAACTACTACCCTATGCTGCCTCTACAAATCATGCTCTATAATTTGGTGAACACATCCACCTTCCACTTATCCGTATCATTCTCAATTATATAAATGGGGGAGAGGGGTTTGGCAAAGTATGGCCTTCAGTAAAACCTGGTGCATGGACTATTTTTGTAAATAAAGTCTTATTGGAACACAACACGTCTGGTTTACATATAGTTTACGTATAGTCCATGGCTGCTTTTGCATTGCAATGGAACCGAGTAGATAGGACTGATGGAGAGCATATAGCCTGCAAGGTCTAAAATGTTTACTGTGTTTAGCCCTTTATCAAAAATGTTGCAGATCCATACTATTTCTCCTTAAGGCATGATCTTTCCCAGCTAAAACCTATGTAGCATCTGTCAGTGGGACACCCACAGCATGGCTTGACTTTGGGTTGGGTAGCATCGGGGTTCCAAATGTCTAATCGGCAAGCATATTTCTTGCTAGGCTCTTCTGGCTGAATCCAGGGATCACTCATGTACCCAAATGCTGAGCCTGTGGCTTACTCTTCTCCTAGTTGCCAATCGAGTGGCTTGTGACTTCTCCCTTTTCCCTTTTCCCAATCTTGTCATGTTTTTAAGAGATACAAGGTATTCCTTTCCCATTAAGGAGTACACGGCATTGGCCATGCTTAACTAAGCGGGTTATAAGCCCATCTCTGCCAGAGATGTAATCATGCAGAAAAGGAGCTTGGCTAATTCTGCGCAGGCAAGAGAGAGCTCATCTTATTTTAGATGATTCAATGGGAACATTATGATTAGTTTGGTTGAGTTGTTATGCTAAGTGTTTGTTTGGGAATTTCTGTGTCTATGGCAATTTCTGCTGGGCCTGGCACCACAATATTTGCCTTACGCATTTAGACACAGGTGTCGAAAGCACATTTACAGACATTCACATCAAAGGCACCCATTTGCTATCCTAGGCAATCAAAAGGATCTCTCATTATGCACCATTTATGCCAATCTGCCAATTTGGAACTTTTTTTTTTCTTCTTTCAGGAAACCATAGTAACACTGTAAATCATTGAGGGTGTTGGTATCTGTTTAGCCACACTCTGATAATAACGTCTGCCTTTCCAGTCAATGCTTTGAGAACATCCTGAAATATACCTGTTCTAGTTCATGATGTTATAACAAAACGACACAGACTGGGTGGCTTATAAACAATGGAAGCTTGCTTCTCAAAGTTCTGGAGCCTGGAAGCCTGAGATTGGGGTACCAGCGTGGTCAGGCTCTGGTAAGGGCCCTTTGCCGGGGTGTAGACTGCCGACTTCTCATTGTGTCCTCGCACGGTAGGGAGCAGAGGCAGGAAGCAAGCTGTCTCATGACTCATATAAGGGTGCTGATCCCATCCCTGAGGGCTCCACGCCTCATCTTGCCCTAATTACCTCCCAAAGGACCCATCTCCTAATACCATCCCATTTGGTAGTCGTGTTTCCACAGATGAGCTTGTGGGGGCATTAACATTCATTCCATAACAATATCATTTTATAAAGCAAAGAAGGACGCTGCCGGAGAATGAACAAATGTACACCAAGAAGGCCGAAGGATCTTTTATGCCAACTCTTCCTTTTCAGCTAGGTTTGTGTAGTAACTAGATAGATAGATAGATAGATAGATAGATATTCTAGACTTGCAGACAGGGTTTTCAGAGAGTATAATGAAAAATTCTTAATCTAAGCTCTCCTTCAGGAGGCTTTTGTGGGTCAAATAGGTTGAAGTAGGAAACCACACACACATCGCTCTTGTGATACCTGAGAATAAAATCCATCCAAATATGCACCTGGCTGTCTTCCCCCAGCTCAACTACAACCTTATAGAGGACATTTATGAAACTCAATGTCTTCCAGTTACCTCCCCAAACACCCGGAAGTTGCATGTACCTTTGCAATTTTTCAACCATAATTAATTTGATGATAAAGAATTGCCAGTTCAAACGCATGAATCGTTCAGAGTGAAGTCCTCTCCTCAGCGGAGAATGTATTATCCTGAAACCACGACGCAAATAACTGGCTACCATCTGATAAAATGTCTCAGGTTTACAAAACTTCTTCGCTCACCCCTGAGCTTGCTGGGAAACTGTCAGAAGCAAATTTCTCAGAGAATTTATGGTTTGTCGATCAAAGGACACGGACGGATGTCACTCCCTTTGGGAGGTTTCGGTAGCAACTATGAGAATGAATCCGTCACTGAGTGACGACGATGTGGGGTCAGTACTGGCCGCCCTTCCAGGTAGCTGCCTGGATGGCACAAGCCATGTGTTAATCGCGAAGTGTCTGATGGCTGGGGCTTGGAGGGGAGCTGGTCCCATGGGTGAGACCTTGTCAGGACAGTAATTCTCGGTGGAGGGATGGACGGGAGCAAGAGGAGGAAGTGAGGGGGAGTGTGTCCAGCCACCAGAGAACTTGAAACTGACCAAGGCCCCTCTCTCCTCTCCATCCACCCTAGATTCTGATTCTCACACCCAATCCTTCTCCCCATCCCCCACCTCAGAATGGAGCGTCCCTGCTCAGTCCTAGATCCGCTGCGCAGACCCAGGCCGTGACCTCCTTTCCCGGGAGGCGCTGATAGCCTATGGCTGGAGCGTGTCAATCACTCCTAAGACCTGATAGCCTTCAGGTATCCGAGTCCCTTTTTTCTCCGAAGTCTCAACAAGACAAATTTCCACACTAGCTTTCTTTCTCCATTTGTATTCAGGTCCACAGAGCCTTCCCCAAGCGACCCTCTTCTTATATTTTCTTGGCTTTGCTTTCTGCCCTAGCTCTTCCCCCTTTTACATTATTCATGACTTTTATTTCTCACTTAGTAATGTATTTTACATTTTATTCATGCGTTTGCACCCACTTAACCCAGGTCCTTATCTTGAAAAATGAGTGCTGTAGAGTGACCAGAGAGAGAGAAAGGAGCCGATTACCAGTAGTTTTTGGAAGAGAGTGTTCCTTAATTATTAGATTTTTCTTTTTTAACAATTGGAACTGACCTTGCCATTAAAGAGTGGTTCTCAAACTTGGTTGCACCATCTGGGGTTCTGATGCCCGGGTTGACCTCTCCTTGGTCCCGGGGGGAGACTTGGCATCGGGAGTTTTGAAAGCTCGCCAGGTGATTTTTATGTACAGTCAGGGAGGACAAGTCACCACCATGGGCAACACTGGGTAGCAAGGCCATCTTCGGGATCTAGAATCTGTCCGTATCCTCTCTCAGCATAACCGTCTCCCTGTAAGATGCCATCATAAGTCAGAAAAGCTGGGCTCAAGTCCTTGCCCTACCACTTTGTAACCCTGGGCCAGTCCTTCCGTCCACCTGAGCCTCAGGTACTCCAACAGTACAGGCTACGTGTCCTGTCGTGGTGAGCCAGTCGAGTTATGGGATGTCACACCTTCCCTGATGTCATGCTGCCTCTCTACCTGAAGCAAGACAGTGCCATGGTTTACTCAGGTCCTTTACTGAGAAGCAGAGTGTATTTGAAAGAAGAGAAAGGAGAGAAAAGAGAGGAGAGGAAAAACATCATAAGCCATGAATCTGCTGTGCTGTGACACTTGAAGCTCAGTCCCTCTCAGGGCATTTGCCCTTCTTCTATCTTCTCTAGAATACTCTCCACCCGTGAGCATATGGCTCATTCCTTCTCTGTTCAGGCACCGCCTCACTACCTCCCTCACTCCTTACTTGCTCGTCCATCACAACAATCACTTTTTTTTTAAGTTTTTTTTTTTTTAATGTTTATTTGTTTTTGGGAGAGAGACAGAGTGTGAGCAGGGGAGGGGCAGAGAGAGAGGGAGACACAGAATTCGAAGCAGGCTCCAGGCTCTGAGCTGTCAGCACAGAGCCTGACATGGGGCTCGATCTCATGAACCACGAGATTATGACCTGAGCTGATGTCTGACGCTTAACCGACTGAGCCACCCAGGCGCCCCACACAATGATCACTTCTACTTAAACTTATATTATTTATGTATCTGTTGCTTGTTCACTAGCCCTTGAGTTCCCTGAGAACTGGAGTTTGCTTGTCTTGTTTCTAGCTCTGCTCCAGTGCCCAGAACAGTGTCTGCCAAAAAGAAATAAGAGCAAAGTGAAGGAATAAATAAATGAATGAATGAGTGAGTGGAACTTGTCTGCTTTTGCAAGACAAAATGGCTCCCATGCCAGGGACTCTACCCAATACCTCATTCCCTGGCTGGGCTCTGTTCTCCCCTCTAATGTTCACAACCTTCTGACTTACTTTGCTATTTGTTTACTTCCTATCTTCCTCACTCCATGAAGGAAGGGACTTTTTTTGTCCATAGTAACCCCGGCCTTCTCCCCCAAAGCAAGGACAGTACCTAGCAACGTTGTGGGAATTCAATAAGTATCTGTTGGGAAATTAATGAATCCCTCACTCAAAAGAAGGTAAGGCCAATCACTCGTTGGCGAATGTGGTGTTTTTCAAGTGTGTCTCCTTTGTCATCAGCCTCTGCGTTTTCACTTCCCTCTCCTTGGAGAGATTGCTGCCTCCCCCCATGGTCCCCAATGGCCCATTGGTGTCTTCTCTTCCCAACCAGACAGAGCAGATTTTCACATCAGCCTCTAACAATTGCCCGTATGTTGCATCTCTGCTCTTGCCCTTTCGCTCCCCACCTCAATCCCAATGCCTTCCTTTCCCTTTCCACCAAAGGCCCACATATCGCTCAGAACCAGCTCTTTCCTGAAGCCTTTTTGACCCATAGCTGGAAGAGCATTTGCCCTCTGAATCTCTGCTGGACCTGGTACCTCTTTAATGGTACTTAGGACGCATTAGAAGAGACGGCTGACTCTTTGTTGGTAAGAATGTAACCCAAGAATGTGCTCCCTGAGAGCCAAGAGGGTGCTCAGTGGCAAGGAGTTAGTTGCCAGCTCTCTCTTAGGTTGACACAAGAAACTTTAAGCATCACAGAGCATCTGGGTGGCTCAGTCAGTTAAATGTCCAACTTGGGCTCAGGTCATGATCTCATGGTTTGTGGGTTCGAGCCCCGTGTTGGGCTCTGTGCTGATATCTCGGAGCCTGGAGCCTGCTTCGGATTCTGTGTCTCCCTCTCTCTCTGCCCCTCTCCTGCTCGTGCTCTGTCTCTCAAAAATAAACAAACAAAAAATTAAAAAAAAAAAAAGAACTTTAAGCATCATGGACATCTTTCTCCCTACACAGCTCAGGCCGCTTTCAACTCTGAGCATAGCACATCTCCTGCCCCTAAATTGTGGAGAATTCCAGTGACTTGCTACAAGTGGGGTTTCAAGCACAGATTCCAGGACCTCCAAAACTGTAGCTCTTGTCCCTTCTCTCCACCCCCTGGCCTTGGCCTCAGCCTCCTGGGTCTCCGAACCAAGGACAATTGCAGACAATTCTGGACCACTCATAACAAGTATCCTCCTACCCCTGCTTTTCAAATTAACATTACATTTGTTTGCTTTGTTTCCTGGTAGCCAACAGCTTATAGTGTGAGCCGCAGATTGGTGTGGACTCAAAAGCCTAAGACTTAATGACAGGAGTAGCCCCCCTTAAAACAGGCCACGGGATCAGGGGTCTCCAAAGGGAGGTTTTTAAACACCTCCTGCAGTGCAATTCACCTGCTTGCCCAACCCCAATTTCTATGGGATGCATGAGGCAATCGGAATGTGGGTGGACATCTCTATTTTCTCCAGAGAAGTCATATTGAGAGTGGGAAAAAAGGATGAGTGACAACGTTTTGATAGACGAAATACTTTCAGGCTTAAAGATTATTCGAGGCAAACAGACGTTCACTATACTTCTTCAGAGACAAATTCAATATCTCCATATTGCTTCTTCCTCCCTTTATGGCAAGCCCGTCTTTGCTCTTATATGTAGTCTCCCACTCACTCACACGTTGCATTCATAGGAGGCACATTCTTCAGATAAATAATATAAATGTGGTAAGGCTTATGGGCTATCTGTTAATACCCCATTTTGCTAGTATAGCTAAATTCAACATTATCCATTTATAACCTAATGAATTTACTAATCCATTCACTCCCTCGGTAAATAAGCATCGAGTGATGAACACAGTGCTGGGAAGTTGGGGTACGCGGTGAGCAAGAGGGACCCAGGCCCTGCTGTCATGGGTCTTGCACGGAGGTCAAGGGGATCAGATAACAAATGAGTTATACAGATAATTACAGATTGGAATAAATGTGATAACTTAAAGGGGAGGTCTACTTTAGATCAGGCAGTCAGGAGAAGCATCTAGATTTTTGAGCCAGGCATGGAGAATGAGGATAACTAGGCTTAAAAAGAGCTGAAGTGGCAAAGTCTTCCAGGCAGAGGGTCAAACAGGTGCAAAGGCCCTGAGGCAAGAGAAGGCTGGTGTGTGATTTGGAGGACAGAGAGCACTCCAGGTGAGCTGGTTGCCCCGGCAAAAGGAAAGGCTGAGCTCTGCAATTTCTTTCTGGTCTCCAGGCCTCTGAGGAGCCTTCTATTTTCAACACAATTCCCTTGAGCTGCTTGAATGGGTGGAATATTTATTAACCCAAGAGTGCCTGCACTTCAGATGTTCCGGACTCCAATATCAACCTTTCCTGGCAAAAACCCACAAAATTATGCTCACAGTGTTGGAAAATTTTTGCCTCATGAAACTTCCTTACAGCCAAAGTAAATTTCTCTAAGCATGAGAGACCAGAGTTCATCACTTGTACATTATTGGGTTTCATAAAGGACAAAGTAGAATCCGAATGGATGAGAAACACACTTCAAGGAGTAGCGCTCATGTTGGCAAGTGACCTGGGACTTCAGATCGCCCCCAGGACAACAGTGATGCCACATACTGCATTAAGAGCCTGTTTTTCTTTATTTTGTATCTCTCGAATCTTTCCTCATGCAACAAAGTGCGAGAAACACTAAGGCGATATAAAGGGTGGCTCATCCATAATGCCCTGTATTTCAGATTAATAAGAGATCATTCACGTAAACAGCACACTTCCTGGCAAATGCTCGACTAACATCAGTTGTTATCAGTGTAGGACAGAAATGATAAACGCCCAGCTTAAACCTAAAGAGTTTAGGTATTCAAGGGACAAAGCCCTCTTCAGTTTTATCCAAACGAAATCTCCAATCATTTTAAGAAGGAAACCACAACCTTCAGATTGTGCATAAACACATTTCCTTTCGAAGCCCAAAATGTCTCTGAATTTTCACAAACAAGGCACTGAGGATGTCACCACCGCTGGCTTTGGCTTCTTCCCCCCCCCCCCCTTGTTTTTTCCTCCCATTCTTGTAGATCAAGAGTTATTATTCCAGTGGTTGCCTAAGATTTTTTCTTTAACCTGATTGGGTCCATCTGTCCCATCCTAGACCTTGCTCAACAAAAATCTCAACCTAAGTCAGAGCGGAAAGTTTTCAGGCTTAAGGAGCTGTTTCAGGGAAAGGAAGAACGGAGACCGGTGCCTGGCTCAGGGGAAAACTGCTCTGCGGTGCCCTGTTTTCTCCCTGATTTCATGCCTGCAACTGTGGTGTGATAGGAACCAGCATTAAACTTGCTCTCCTGCCGTGGCAAAATGTGTCAGACGCTGTGGGGGCCTCCGGAGACTTGGACTGGAGGCCTGCAGGTAGGATGTCAGGATTAGCTATTTAATGAACCTATGATTCCATAAGAAGTGGTTGTACCACTGGAACTGTGAGCTCAGGAGCTCAAACAAGATTGAAGGTCTTGTTGCCACACTGTGTTCATCTCCCATTTTTGGGGGGAGATCAAGCTGGACAGGTGTCCCCTTACGCAGGCCAGAATTGTGCGGGGCTTTCCTTCGGCACGTCCTATTGTGATTATTCCTGTACACATTCATCTCTCTGTCAAGTTCACCGGGGGAGGTATCCTATGATCCACTTTGGTGTCTCTGGAGTGTAGTACAGTGTGGTCAATAATTACAGGTTGAATGCATGAATGTAGTTTTTTTTCAATTCCCATATATCAGGACCAGCTGGGCTGTCTCACAGAGGACTAGGTGAGTAGCTTGGCGAGAGTGACCTCTCCGACCACCCAGTCACATAGATGTGCCCGTTTACTGCGACAAGAACATAGAGTGTGCTCTCAGCAAAGCATGCTGGGAGATCACAGATCGGGAGAAGCGTAAACCATCCGTATCCCTGAACACGGCCCCTTTGTGGTCCAGAATTGCCACCGAACAGCAGTGCTTGTCAGTATTTTTCTTTTTTCACACCAGGAGGTACACAGAAAAATGGTAATATTTGTACAGCAAACTGGAGCAAACCACTAAGGCTGCTCACGGCAGAGAGGCTGGCCTGGGAGCTCCAGGCGCCTCCGGATGACTGCAGAGCTCGGCCAGGAAGCACATTTGCAACCATCTGGCAAGCCCGGGCCTGGGACAACCTGGACACCAGCACGCCCTGCCATGCTTATTGCAAAAAGTAGTCTTTAGCCAACCGTGACTCCTAAATATAAAATCCGTGACCCAGGTATAATCTTTTCCTGCACTACCTGTGCCATCGTTCGGAATCAACTTACTCCCCGTTTACAAATAGCTTCAACGAACTGGAATCTGACTCACCAATCACTGAAAGGGATACGGAGGGAGAAGAGGGTATTCGAGATGACATAGGACAGCAGTGAGAAGTGACAGCGGCTAGCGAGAGAAGATACAAACAAACACACGGAAATCTGCGACTAATAAGGAGCCAAACGGTCCCACGTACGCAAACTGATGTCGAGGGCGTCGTGCTATTAACACAGGACCGCACAATAGTTGATGCTAATAACAACTGACAACTCAAGTCAGGAAGAGGTTATGCTATTCATACTCTGCTTAACAATGTGGGCAAGAAGGCTGCCCGGGTGGCTCACTCTGGTACACCTCCGTCTCTTGACTTTGGCTCAGGTCACGATCTCATGACTCGTAAGGTCGAGCCCCGAGTCAGGCTCTGCACTGCCAGCGTGGAACCTGCCTGGGATTCTCTCTCTCTCCCTATGCCCCTCCCATCCCCGCAACACGTGCTCTCTCTCAAAATAAAAATAAATAAATAAACAAAAGAATCAAAATAGAAGAATAAATACATACATACATATATAAATATGTAAATAAGATAACGTGTGCAAGAGTGTGATCTATTTTCAAGGCTTTTCATTTAAAATCTTAAAAAAAAAAATCATCACTTGAAGATATAAATCCTGAGCTATATAGAAAAGTCTGCTCTCAGCTTCTTTCTCAAGGACTCCGGATAATCAAAATCTTACGGTATATGGTTTTACATTTTGCCGGATTTGTTGAATAGGGCTTTATGTTCTGTGTCCTTTATTTTAATAGCCAGTATAGTAATGATTTCTATGGGTTTTATTTTTCCTTCTTTGTAGATACCCACTACATTTAGTTGCTATTTATTTAAACAGACCTTGCTTGACTTTGAGTAGCCCCCAGCTAGATTTCTTTAAGTCTCCTCACCCCTGCTCCAGATAATGAAACCATAGTATCCCAGCTAATTTTAGCATCCATTGGGAAGTTAGAAGCCGTGTTCTGATCTTTGTCTCACATAATTCGATGCTTACCGTAGAAACAATGGGCTCTTGGATGTCAATTAGCTTGGACACACTTATCTGACTGACAAATCATTGTTCCCTTTGAGAAAAATCAAGGGTCCCCAGGATTCCCCCTAAAGAGAAGCCTGACATTCAGATCTTTTAAAAACCGAAAGTGATGTGTGAATATACCGTTTTGTGGAGGCCCCAAAGTGTGTCAGATCTTTAGCAAATTCTATTCACAGATTCCAGTAGGAATTGGGGGTGGAGGAAACTCTCAGCCCTCTCCACTCCAGAAGAGACGCAGAGAAAGGAGGGAGACACCAACGGGCACCCACTATGTGCCAGGTGCTGAGAATGATGTCAATTCCTACAACATGTCCATGCAGAGAGGACACATAGCCCAAGAGAACAGAGGTTAAGAGAGGGACCCATGAGGGGCGCCTGGGTGGCTCAGTCACTTGAGTGTCCGACTTCAGCTCAGGTCATGATCTCGTGGTTCGTGAGTTCGAGCCCCGCGTCGGGCTTTCTGCTGTCAGCACGGAGCCCACTTCAGATCCTCCGTCCCTCTCTCACTGCCCCTCTCCCACTTGTGCTCTCTCGAAAATAAATAAGACATTTAAAAAAAATTTTAAAAATACAAAAAAAGAGAGGTGACGCAAGGGTCTAAGTGTCGCGGCCAGCGGATGGAGGGAGTCACCCCAATTAAGTGACAGAAGCAGGAGCCCCCAGGCCTGGGGAAGATCCCCCGGTTCCCTCCAGTTACACAGAGTCTGAGGTTTCTTCATGACAGGAAAATGAAATGCAGTGAGCAGCTGGGGCCCATCCTGGGGCTCAACCAGCAACGGTTTAGGGAGAACTGGGACCCCGTGGAGGCCCGGGGCGGGATCTCCTCCGGGGATCCTTGATGAGCTGATTGTTTTCCCCGCCTTGGAAGATCCTCGCCTGGTTAGGTTTCTTTCTTTCCAGTTGTTCATCCACAAACGTGAATAACGCCTGACTAAACAGTCTTTGCTAAAATTTATCCATTAGCAAAAAACCCCAATTATTCATAAAGATTTATGAAGGAAAGTCCAATTTTTTTTTTTAATAAGCTGGTTGATATACAGTTTGGTAGCCGGTTCAAATTTCTCCAGCCATAAACTCAGGAGTGCCAAATATGGGACGTTCTTTGTTTTATCATCAGTGTCCTTGGTTTTTGGATTGAGCTTGATACTTCCTGGTGGTAGAAATGACTTGGCGATTCAGAGTTTTGAGTCATTTTAGCTTTAAACTGAATCAGTTCGGAACTTGCCCCAACTCCCCTTGGGGTCGGGGTGGAGATTGCATCTCAATCCAGGGAAGATCATGAAGGGGAGAGGCATGGGGGTGGGGGTGGGGGGGGTCCGTTGGACTGGGTTTGTGCTGCATGGATCGCCTTGTCCTTAGGGCACTGACCTCAAGTCCCCTGTCATTCAGCCCCTTGAGAAAACCCTGCCGTCCCTGTGCCCCATCAGTCTGCAGGGACGTCTATGAGACCACCTCTGGCCCACCTCCCCAGCTGTTCCATGCTGTCACATCTCCTCTCCTACATCAGGAGACATCACAGGTGCCTACCGCCCCTCAGAGCCCCAGGGGAAACTCAGGACACATTTCCCACACTGACGTGGGGGCTCCGCGGCCCCCTGCCTTGCAGACTGGGCCAAGGGCAGCAGGGTGCAGCCCTCTGTCCCTGCTCCTCTGCCATCCTCCTCCCTGGCACTCCTTCCTGTCCCCGGACGGACTCGACAGCTAAGAGCTGAGCCCACTGGCTTTTGTGTCTTCAGGATCAAACATTTTCCCCAAAAGCTGTTGCTAAGACAGAAACATTTTCTTTCAGCACCCGGGAGGCAGACATAGAGGCACAAAAACTCTCTCTGACAACCTATTATTTCTTTTTTTTTTTTTAAGTTTATTTATTTATTTTGGGAGAGGGAGAGTACAAACAGGGGAGGGGCAGAGAGAGAGGAAGAGAGAATTTCAAGTAGGCTCCACGCTGTCGGCACAGAGCCCGATGTGCGGCTCCGTCTCAGGTACCGTGAGTTCACACCCTGGGCCGAAAGATGCTTCAGCAACTGGGTCCCCAAGGGCCCCGTGACCACCTATCATTTCTGCTAAAAGTTCGAAACTCCCTTTTGAAACTTCAAAGCTGAAAAGTGATATTCTAAGTTGTTTTGCTAGGGCCTTCCTTCCTGGAAACTGTAAATCCCAGAGTGCCCAAAAATACGACCCTCTCTCACCCGGGGGAGAGATAAACGGGATTAGCCCATAAATAACCCAGTAGAAAATGCTGTCTCCGTGTCCCTGAGGCCCCTGGTATCTGGGCCACCAGGTCCTGAAGTCTCGGTTTTCCCCACCTCCCCATCAGCGGCTGGCACCCAAGCTCCAACTCTGGTGCCGTTCGTCAGTGGTCCACGGGGGCAGGGGGAGCTTCCCTCCACTTTATCATACTGCTCCTTCTACACTGAGAGGTAATCTCCCCACCAGTACTGTGACCCGAGGTCACTAGCCCGTCATTATACGAAGACGATCTTTTTTTTTTAAATTTTTTTTCTTAATGTTTTTATTTATTTTTGAGACAGAGAGAGACAGAGCATGAGCAGAGAAGGGGCAGAGAGAGAGGGAGACACAGAATCAGAAGCAGACTCCAGGCTCTGAGCCATCAGCACAGAGCCCGATGCAGGGCTCGAACTCACAGACCGTGAGATCATGACCTGAGCTGAAGTCGGACGCTCAACTGACTGAGCCACCCAGGTGCCCCTCTACGAAGACGATCTTAAGCAGCGGGCTTGTGAACCAGAGCCAGGAGCTAAAACTGAGCCTCGGTTTGGACTGAGATGCAAGGAAGTGTTCACGCAGCTCTTCAAGAACGCAGATCACACCTGATGCCAGGGACCGCAGCTCACGCTGGCTCCCCTCTGTCCTCATAATACAACTCCTGCTTTGGAAATGGGTGCGAGGCTCTCAGAAATCGAGACGTATGGCCCTTCCTCCCCTGCAGCCAGGTGTAACCAAGTAGTTAAGTGCCAGTTCATGAGATGTTGGTGCAAACGTCGTGTGGCGATTGTAGTAAAACCTCCCTAAGAGACAGGAGGCACCCACCCTTCACGCCATCCACCTGGGTTGAGGCCGTGATAGCTTGTGCACTATGAGGAGTCATCCCTAGGGACGGGCAGTGGCTCAGTGTACCGCAAGGAGCCTCGTTTCCCTAACGGCTTTGTTGAGCAGCTGTGGATGTGCTAGGCTGCCTTCCTCCAGACTCTTCATGGGAAAGAATCAAACCTCACGCGTTACAGCCACTGCTCATTTGCACTGTCTGTCTGATCCGGTCAAACCAATTTCTGACACATCTACACTGTAACTACATCCGATTCTGTTTGGGCTGGGGGTGAGGGTGGTAGGGGAGAGCGTCAGAGGGCCATCGGAAGCTGTCACAAGTGGTGGTTTTCACAAGTGGTGGTTTTCTGATGACTCGGCAACAGATTCAAGGATCCGGCTGGGGGCAGGAGGGTTTTGATTTGGCCGCACCGGAATGTGTATCTGATAGTGTCGCCTTCCCTTCTAGCGGGGAGAGGGGTGGCTACGATAGAAAGGGTTTGTCTATTATGCTTCAGGATGTCAAGTGCCCTTTTCCTGTGACTTGTGGGGATTTGCTGTGGTTGCCATAGAGACCAAGTGAATCCAAGTTCAACCATGAGAGCTGGGCCTTTTTATTCAGAGAGACATATTTTGAAAAGGAAACCAGTATGTGAGAGAGTGAGGTGACTCATTTTTCCTTAGCGTGGCAGAGCACATTGAAGCCTTCCTTCATGATCTTAGTGGATGTTCTCCCAAGAAGCCCATAGTTGTGAGTGAATCATGAAATGATTAATTCAATGCATTTTCCCTACCCACCTGGCACCTGGCCTCAAAGAATTCTCTTCTTCCAGAATTTTAAGGAAGAAAACACGAAGTCATCGATTTACCTTCTCCACCATACCAAATACATATGTACTTCCCAGCCTTTTTTTACTCCTTCTCACGCACTCGTTGAAAAGATCGTGATGGAAACAGGGCTGAGGGCCCCGAGCTTATCCTAGGCTCTGCCCTTACTTAGCTGTATTGCTTGGGTAGAATTGCTCTGGGTTTCAGCATCTCGGTCTGTAGCACAAGAGGTGAGGTGGGATGATATCGAAGATTCCTTCCAAACCTAAGAATCTGACATCCCCCTTGAAGTGAACTCTCCTCTCGACTGGGACAAATACCTTAATCAGGTAGGTTCCTTAGTTTCTATCTTCCCAACCCGAATGCAAGCTGATAGAATAGATGCACAATACACGTTTCTTTGATGAATGAATGAGTGAGTGAGTGAATGAATGAGTCTGACTTTAAGATTAATTTACCTAGGGGCGCCTGGGTGGCGCAGTCGGTTAAGCGTCCGACTTCAGCCAGGTCACGATCTCGCGGTCCGGGAGTTCGAGCCCCGCGTCGGGCTCTGGGCTGATGGCTCGGAGCCTGGAGCCCGTTTCCGATTCTGTGTCTCCCTCTCTCTCTGCCCCTCCCCCGTTCATGCTCTGTCTCTCTCTGTCCCAAAAATAAATAAACGTTGAAAAAAAAAATTAAAAAAAAAAAGATTAATTTACCTAAATGTTCTAGAGATTTTTAAAAATTTTTCCTTAATCGGTCGAACTCAAAAAGTAATTGTCCACCTGCCATCAGCTTCTACAGCAGCAACTTTGCAACCAAAACCAGGAGCTACATTTGCTTCCAGTTGGCATCCCCAGACGTACTTTGTCCCTAGGCTGCAGACACCTTTGACAGCCCCAGGAACTGGGACTTCTGTGTCTCGGCCTCTTCCTGAGACAAAATTATATCAGTGAAAAAATAACCCCAGGTCTAGTCCCCGGTAGCATCCGGACTGAACTCAAAGACTTAAAAATCTTCTGCGGGCACTTTTCAAAGCTCATTCCTTCCCCGGTTGCAGACACCGAGTCACTTGTATGAGTCGGAGGTCAAAAGAAAACAAAGGGATCTAAATTCCTTTCCAGCCGTTTCTGGAGAATTCCAGAGAAGAAGGGAAACCCTACCGTAGAGGAAGAAGGAAGCAGACAGCGGAGGCCAGAAGGGACTGGGTTTAACTCTGGGTCCCTGAGCAGGTGTTCTCAGGCTCCTCTCTCTACACAGTGTATTGCTCTACAAATGCCTCTGCCTGCCCCCTTCAAGAACCTTCTGTCTGCCGTGTTCACAGAGTCTGGGAGAATGGAACCTAAGTTTTATAGATATACCGTAAAAAAAAAAAGTGCACTTTCTTCTTCAGACCCTCTCCTTCCTAGGCTAGAGGTCACCGGACCTCACGGTCATCTCTTCTTTCTGTCCTCTGTCTGTCCTTCCTCAAAGAGGAGGGAGGAGCTAATCTGTGTGGACCAGGGAGCTCACTGTGTGCTATTTCACGTAAGCCTTACAGTACCTGTGGGAAAGGTGTTACTACGGTTCCTTTACAGATGAGGAAACAGGCTCAGAGAGACCCCACTGCTCTCCTGGGAAGTGGGAAACGGCAGATTCAACCCAAGTCTACCCCGTCTCCAGAGTCAGCAGTCTTTATCCTCCATCCTTCCAGACAATTCCAGAGCTGGCCGAATGTCCGTCATTGGGCACCTGAACTGAGCTCTCATTCTCTGTATTTACTGACATTTCCAGAGGTCGGTGAGTACCAGAGGTATTATCTGGTACTTATCATTTTATGGAGCCAATTTCAACCCAAGAATCTCTCTGTTCTAAGAAGATTAAAAAAAAAAAAAAACCCAACAACCCAAGAACACAAAAAAGAATCTCTCTGGTTCTGATGACTGTTTAAATAGCCTAGTTGACATGTTCATTTGTTTTCTTTTTTGCTTCATTTTGCTTTTCACTGTATAACACATTTGCATGGTTCAAGATCAAATCCATATAAAAGGGCTTTCTCAGAGATGTCTCCCTTGTATTCCCATCTCCTCTACCCCAGGCCCCTCCCCACATCTGTTGTAGGTGACTACAGCTCCTGGGTTTCTTTCTGCCAAAGAACCAGAACACATAAACATACACACATGCACGAATGCATAAATAATATATTTATACGTGTATCTTTATATTCTGATTTCCTCTGACTTCATAGACAAATACAGCATAGCACAGCACTGTTTTGCACCTTTCTTCACGTAGCAATGTATCCTGGAGAACACTCTCTGTCTGTAGGACTCTTTTTCATTCTTTTTATGTGGCTCTCAAGTAGTCCACTGTGTTCTCATCCCTTTTACTAGTTTATTATCCAAAACCTCACTAATGGCCCTTTGCACTGCCAATCCTTTGCTATCACAGATAATTCTGCAATTAACGGCTTTGTGCAAACTTGCTTTGTATGGGTGGAGGTGTATTTTGGGAGGCTCCTGAGAAGCAGAGCCAAAGGATAAATGCATTTGGAATTTTGTTAGATGTTGCTATGCCCCTGCCCGTAGAGGTTGTATCATTTTATACTCTCGTCTACAATACGCGAAGTGTCAGAAGCTCCAACTTGAGTGTATTGTTCAATTTTTTTTACCAATCCCACAGGTGAGAAATACCTCAGTATAATTTTAATCTGAATTTCTTTCATTAGAAGTCTCGTTGAATATTTTTTTCATGTGCTATTGCCTTGTATTTTCCCTTGAATTATCTGCTTGTGCATTTTGCCCATTTTTCTGTCAGTTTTCCTTTTAGAGTTGATGATGATTTAAGAATGTTCCAACTATGAGGCACTTAGTCCATTATTAAATTGCAAATATTTTCCCCAGGTTGTCATTTGTCTTTTGGTTTTTGCCACACCAAGGAGTGTATTTGTGCTTGGGTAGGTTTGCCGATCTTTTCCTTTACTTCTTCTGAATACTGAGTCACAGAAAGGCTTCCCAGCTGCTACATCGGAAATTCCCCCAAATTTTCTCAGAAAAACAAATGGGTTTGTATTTTGCACTGATACCTCTAAACTCATTTGGAGTTTTCCCTGGTATTTCATGTGATGTATAGATCCATTTATATAGTTTTCCAAGAGACTCTCCAGTTGTCTGATAGTCAAGTTGTCTGATAATAAAGAACCTTTGTTAAGAAGTCAAACTTTCCCCATATGTTTGAGATACCATTTTTATCATATCTTAAATGTATTCCTGTGTCTCTGTCTGCACTCTTAATTCTGCTCTGTTTGTCTTTCTATTGATTCTTATCACATTTTTAATGTGAGGACAATAGTATCTACGTTTGTAGGTGAAATGCTCCCCTTTACTGATTTCTCTCCTTATTGTTACTTCTCGGTATATACCCTGCTTTATTTTTAGTGAAGTCAGATTTTGTGTATTTGACAGCCAGCGAGCACCCATCATCATCCAAATACCAAGGCGGGGATGGGAAACAGAGACTTCTTGAGCCACTCAGTGTCCGAAGGAAGGAGATACACAGCATGTCTTTCTTAGGCTTATCTCTACATATTGATTATGGGACTTTCCCCCAAAGCTGCCTTAGTTATTCTGAAAGCTCTTACATTGTGTCTTGAATTGGGGTTCTTTATCTAACAGAAATGTTTGACCAGGACACATGTGCTGTGCTTTTTTGGATGATTTTCCTCCTAAGTCCTTTTTACGAACACCCTGACCATAAGGCATCATCCTGTACGCGCTGGTTTTGCAACTTGGCTTCTGGGTTTAACTGCACCAGTATTCAATGATGTCATCAGACATGGTAGCAGAAGTCTGTTACTTTTACCCCAAGTGGCAGCTAACTTCTTTCAAATATTCGTTTTCCAACCAACTGAATTATCTACCCTTTCCCTATTCTTCCGACTTGCCTGGGCCATGTATCATGGGGATTGAAGTGATGTGGGATCAAGGTCTGCGTCACGTCTCCATCTTGTTCGATGGGCACAGAGTCATAGTAAGCAAGTTCCCTTAGCCACTAGAGCGTCCGCCTCTCTCCCCTTCCCGCTCCTCTCCCAGCTTTTGTACTTCATTCACTGCCTTACAACCCCAACTTTTCACAGAGACTTGTGAGGAAAGTCCTCTCTTTGTTTCACCTGTCCTCTTCAGCCAAAACTCTTCTCCTAGAGTGCCACAATTGTCCTGTCCATCCTTGTTATGGGTTGACTTATGTCCCCCCGAAGGATATGTTGAAGCCCTGACCTCTTGTACCTCAGAAGGTGACCTTATTTGGAAATAGGGTCGTTGCAGATGCAATTAGTTGAGATGATGTCATACTGGAGTAAAATGGGCCTTTAGTCCAATATGACTGGGGTCCTTAAAAGAAGTGAGAGAAACAAGGAAATGGCCATGTGACAATGGAGGCAGAGACGGGAGTGCCGTAGCTAAAAAAACAAGGAATGCCAAGGATTGCCAACAACCTGTCAGAAGCTGGGACAAGGGAGGAAGGATCCTCACCTACAGCTTTCAGAGGGAACCCTGCCCGCATCTTGATTTCAGACTTCCGGCCTCTAGACCTGTGAGGGAATAAAGTTCTGTTGTTTTAAGTACTTCTTCATGGCAGCCTTAGGAAACCAATACAGCCCCAGAGTTTTGTCTCAGGAGGATTTTGACCCACACGACTCCCGGTCCAAGGTGCAGACAAAAGGGGAAAGATTGTGGGTAGAAGGGGCCTTTCCCCTCTTTTTGTGAAACACTGTTTATTATTTCCATAAACACTCAAGACAGGCTCCTATGCAATGAGGTGCTGTTACTAGGTCTATGTTCCCACAGTGGAATCGGGTCAGCAGGAGGTACCTTCACTCTTGCCAATAGGTAATGGTGCTATAGACACAGCTTTCTTCTCTAGCCAGATGGACTGCTGGTTGTCCCATTTTCACCCAGAATTCCCCTCACCTGTCATCTCTTCCATACCCAGAACCCCACCTATCCTGGAGGCTCAGTTCAAGCTCCTTTTCCTCCGTGAAGCCTCTCTTGACTGGACCAGAGAAAAATGACCTCTGCTACCTCTGTACCCCTGTAATCATCTCTGTGCTTCTCACATGTGTAGGGAGAGGTCCCTGCGACCTCTTCCCTGAACGTCTCCCTCATTTTCACCGGAGAGGCAGCGGTGATGCCTCTGCACACTTAGCGCGATGCTTTTGCAGAGAGTCCTGAAAATTAAGAAATGGACAGAATGGGTCTGAAAGTAGACCATCAATTACAAATGAAACAGGACCCAATGGCCGTGAGTGGAAACGTGAGACACAAGGGTTCGTGTTGAAAAAGATGAAATCAAGCAAAACTGCTTGGAAAGGAGACATCTAAAACGATGCTTCTCACTACAATCAATCTAGAAAGGCCCATTGGTCAGAGAAAACAGGCTAGCTAGTTATGATGGATCTGTCTGTCTCCGCTCAAGTTTCATTTTTGTTTGTTCTACTAATGCCTTCTTTAGCTCCACATTTATTGTTTTGATCAATGTTTTATACTCTTATTTTTTTGAGAGAGATGGCGAGAGACTGAGCGTGAGCAGGGGAGGGGCAGAGAGAGGCAGACACAGGATCCAAAGCAGGTTCCAGGCTCTGAGCTGTCAGCACAGAGCTGGACGTGGGGCTCCAACCCACAAGCTGTGAGATCATGACCTGAGCCAAAGTTGATCATGACCTGAGCTGAAGTCGAACGCTTAACCGACTCAGCCACCCAGGCGCCCCTATGCTTTTATTTTTAAAAGAATCTTAAAATCATAAAATTATATTGCCAGAGAGGACTTAGAGATTTCCTCGTTTTTTCTGAGGCAGGAGAAAAACCTAGTATTTGCAGCCAGTTGTGAGTAAAAAGCCAACACCTCCGTTTACTAGCTGTGGGATGTTGGTTACCTTAGTCATCTCTTTGAACCGTGGTGTCCTTAACTGTATAATGGCAGAGTAAACGTCTTCCAGCAGTGGTTACTGGGAGGATGAAAACTATTGGGCATGTTGGTTGGGCATTTACACGTGGCACTCAAAAATGGTACCTTTTCCATATTAACCAGAAAACTCATCTTTGGGATAAATCAGATCAGTGGTTTTCAAACTGTTCCCTAGAGCTCTACAAGTGTGAAGATGTGACCCTGTAGCCACTATGCTGGTGGTGACTGGAGGCAAACGTGGCACCTGCCAGGCAGAGTTCAGCCTCCCAGATTCTCCTTAAGGAAGGCAGCTCCCATTTCCACCTGTTTTCGATAGTAAAGTTCCATGGAGGATTGCCCCAATGGGAAAAAACTAAGAGTTCAAAAACATGTACACTCTTAGCATAGGACAGTGCTTTCCACAAGATACTTACCGAAGCACATCTGTCTTAGTTCTTAAAATGAAGCGTTCAGTCATTTAGAACAAAGGCCCCAGTATCAAGAGAAATACGCTGGATTTCAATAGGTCATTTGCAAATCCCATGTTAGTTGGGGAAATGATTGCTCTCCTCCACAACACAGGCTCAGCAAGTTCACTTGCTCAAAAAAAAAAAAGGGGGGGAGTATTGCATAAATGTCCAATAAATACCTAAACTACACGCATCGTAATGTTTTGAAGGAAGAAATGAGATAAGGGCTAGAAAACATTTGCTATAAAAACATAAAGCATTATTATTATGTTCATGCTGTTCCGTCATCTGTGTTTAATTTGTTCTCTCTTATCTTCACCACGCTCCCTGCAATCTGGAGATTAAACCAGAGTCGGAGGTCGAAGGTCATCCAAACAAAAGTCAAACCCATAAAGGTCTAATAATTCTGAGTAATTAGAACAATAATGTCTAGAAAAGATAGAATAGCAGGGAGAATGTCTCTTTTGACTGGAATGATAGCAATGTTACTATAGCTGCTGTTCTTCTGGTTACTGTTTATAGATTAGTACCCCCTGTGGTACTAGGCTAAGTACTCAAATCTTCCTAACATCCTGAAAAGAAGGTATCATTATCTCTACAGACAAGAAAACTGAGGTGCAGAGAGTGTAAGTAATTGCACGTTGTCACCTTATTAGTAAGTGTCACCTAGTTAGTAAGTGGTGGACCAAGAGTCTACCCTAGGTCGCCTGACTCAAAGACTAAGCATCTTATAATTATGCTACTCTCATAGAAGGGTAAGGTGATAATGCATCATTCTTCCGACATTTTGGACTGGCAGTTTTTCCACTAGAAAAACGAACATAATTCTATCTTTTCTTTCTATCTTAGGGAACCATAGAAATGCCTTATTGACCGAATAAAATATTTTGAGGCCTGTAAGTACAATCCAGATCAAAATGGCTGATGGCGCATGTGTATTCGTCTACCCTTCCTCCCAAGTTCCTATCGCGATGTCGACAAAGACATTTAAAGGATGGATATGTCCATTAGAATGCTGGACACGAATAGGATGTCATCAGCGGAAATTTCAGGGATTTGGAGAAATGTCTGGGAGCCAGGAAGCAGGCAGGACCACAGCAGGGTATCAGAGGAGAGGGGTACACAAGGCAAAACACGCAAGTGAAAAGATGTGATGGTGATCCCCACCTACAGAGGCTCCAAGTTTGCAGCCAGTGGGTAAAAAGAATGAACGTGGGTAGGGCAGGGAACAGGGTAGGTAACCCATCATCAACAAACCACAGAATGGCTGGGCCGCTCAGGGCCTCCCTCCTGGCTCCACGCACAGACGTGCCTGCTAACTGGGATCTTGCCCACAGAGCTGTCACCCACTTTCTGATTCGGGAAATTGCCTTCTAAGGAAGCACAGCTATGAGCGAAATCCACTCTGTCAACCTATGTTGAATCGCTCACATACGCAGTCAACAAAGGATCGCTAGACATTTAAGGGAAAGGAACAAGAAGCAAAATAAAGACTGTTTTGAACACAGGGTGGCCTCTCGCGAAACAGACAAAAAGAAATCACAAGAGATACCTTGTCATCCTCAGAGCGATTTCACTGGCTATTGTCTCTTTAAAGCAAGTACTGGCTGCTATGGGGGCAAAGGAGATCAAATGGAGAATAAGAAAGAATGGTTAGAAATTGAAAATGTTTATCAGAACTTAAAAAAAAATTTCAATAAAGGGGTTAAATGATGGGATAGAAGCAGTTGAAGACAAAATTAGGGACATAGTGAATCAAAGCAAAGCATATCTCCCAGAAGGCCAGATAGAAAAGAAAAAGGCCTGACTAATATAAGAGAAAAATTAAGTCAATATGTATTTGAATATAAATACAAAAGCCTCAGTGTTTGTCAAAAAGCAGTTCCAAAAACATTGTTGTTCACTGAGGTGTTCACTTTGGTATAAATCACTGAGTTGTACACTTAGGATTTATGCCGTTTCATGTATGTGTTATATTTAAAAAGACACTTTAAAAAAACTTTAATCAAAGAGAGTGGCTGGGGAGCCATCTGAACCTCCCAAAAAACCTGAGCAAATATTACCTTCCTAATTTGAAAAGGAATCCGAAACGCAAAACCTCATCAAGTCAATATCATGGCAATATTGTGATATGCAGCTCAAAATCAGCAAAACTATTCTTTGGTTGAAGTTGCCTTTAATAAAATCATTATTTAAAAGATTCATTACGGGGGCGCCTGGGTGGCTCAGTCGGTTAAGCGTCCGACTTCGGCTCAGGTCATGATCTCGCGGTCTGTGAGTTCGAGCCCCGCGTCGGGCTCTGTGCTGACTGCTCAGAGCCTGGAACCTGTTTCAGATTCTGTGTCTCCCTCTCTCTCTGCCCCTCCCCTATTCACGCCCTGTCTCTCTCTGTCTCAAAAATAAATAAATGTTAAAAAAAATGAAAAATAAAAGATTCATTATGATCAACACTCAGAAGGCACAAAAAAATTCAAGTGAATAATGAATCACTCACCAAAGTATTATTGCTTTGGATAAACTCATTAACAAGTGATAGTCAAAAGCTTATGAATATCTGGAAATTTGCTGAAACATTTATTATAAAACAGAGTGGCATGTATACGAGTTTTACTAAAATATGCTCTTTCATTGTCGTTCTATCTGCAGTGAATGTTCTTTCTCCAAATTAAACCAAATTGGAAAGTACAAAAGGAAAACTTTCGGAAAATACCATTTAACAGAATTAACTTCAGTCAGCAGATACATTCTGGCAGCAGAAATGTTGGAAATGCAACAGACAAGTTGTGCGGATCACGGTGGAAACCACATCAACTTTGTAAAAGGAGGATGTGTTTCTTTGGACCGAACGGTTTTTATTTATTGTGTGATCATATCCTGTTCTGGACTTTTAAGGTTTTAAGGCTATTTGTTAGATGTGTGTTTTTATTTATTTTTATTTTATTTTACTTTTTAAGTTTCTTTATTTCTGTGAGAGAGAGAGAGAGAGAGAGAGCGAGCGCACAAGTGGGGGAGGAGCGGAGAGTGGGAGACACAGAATCCAAATCAGGCTCCAGGCTCCGAGCTGTCAGCACAGAGCCCAATGTGGGGCTCGAACTTGCGAACTGCGAGATCATGACCTGAGCTGAGTTGGACACTCGACCGACTGAGCCACCCAGGAGCCCCAAATGTGTGTTTTTATTTTATCAAGAAGTTTTTTTTTTTCAAAAACTGGAAAGAAAAAGAAAATAAGCAAAAAAATAAACCCCGTCTATGTGATTTATTTTAAAAATCATTGGAAGTCATGAGAGGAAAGGCACAATGCTGACTGAATTAATTTTTGGTCTTTGTTATTTAATGTAAATGACATTTTTGTAGCAAAATTAATGGACAGCAAAAATAATCTCCTTAAGCATGAAACAGGAAATTGAAAAACAGAAATAGGGCATTAGGACCATCTTTCTAAAACCAAGAATATCTTTTCTCTACTTCTAGCTTCTGAAAGTGGCCATACAGTGACTGATTCATATAGAAAAGCAATATTGCAATTTCCCATAAATATTCTTTGAATAACAAACAAGAAACAAAAATGAGATCCTCCCTCTTTTCACAACTTAGTCCCCAGTGGAATGGACTCCGTAATAATGTCAGGAGACCCAAAAGGTTAAATCAACATTTGCTCAATGGGGCAATCCCGAACCTGCCCATGGAGGAATTCTTGGCTAGATGCAAAGTCAAGAGGTCAAAGCAATTGACCAGCAATGAAGGAGGATAAACCTGTCTTTCACTTCCCAAGGTCCAGGTTAAAAAAGTAAAAGATCTGGACTCTGAACCTCTCTATTCATGTGCCATGCTGGAGAAGGAAACAAAGTAAACCTCTGAACCCAGCCTTGGTTATGCTATAGAGTGAAGGTAAGCCTGAGACATGTTTTCCCAGGCAACAACACCACAAAAGCACCAGAAAAGGGTATGAGTCATAATTTTAGGGGGTAAAACCTTAAGTAAATTAATTCAAGGTGGACAGTTTCTATCTTGCTTGGTTCTCAGAGTTCTGGGGGCCATACCTGTGGTCCCCCTCTGCTCAGGGGGCAGAACAGCTTTGGGGACCTCTGGTTTCATCTCTTGGGGACCTCAGTCCCCCATTACTCTACGCAAGCCAAGAACGATAAGAATAATGAGTCATCCTCCTTCCCTCTCCCCAGTTTAGTGCTGCCAGTGATCTGATTGGTCAGTGCCTCTGCTTGTTACATATTTGTCAATATCACTCCTGGGAACAAACAACCTTTTATGGAGGCCACTCTCCTCTGCCTTCTGTTCTTGAGTAGCTGTGACATAAAACTGTTTGTGAAGAGCAAAGAAAAAAATACAGAAAGCCTTTACTAAAATTTTGGAAATGCGAAACTACCTAGTTTTCTAAAGTAGGGATATAATCAGAATTGTAGTTCATGGGACAGGTAGGAAACTATCTATAACACAGATAACACCCATGGCAGAGAAGCACACAGCGGAGGTTCTCAACCTGGGCTTCACACTGGATGACCCAGGGAAGTGGGCGGTGGAGGGGGCGGTGCTGGGCGGAACCTGGGCAACGGGATTTGCAAAACCTTCCCAGGTAGGTGATTCCATAAGCAGTCAAGGTGGAGGACAACTCTACGGAGATACTGGGGAGGAGGGCAGATTGAGGATTCTTGGAGGGAGAAGGACACGTCTGGTAGGAGAAATCGCAATTATATAGACAGCAAAAACTTAGGGACAAAGGCTGGTGACATAGACATGGGTGACTTTTCAACAATTACATTCTGGGAGGTGATTAGGAATGTGCTCAAAAGAAGCAGAGGAAGCCCAGTGAAAGCAAAGGTGAAACTTTGCGGCACACGATTGAACTATCAGTGCCAGAGAAAGTAATCAAAGGATCTTACTTTTTAAAGGTCTACCATGGAGCATGGCAGAAAATCTGGGATTTCAGAACCAAAACCTAGAACCTCCATAGAAATGGTTATAGAGAGGAGCCTTGTTATGGGTTAGATTGTGTGTTCTCCTGCCCCCCAAATTTATACATTGAAGTCCTAACCATTAATAGCTCAGAAAGTGACCTTATTTGGAAATAGGGCCATTGAAGATATAGTTAGTTATGTTAGGATGGGGTCATACTGACGTAAAATGGGCCCTTAATCCAATATCTGGTGTATGAAAAGGGGAACTTTGGACATAGAAACACACATGGGGAGAATGCCATGTGAATATTAAACTGGAAACCAGGGTGATGTGTCCATTAACTGAAGAATGCCAAAGATTGCCAACAAACCAGCCGGAAGCTAGGGGAGAAACACGGAACGGATCCTTCCCTAACTGACACCTGGATTTCAGACCTCCATTCTCCAGAACTGTGAAACGATAAATGTCTGCTGTTTAGGCCACTCAGTTTGCGATACTTTATTACAGCAGCCCTAGGAAATTAATAACCCTCCAAAGACTCTCCTCCAGATTACAAAGAGGCGAAACAACAACAACAACCACTACAATAACAACAACAACAAAAACCTCTTGCAAAGATATTTAGCCCATCCTAGGCCTAAGCTGAACTCCATGAACACTCAGCCAGTATGGTATTCAGTGAGTGTTTACTGACCAGCCACACTGGGCTCAGAACTCATGGGCCCCTGGGGAGCAGTAGAACCTTGAAGATCCAGCCATTAGGCCAAGAATGGAGACAATGCAGAGACACGGTGCCATTTAATTTTATTGCCTACAGGTCTATGCATTTCAGATTTTATATCTATATGTATAAGTATGGTTAATATATTTCTCCCTCCCATATTATCAAATTGAAAGATCTGTTAGTTCAGGTTTCCTGGAAAACAGACTCTGTGATTTGGGGGCAGGAGGTGTTTCAGGGGGGTGTTCTGAGGAACAAGACCCGTATGAAAGCCGGAAGAGCAGGACTGGGCAAAGGAGGAGTCAAACGTCGATGTGACTGTAGCGAAGGCCTCAGCCAGTCCTATGGGGAGCCCGGGAACTGGGATGACCCTTCAGATTTGAGGCGAGGGGGTAGGCCTTTGCACTCCTAGACTGACCACTCATTAAATAACTTGCTTGCTTCAGGTAAAGGCAACCCTGGGGAAGGACTCACCTTGCTCCACACACCTGGCCAACTGGGAGAATAAATGTTTCCGTCCTGAAAGACATTCTGGATAACGCACCACAGCATTCACTTCAAAACACGTCTGTTTCTGGATGAAAAATAAGAATCTATTAACCAACATTTACTGGGCACCTAATGGAATGAGTAGACAAAAGGGAGCTAAACCAGCTCCCTGAACTATCTTCCCAGCGGGCCATACACACAAAGGTAGGCAGTGCTTGAGGTGGAAAAACCAAAATGGAAAATGTAGGTTAACCCTAAGGAAAGTGGCTCAAGACCAAGTAGACAAGGGATAGGCGTTGGGTCAGTTAAGTCCTAGATTTCACAGGAGGAAGAGTTGACCTGTTCTGTCTCTTGGCAGGCAAATGGGCCCAGGCACAGTTGTGCAATAGACAACGAGAGGCCATCTTTCTTTTTTGGAGGCATCCACCCAAGCACATGATCCTGAACACTGCAAATTGTTCAGTTCTGCTCGTTGATCTCTGGCTCCTCCTAAAGGTAATGCCCCAGAGCCTTGGCAGATTCCTGCATAGCTTGCAGCAGCTTCTCCCAGGTTGGAACAAACCCCAGGCCTGAAAATAACCCACACGGAGCTGTTGGTGGCTCCGACCCTGACCTACAACCAGAGGAGACAGGACCCCGCTTCCTATTTCCATGGAAACTCACCACACCTACGTCAAGCCAGCCTCTCCTGCCTGCCTGTATTGGTTCCCTAATATTGCCTTAAATGACCACAACCTCACGGCTCCACACAACAGAAGTGTGTTCCCTCATAGTTCAGGAAGTGTGAGACCCAAGTATCAGCAGGGCCATCCTCTCTGAAGGCTCTAGGGGAGAATCTGTTCCATGCCTTTCTCTTAGCCTCTGGTATTGCCGGCCATTCTTGACATAGCTTGGCTTATACACACATCACTCCAGTCTCTGCCTCTATCAGCACCTGATATCCTCCCTGTGTGCCTCTGTGTCTCTTCTCTTCTTATACGGACACTAGTCGTATTAGATTAGGACCCATGCTACTCCAGTATGACCTCATCTTAACTTGATTACACCTGCGTTCCCAAAGAAGGTCACATTCACAGGTACTGGGATTGTATAAACAGGTAATCGGAATAACTTCAGCCCAGGTAAGAGGGGGCAAGATGAGCCAAAGTAAGTCAACAAGAAAGGTATCTTGAGGTCTCTGGGGCCTTAGTGGGGTTTCTCAAATGGAAGGTATCAACTTCACCTACTTTGGGGCAAACTCCATTAATTACCTCCTTCAGTTGCACAGAGCATAAGATTTGATCCTGATCCGGAACTATTATTTCCAAACTACAAGCCTAACCCTCACTGACCTTGTCACAGAGATACCAAGAACAGTGATCCAGAGGAGACCGGTCAGAGGCGCCAGTGCAAAACCCATTCCAACCAAGCACCTTCCGATGAACCGGGTCACAGAGGCCTCCATGCCGATCGAGGATCCCACCTTATTCCAAGCAGTGTGACTTTAAGATTGCTGCGTTTTCATTATGTTCTTAAATAGAAATGATGATAAGCTATTGTAGAACTCCAGCCAGCTGTGTGTTAATACACATCCTGGTGAAGTTGGCACCAGAGGTTGATGAGAGGGGGCTGTTGATTTCAGGAAAGGGAAAAGTACTCACATGTATATTTTGCTGTGAGAAGACAAAGAGAAAAAAAAAATAGAGGTGATTTTTTTTAAGTCCTCTGACTTCACGTGTAGTTTTAGGTCTGCTTAACTGCTTCCTGAAAAGGGCTTCGAAAGGTTAAAGGAAAAGAAGGGTTCTATCCCAAAGCCTGGCAATGACTGTAAATTCTGAGACCTGATCGATCAGACCTATCAGATCCCATACATGGGATCCCATGATGCCCAATAACGATGAGGCTCATGACCGTCTTGGAAAAAAACAATTAAAAACAAAGATCACTGAGGGGTGTCTGGGTGGCTCAGTTGGTTGAGCATCCGACATCGACTCAGGTCGTGATCTCTCAGTTCGCAAGTTCGAGCCCCGTATCGGGCTCCGTGCTGACAGCTCGGAGCCTGGAGCCTGCTTAAGATTCTGTGTCTCCCTCTCTCTGCCCCTTCCCCACTCATGCTCTGTCTCCTTCTGTCTCTCAAAGATGAATAAACATTAAAAAAAATTCAAAAAAAAAAAAACCAACAAAGATCATGGAGAGACATACAGCAGCTGGGCAAGCTGGAAACTGTTCCTGTTCAGAAACATCTCACAGGTTAGACTTGGAGCCTAATTCCTTCTCCCCTAAAATGGCGAACATCAGGCTTTTTCCAGGAGCACTGGAGTGTAATGGCCCAGCCATATATTGCCAAGACCTTGGGCCAAGAAATTATTTAACATGTCAGAACCTCAGTTCCCCCAGCTGCAAAATAAAATCATAATAATATTCATTCTCATAGGTTGCTGTAGGAATGAAATGGGGTACGGTATGTTAAACGTCTGCTATAGACCAGATGCTGGATATCCAATTCGCTGCTCCCGCTAAGCAGAAGACAAATCGCTTCTGAATTAGCAATGTTTGCATCTGTCGGGTCTTCAGTCCAGCTCACAGACACGCCTGCTACCTGGGCATGCCGCGTCAGCTACCACAATAAACCCGGGCATTGTGCATCGAAGCTTGCCAAGTGGGATCAGTTTACGCCACGCGTAAGTTGGACGGGTGCTGGCATTCTCTTGTTCCTTAGTTACGGATAAAAAAACGTGGCCCAGTTTCAGAGCATGTATCCCCATCCCAGAGCTCACCGAAGGGTAACATGATACGGTAGGAGCAACATGGTTCAACCTCGGTAAATGGAGATACAAAGGAAACAAACAAAGGAAGGAAGAGAGGATCATTCCTTTTGCTATCGCTTTTCCTTTGGTGTCCCGATTGAAACTTTCTCTTCGAGGACCGTCCGAACTCTGGTGATTCAGCGTAGGGGAGGGACTCAGAGAGTTAGGTCCAAGAACAAGTAGAACAGACAGTCTTATCCCCTGTGAGGCACTGTCTACTGAAATAGTAACTGCAAGTTGGTGTTTTTAGGAGAAATTTGGTCTTATGTCAGAAGAAAGTGGATGCGGAGCGTTGTATTGAGTGGGAGGCTGGCTCCGACAGTTTGGGGTGGGGGGTTCTTTAATTGTCAAGGTTTGGAATTACCCAGCAAGGCCTTACTTCTTACTAACTAAAAGGACACATTCCACCTGGTTTTGAAGGTTGTTTAACCTTTTGATTTTTTTAAGCTTATGTGTTTATTTCGAGAGAGACAGAGACAGCGTGAGTAGGGGAGGGGCAGAAAGAGAGGAGAGAGAGCGAGAAATCCAGGCAGCTCCATGATGTCAGCACAGAGCCCGACTCGGGGCTAGAACCCACAAAATCACGAGATCATAACCTGAGCCTAAACCAAGAGTCGGATGCTTAACCCACTGAGCCACTCAGGCGCCCCTGAAGGGTCTTTAACCTTTTATCACAAAGGAGACAGGACATCTGTGGCAGGCAGAACTTTTTGCAGGAAACTAACCTGACTGCTTCTTGTTCCTTTTGGGACTCTGGGGTGATGGCCTTTGTTCCCACAGCCTATCCATCCTGCTCTGCCAACCCCTTCTTATACAGCTGGACAGACAGACAGCTGTACTCTTTCCCTCGCAGAGAGTACACGCTGACCGTAACCCATTTCTTGCTCCTAACTTGTTCACTTGAGCGGTGGCTCTCCACCTTAGAATCACTTTGGAGACTTAAATAAAAATCCTGATGCCCAGGCCATACACCAGACGAATTAAATCAGAGTCTTGGGGGGTGGGATTCAGGCGTGGGTATTTTATTAAAGCTCAGTTTATTCTAACGTGCAGCCACGGTTGAGATCCACGGACTTTAATGAGAGAGTGAATTGGTGCATAACGCTGTAATAAATGGCAGGGAGCCTCCAGCCTGTCCGGGCTTAGAGATTGTTACTTGTCAGGTCATAGAGCACAGGAGTCTTTCTGCTTCTACAGAACTCCCCAAATGGTATAAGGCCAGAACATCCGAGGTGGGCACCATAGTGGCTATATAAGCCTGCTCAGGCTGCCGTAATGAAATACCATGGACTGGGTAGGTTATATGGCAGATATTTATTTCATCACAGTTGGGGAAGCTGGAAGTCCAAGATTACGGCAGCATCACGTTCACTTCCTGGCAAAAGCTCTCTTCCTAATTACAGATGGCTAACTTCTTGCCATGTCTTCCTGTGAGGTAGTAGAAAATATAAACTGGTCTCTGCCCTCAGTTCCTGGCACAGAAACTCCTGAAACCCTTGTAATTGCCTAAGTGATGAGAACACTAGGAGAATCTATTGTTCTAATATTTGCCTTTGACCACAGTTTTTGACACACGGCTCCTAAAACCCTTGTAATTTCCTGAATGATAAGAGCACCAGAATCATGTTTTGCTCTATTGAGATGGCCTTGGGTGGGATCTTAGGTGGCTCCTGGTTGGGGGCTGGTCAACAGAAAGACTAAGCCATGATTAGAATCCTAGAATTTTCAACCCCACACCCCATCCTCCAAAGAAGGGAGAGGGGCTGGAAGTGGAGTTAATAATTGATCACGCCTACATGGAAAGCCTCAGGAAAAAAAAAATCCAATAGTACAAGGTTTAGGGAGCTTTCAGGCGGATGAACATATCCACACTGGGAGGTGACATACCCCGACTCTACGGTGGCTTCAAGCTCCTGAGCTCGGGACCTTCCCAGGCCTTGTCCTTTGTATCTCTTCATGTGGCTGTTCAATCGGTGTCCTTTACCGTAACCTTTAATGAACTGGTAAACTGAGTTCTTGTGAGCCTCTTTAGCAAATTAATCAAAGCTGAGGGGGGGGGGGGTCATGGGAACCTCCAATCTGTAGCCAAATGGAACAGAAGTTGTGGGTAACCTGAGGACCTACTTGCAAATGGCATCTTAAGTAGGATGGAAGGATCTTATGGGAATGAGCCCTTAGGCTGTGGGATCGGACACTACCAGGTAGATAGTGTCAGAGGTGAGTTAAATCGTAGGACGCTCAGCTGGTATTGCAGAGAAGTGCTTGGTGTGGGGAAAACCTCTACACATTTGGTGACCAGAGCGCTGTGTGAGCGTTCTATATAAAAGTAAAAGGGACCCGCTGGCAGACCATTGAGTTTTTCCTTTACATCTGAAATGGCCTTTCCTCTGTGCTTATGCTGGAGACAAGGGCTGTGGGAGGTGGGCAAATAGCTCTCTGTCTCTCTTCTCATGAAAACACTAATTCTGTTGCATCAGAGTCCCACCCTTCTGACTCATTTCACCTTAATTACTCCCTTAGAGGTCCCACCTCTAAGGGGTCAAGGCTTCAACATATGAATTCGGACACATTTAGCCCATACCAGTGGCCACGGCCCTGACAGACTGTCTAGCAAAAACAGATTGCTCAGGGGTCATATGTCCTTGCTACTCATGGTGTGGTTCATGGACCAGCAGCTTCCGAGTCCCCTGGAAGCTTGTTGGAAATTAAAAACCTTGGATCTCAATCCAACCAGACCACCGAACACAGCATTTTAACAAGATCTTGTGGCTGGTGCTTACGTTAGTGTATGTGGTGCTCTGTAATGGGCTTTCCTCACGTCTAGCAACTTTGCTAATTCTTAAATATTTTAGCAGATTAGTTTGCAAAATAGCTAGTCCTACCTCCCCCACACCCGGTTCCCGGATGTCAGGGAAGAGTCAACTTGTTTACCCTGCAGTTCACAAGGGTCGAATCTGCTGGCTGTTGAGTTGAGGAGTCAAGACGAAAAGTCCAGAGTGACTATATTCCCACCAACTCAGTCCTCCTTAGCATTCGCGCCCCCCTCCTTTCCTTTAGCTACCAAGGATTTTTCCTAAGAAAAACAGTCAAGATCACTTTTGAGCCAGCGAGCAATAAGCACTCGTGAGAAACCTTACCTCACCTTTCAGTCCATTCCCACTGGCTGAGCAAGAATCTGGAGCTCAGAGGTTCCGTCGGGGCCCAGGAGGGCCTGAAAAAGCCAGTGTCGAGATGAGGGCACTTTCACAGACCTACAAGCTCCAGTGATGAAACTGTGGTGAGTGAGGGCAGCTGGCCCTGACTCTGGAGGTTGGCTGCCGCTTTAAAAAAATCAGGGTTGGCGTGCCTGGGTGGTTCAATCGGTTAAGTGCCTGACTCTTGATTTGGGCTTAGGTCATGATCTCACGGTACGTAGGATTGAGCCGCGAGTCAGGCTCTGAGCTGATCATGGAGCCTGCTTGGGATTCTCTCTCTCCCTCCCTTTTTCTCTCTCTCTCTCTGTTCCTCTCCTGCTGTCACACGTATCTGCTCTCTTTCTCTCTCTCTCTTTCTCAAAATAAATAAACGTTAGAAAAAATGAGGGTACATGCAAACAATAGAACAGGGCTACAGTGCCTTCCATTTGTCGTGTCACAACTGTTGCTCCAGGAAAGGTGTCATACATTACATCTCTTTAGGAGTTTAGTTTTCTCGTCGGTAATGAAAGCCACGAAGGGTTGGGCAGTGAACTCTAGTGTGACATGGGAAACACTCCAGGAAGACCCACCCACATGCCCAAACGCTCCCATCAGGTATGGATGCCTGAAATCCTGCCATCAAAGAGTCTTTTCTCTTTGTCTCTTGAGATTTAAAAGCCCGGAGAAGGATGAACACTTTAGGTGAATAAGAATTTTAGGCTATTTCTCCTGCAATGGAAGAAAAAGTCATCTCAGATGTCTAGAAAGAAGGTCTGCTTGGAACGCAGACCTCAAGGATGAAATTCACCTGCTGCGGAATGAACTTGCCTACAGCAGTTCTGCTCCAGGGATCTGCACTTGGCTTCTCACAGAGTCCTCCATCCAAAGTTCTGGAGAATGAAGCACTCTCTCTCTCTCTCTCTCTCTCTCTAGAGTTCTACGTCTCACGGGGACCCAAAATCAGCCTTGGTTTGCTCCAAACTGTCCAGATTATTTAGAGCCTCTGTGCCCCACTCCACCCTCTCCATACCCACAAACTGCTCCATATTAGTCACATGAGGTGGGGGCGGGGGGCACGGTGGTGGAGAGGGCCTGCCTTACAGGGAAAATTATATTCTATAGACACACACACACACACACACACACACACACACATACACACCCATGCACACACACAGGGTTTTGTCCAGATTATAATAAATTGTGTAAAGAGCAGCCTCAAAGGAAAAAAATTCATGGAGATACAGTAGACAAACAGAAGGGGATGTTTTAGAGGGTGAGAAGGGCTGTCCTGTTACATGGCCTTGGTAGTGTGGCGACCCCACTCTTGAGAAAGAAGGAGAGTTCCCAGATGAGACTTACTTCTCTCTCTCAAGTAAAAGAAGTGTGGGACAATAAAGAGAAGTATTAGGACAATACCACCATCTTGGATTTTATCATAAACCACAGAAAAGGAGAATATTTTTAATCTTTATTTATTTTAGAGAGAGAGAGAAGGAGGGAGGGAGATAGAGAACACCAGCAGGGGAGGGGCAGAGAGAGAGGGAGGTGGGGACAGAGGATAGGAAGCAGGCTCTGTGCTAACGGCAGAGCGCCCGATGCGGGGCTTGAACTCACAAACCATCAGTTTGACTAAAACCATTAGTTTTAGTCAAAACTAAAAAGGATAAATTTAGTAAGAATGAACATAAAGTCTGGTTTTGGGCTAAAAGATACCTATTTATGTGCAAGATGAGAGAACTTGACTGAAAACTATAAATTTCAAAATAAGGAGTATTAATACAGAGTTCCAGTATCCTCTGCCCTACTGTTATGTTAACACAGTCCTGGATGTCCCATTTTCCAGAAGGTCATTGTGGGTTTCGCGTGATAGCTTGAACGTGATATCAACCATTTTTTTTTTTTTTTCCCTCCCTGGAACTTGCTGCAGCGACCAGAACTGTGCATGCACATTTTGGGTCCTTTTTGCAATTTTTTGTCAACCTCAATACACCCGTCAAGTTGCTGAGTTTATTCGCCCGCTGACAAATGTATTCATTCATTTCATACTTGTAGAGCACTTACTATGTGCCCTGCTATGAGCCTACACAGATGCATAGCCCACAGGCGCAGAGGGTATCAATGACCAATAGGACAGCACTCATGAAGCAGACTCTATCCCCACTACTCTACCCCGATCCTGGAGGAACCAGAAGAGGCGGAGGTAACAACCCATACTCTACTCCCCTGCCTCCGGCCCCTCCTCTGAAGGTGCAGTCTGAGCTGGAGGGAAGGGGGAATCTTGTTTTCAATGTACGACTGAAACGTCAGTCTTATACTTGAAAAAAGGGCTTTAAATGCCTAGGGAATTGGGACCGATCAGCCAGCAAGAAGGAAGAAGACAAACTTCTTCCAAATGTGTTTAAAGGTAGTAACGGAGGAAAAAAGGGAAGGCTGTTTTCTGGTTGTGTTCTCTGTGTTCAGCCCATCCAATGACCATTGAATCTGCAGAAGAGTATCTTTAGAAGAAAAGAACAAGAAACTCATAAGAGTGGTTGGCGGAGGAGAGCAGGTGACTGAGGACTGAGTGGAAAGAAAACGTATTTGTATCTTTTGAGTCTTGTACCATATGCAGGCATTACCTCAAAAACCAAATAACTTTTTCTTTAAGGACCTAGACAAAGAGACAGACAAAATGGGGCCTCTTCAGGGGAGAAGGATTAGAATCGTAAGGGGTCCGATCACGATGTCCAAGAAAGAGTGTGAATGGGTTAGAAAACGCGTGCCTGGAACGAGGCGCGGTGGGGTTGTGGAAGCGGGGTAGTGTCGCAGTCTCCGTGTTTTCAGAGGACAAGACTGGGACAAGAGAGAAGAAATCGTGAGCAGGCGAATATTGTGTCGCTTTCACTTTTCTTTTTAGGTCTGAGCTTCCATCGTGTGGATGACAAGCGGTTCTAAAAAAGTTGAGTGGAAAGTGGTCTCAACAACTGAAGTCGCTCTCACTCTGATTCGGTGACAATGGGGCTTCAGTTTGGTACCCGTGTGAGCCTCGGGTCCCTTTGAAGTCAACGTCTGCCACCGCTGTCTTCCTAATTCCCACCTGTCAATTCCAGTCACTGCTCAGACTCAGTAACCACAGGGAGGCGGGGGACAGGAGCGTGAGAATAAGTGGGAAGCTCTAAGAGGTAAACTCTAATCAGCTGGCTGCGTTTGCTCAGCCCTAAGGGGGTGGAGTACAATGTTTTGCTACGTATCTATCCTCAGGTGTTGGCATCGCCATCAAGAACTTTCAACCCTCTGTGGGTTTACCCTGCTTGCACGCTAACAAGTTAACCTGCCCTTGTTTCACAGATGCTGGCAGAAGACAGGAGACTCCCGGGTCAGAGATAAAAGACTTTATTACTCAGGGCCACGCCCATTCTCCCTGTCCCCCAATTCCCAGTGTGGAGGCGGGCCTAGCTGGATGGCCGCTGTGCACTCAGTGGGGCCGTGTCACAGCTAGGGAAGTTCAAGTTGAAAGCCCAAATTTTACAGAGTGGGGAACTAGCAAACTTGCCCAACCTTTGCCCTTGAGGGAGATATTACCTCTTTTTTATCCTGGTCAGGAAACAAATTTGCCCTCTTTGCTGAAGAGCCCTCTATCTTTGCTAAACAAACATCCTCGAAAGCATAGTCTGGGATAGAAGGCTGTCACACATAGTGTAGACATACCCATACGGTACAGAACTGCCCCTCAACAACGTCTCCCTATAGGAGTGAAGCTTCTGACTCATCGTCTTGTGTTGTATTTGGGTGTAGAACTGCCAGCTGGCTATAACACTCTGGGCCCCAGTTTACATCTTTCTGGACCAAGGAAGTAAACATAGTTCTTGGGGTTGGACAGACCTCAGTTAGAATCTTAGCCCTGTCGTTTAACTACTGAGTAAATTGTTTGCTTCATGTCTCTGACTTTTGGGTTTTCGTTTGGAACACGGGTCAATGGACTTAGCACTGTTATGAGAATTAAAATATGTATAAGTGAATCCGTGTCCAAATAAGCATTAATTCACCACCTGATAGTCTTTGATTTTTATTTAGAAAAAAAAAATGACATTCTGAATACCCAACTTGTAAGAACTGACTAATGCATGTACAAAGTCATCTATCTTCTCCTGTGATTTGGATCTATAAATTAGAGGGGGTGGGAAGACAGGAGGGGACAGCCCTTTGAACCTCCCCAGTTCAAAAATACTCATTGGTGCCTTTCAGTCCCTCTTGGACCAGAAGATCTCAGATTCTAAAATTCTGGTAATTCTCCCGATTGGAGAACAAGTCATGTTTGCTTTCTTTCCTTTTGGGTCAGATCGCTGCTGACCACCCTGTTTCCTTCACCTTCCTACTTCTCCACCCTCCGCTGTTTCCCTTGACCTTGCCCGCTTAGAAAGAATTTAGGTCATCTGCCCTCAATTCTATATCATAAACACCCCATCCTGTAATAGCGAAGATTTCCCTGGGGAACTCCAACCCAGCAACTCTCTAGTTAAACCTGTTTGGGGTATAATTTTCTCCTGGCAGCTCCAGGCTTGTAAGATGAAGTCACAGTGGGTTAAGTCCAGAAATCTGCTCCCTAGATAAAACGATAGGAAAGCAGAAGACTTAATTATTAGTGACCAAATAATTCGTCTCCTTTGCTTCATTGCAACAGTTAATAGCTTAAGTACCTCGGCCAGTTTTTTTCAAGTACCACTCTGGTGTCTGGGTGGCTCGGTCAGTTAAGCGTCCAATCCTTGTTTGTGGTTCAGGTCATGATCTCCCGGTTCGTGAGCGTGAGCCCCGCATCGAGATCTGCGCTGACAGCCCAGAGCCCGCTTGGGATTCTCTCTCTCCCTCTCTCTGCCCCCCCCTCCCCTGCTCATGCTCTCTCTTCCTCTCTCACTCTCCATACATAAATTCAAAACCTTAAAAAAATGTTTTTAAAAACACCACTTTGTCACCTAAACTGGTTCTCAAGCTTTATCATGCATGAGAACCACCTCGAAGTCTCGTTCAAACTGCTGGGACCCATCCCCAGAGTTTCTGATTCAACCTGTCCAGCATGGGGCCCGAGAATTTGCATGTCTAATGAGTCCCTGGGGTTGCTGACGCAGCTAGCCAGCGAACATACTTTGAGAACCAGGGCCCCAATGTCGTGATCACATCACAGTCACTTGTGGGAGCTTTCAGACCGTACGGCCTGGGTCCCAACCCTCTGAGCTTCCGACTGATTTGCTCTGGGGCTGGGCTGGGGCATCTAAGCCCGTTTTTGGCAGTTTTAAAAGCTTCCCAAGTGATTGAATAGGATACTGGGGGAAGGAGAATGGATGATACAAACAAGCCATTATTGTAAGCCGTGTTGGATGGAAACCAGTCATTTGTAAGCCAAGTAACTGGAAAGTAGAGGAGGAAGAGCCGCCTGGCATTTCCCACTGGTTGGGGCTGATGACTCCAGCTTGCAGTGACCCCATTTGGAATGCTAGTCTCCGGGGAAAACATCCCCCCCCCCCAGAGTCTTCTTAAATTGTAAAATAATCAACTCTGTAGTGCCTCCCCACCTCGGCAGAGGGGCTTAGTGTGTGGATTTGAGCCCAGTGAGAGGAGAAAATAGGCGAGCTGCTCTCTGGGCATGGTGATTCCCTTGGGACTCTCCAGGGGGAGGGAAGGGTGCCATTTGGCCAGGACTTCTCATTTACAAAGGGCCTCGTTAGTAGCAGTAGTATTTAAAAAGAATCCTCTACAAAAGAGTAAAATATTTTCAAGCCTTTTTTTTGACAAAATTTTTTTATGTTTATTTTTGAGAGAGAGACAGAGTGCAAGCAGGGGAGGGGCAGAGAGAGAGAGAGGGAGACACAGAAACTGAAGCAGCTCCAGGCTCTGAGCTGTCAGCACAGAGCCCGACGCGGGGCTCAAACTCACGCGACCGCAAGATCGTGACCTGAGCCGAAGTCAGACGCTTAACCAGCTGAGCCACCCAGGCGCCCCGAGGTATTTTCAAACCTTAAGTTACCTAACCTGGGGTGCGGACTAAGTTTAAGGATTTAGACCAGTGACTCTCAAGACTGACTGCACATTACAATCACAAGGGACACTTACAAAGAGAACCCATATCCACCCAGGGGGACCAATTTGTCCTGGATCCCTGTGATGTCCTTTGTTTCAGCACTGAAATTCCCACATCCCAGGAGCCCTCCATCCCCAGCAAACAGGGATGGCCGGTCACCCTGTCCCACCCCGGAACTGTTAAATTGGAACCTCCAGGGTGGGTCCTGGGCATCGGTATTTCAAAAGCCCCCCAGGGAATTGTAATGTGCAGCCAAGGTTGAGAACTGCTGGGTTTTAGAGTAAATGAATTTGTGTGCAGTGCAGGGTTTTGGTGCTTTTTGGAGCTCTGATTAGGTCGGGGTGTATTAGTTGTGTGTGTATGTCTACGTGTGTATATGCATGTTTTTAGAGTCATTTTCCTTTTTTTAATGTTTCCTACTTTTGAGAGAGCGAGACAGAGAGAGAGAGAGAGAGAGAGAGAGAGAGAGAGAGAAGGAGGGGCAGAGAGACTGGGAGAGAGAATCCCAAGCAGGCTCTACTCTGCCAGCACAGAGCTCGATGTGGGGCTCAAACTCACAAACCGTGAGATCATGACCAGAGCCCAAATCAAAGGTCAGATGTTTGGGGGCGCCTGGGTGGCTCAGTAAGTTAAGCATCCGACTTCAGTTCAGGTCATGATCTCAAGGCTTGTGAGTTCGAGCCCCGCGTCGGGCTCTGTGCTGACAGCTCAGAGCCTGGTGCCTGCTTCAGATTCTGTGTCTCCCTCTCTCTCTGCCCCTCCCCTGCTCGTGCTCTGTCTCTCTCTGTCTCGAAAATAAATAAAAACATTTAAAAAAAGAGAGAGAGAGACGTTTAAGTGAGTGAGCTCCCCAGGCGCCCCAAGCGTCATTTTCTAGGGACGTTTAAACAAGAGAGATTTCAAGTCTCAGAGAGGCTGCGTCTTCAGCAACCACATCAGATGTGATCATCTGGAATTGTTTAGCTTTGTGGTGCAGGGCACTAACAGGTTCCTACAGTCTAACTAACTAAGCGCTTTGAAAGTGGTCAGAAGTGGGGAGGCCAGCTTTTTCAGTTCTGTTCTCAGGGTCAGTGGAGGTCACCCTCGGCAATGTTAACAGTCTCTTCTACAGAAAAACCCCTTCCCACCTCCATGAAGCTTTTAAAACTAGTGATAAGCTATAATTTTTTTTTAAAAATGCTTAATCTTTTTAACGTTTATTTATTGACCGGAAGAGGGGCAGAGAGAGGGAGACACAGAATCTGAAGCAGGCTCCAGGTTCTGAGCTGTCAGCACAGAGCCGGACGTGGGGCTCGAACCCAAGAACTGCGAGATCATGACCTGAGCCGAAGTCGGATGCTTAACCGATTGAGCCACCCAGGCGCTCCCCCTGAAACTTTTTTAAACCTAAAAACAAATAAGGCGACAGAGACAATCAGGCGGGCGGGACAAGACTCGTAGCCCACAAGACAGTGAATGATGCTTTTTCAGGGATAATTTCAGGAATGTTCTTTTATAAGCCAGTAATTTCATTTCCATGGGAGGAAATCAGGAGGCCTCAGGCTGAGTAGCTTTTCCTCAGTGTGAGAAATGTCTCGTACTCTCCTAGAGAAAGAACGTTTGCCCAGTTGTCCAACGTGCGGGACAGCGCGTTTTATTCCATTGTCCGGAATTAAAGGGTCCTGCCTTTCATGATGAGTGATAAGCATGTGAGGAAGCTCCTAGGTGAAGGACAGGAGCAGGTGCGTGGCCCCACTCTAAGGCTGACCGCTCCCCAAACCAGCCTCCCCAGGAAGGCCAAACCAGTGGGAATACGGGGCAGGCAGCCGAAGGGCTGACGGCCAGGGCCTGGACAGTGGAATGCGGAAAAGCGAGCTCTGTCCCCAGGTGTTTAACCCACTAATGTCCAGCTGGTAGGGCAGGAGGACCAACCACATTATGGCTTCTCGGGGGTTCTTCCCCTCTGGATAAGAGAATAAGCATTTTCATAGAAGAGAGTAAAAAATGGGTTTTAACTAGTGGCTAGCCAACCCCCAAAAAGTTTAATTTCAAAAAAAAAAAAAAAAACCCAGAGCATTGACCCCTGCATCTTCCGACATGCGTTGGTAGTCTGGCTTGGGAGGCCACACTTGTCATGACAAAACGCTATAATGAAAACAGCGCTGATCTTGGACAGTGATGACTGAGGCGTGGCTTCCTCAAGAGGTCACCGACGTCTCCCTAGAGCAAACAGGTGTTGCTTTGGTCTGCCAACCCACGCCTCTCAAGTTGGGTCCATGTTGGACAGGAAAGAATACCATGGTCCATCAGCCACACAGCCCAGGGTGGGGACTGAGAGCCACGCCACCCGGATTAGATTCCCAGCCTGCCACATGCCAGCTGAGCGACCTTGGGCACGTCACTTAACCTCTTTATGCCTCAAACACAGATAGTAATTCTACCCACCTCATGTAGGGAGTTGTAAGGATTAAACGAGATGACGTCTAGAAACGGCGTCCCGCCAGGCCAGCCACGTGCACGTGTCCCATAAATGTCAGCAGCTCTTCTTCCTGACAGTGATTTGGCTCATACGGAATAACACAGTAAAGGACCTAGATCATGGAAAGCCTTGAAAACCATGCAAAGTGTGATAGAGAATATTGAAATTAGCTGTAGGAAGCAAGATTTTTTTTTTCTTAGCAAGAGAATGTGTAAAAATGCCACCCTGAGGTCGCCCCGAGGCCCCCCGGCTAGCACATAAAATGGAGTATGTGCAAAGCCAAGCCAGGATCTTTTCATTCTTTTGGGTTCTCTATTTCCACTGATCACCCTGCTTGCCATGCGCTTAAAACAGAGCCCGGTGCACAGAGAGCTGTCAATAAGTCAGCAACTAATGGCTGCTTTTAATATGTATACTATCCCTAAGAAACAACACCTTACAGTAAAACGCAAATTAGATGCTGTGGGTGAACGTGCTTTGCAAAGTGGAAGGCGTTTTACAAAGCTAAGGTGGTTAAGTGTTATTCCCCTGCCCAGGGAGCACAACTGAGCAGCCAGATAGCTGTGAAGCACCAAACACAGGCTCTATCTCGTGCAGGAGGAAATGATCAGTGTTACTTTACATGAACTTTGATTCTTTAACAATTTTTTTAATGTTTATTTATTTTGAGAGAGAGAGAGAGAGAGAGAGAGAGAGTGAGCCGGGGAGGGGCAGAGAGAGAGAGGGAGGCACAGAATCCGAAGCAGGCTCCAGGCTCTGAGCCGTCAGCACAGAGCCCGATGTGGGGCTCGGACTCGCCAACCGCGAGATCATGACCTGAGCCGAAGTTGGGACACGTAACCGACTGAGCCACCCAGGCACCACTACGTGAACTTTGACTCTAACAGACTCCCCTGCAGTCTAGTGAAGGATGACTGTCATCAGACGTCCTCAGGCTTGAGAGATTTTAACCTGCGTGGGGTTCATGTTGTCCGCGGAGATCCCAACAACGAACCGTTATAACGTTGACTGAGTCATGCAATTGACACAGCCCTGTTCTTAAGCCTGTGTACGTATTTGGAGAAGAGACCAATGAAACTTGGGAAAGGTAAGGACCTGCGTCTTTCCGGTCAGACCCTGTGCGGGGGGGAACCCTGCACACAGATCTCCGTGGATGCCCAGCTCAGGTCCCGCCCCCAGGGATGGGACAACTTCAATCCCAGCTCTGTGCTAAGCAGACATTTGACACTGTGCCAGACGCTATTGAGGCAGCTCCTTAGGCTGAGTAATGGGACTTGGTTTATTGGGAGCCTTTAATTACCAGTCTTAATGGACAAACGTTTCCCTCTAGAGATATTCACGCAAGCACAGCTTTTGTTCACCAGGGACAGCAAGCTGCTTCCTCTTCCTGGCAGAGAAAACGTGGCTCCAGGGTGATGTTTATCTCTGATTGGTGAAATCCACCCTGCTCCAGCCGTGATACATGCATGTTCTTATTCCCCTCATTCAAAAACCCGCTCAGCCGAGTCTATAATGATGCCTGCTAAGTGACTGTCCCTTCGTTTTGCCTTTATTCTCTCTGTAGGATGGATATAATGACTTTATTGAGAACATTGTCCTAAGTACTAAGATTTACAAAGCAACAGAAGCATGGACTCATCACTTTCCGGGGGCAGAGTCTAACGTGGAAGGTAAAAGAAGTCCCCAGAGTCCAACTATCTGAACACGTTTCTATTTGTTGCTACAGTAAAAGACTTTCTTGCAAAGGATCATGGGAAGAAATCATCATACTATTAACAGTGAACATTTATGGGATGCCGTTTGCCAGACGCTGTGCTGCACCTTCTTCCCGAAATGTCTCTGAATCCTCACCAAGACCCCTAAAATAGCAGCTATTTGTCACCATCCCCATCTAATGATAATTGCCCTAAGATAACTTAGTAAGTGATGGATTTGGAACGTAACCTTTACAATGAGGCTTAAACCCTGTACGCTACTCTCTCGGGTTCGTGACATTCGTTCATTCGTCCATTTGGCAACCTTTTGCGTGAAAGCGTGAATGTGCCGAGGCGTTAGGAATAAAATATTACACAAAGCAAATGTATGCCTCTGCACCCTTGTCCTCTCGGAGCTTCCATGACCACATGATGTCCGCCAGCCCTGTGTGGTGGCCCCAGAGACGCACGGCTCAGGTATCTCTTGAAGACGTCCTGATGTACCATTTATGACGCCTCACTGGGAACCGTCCCGCCACTGACATCAGGGGTTCAGACGCCCCACGGTCTGACGGCAGCCTCGAAACCTGCGGGTTTGCACGCTCAGACTCTCCCCCCTAGGTCGGATCTCCTGCTCACACCTTCCTGTTCTTTGACCTGCCTTCTTTCCCTCTCTTGTCTTTACCTCCCTATCTATTTGGATTGATCAGAGTCCACGATCCCTTAGTTTCTGTGTTTATCAACGTGGGTGTTGGTCGTTTGGGAGGACAAGTATTTGTTAAAGCACTGCAGGACATTTGGCACCCGGGGCTCCTGCCCACTAAATTCCCATGGTCTTCTCCTTCATTGTGACAATAAAAAAACATCTCTACCTGCTTCAGACACCAGGGCAGGGTGGTATCCCCCCCCCCCCTCCACTGAGAATCTCTGGTTTGTCCTCTCAGCAGTTTCCTTGCTGTTGTCCGTCCATCACGTCTGCCTGGAAACACCCCAGGCCTGGATGACTAGGGCTGACCATCTGCTTTCTGCCAGGAGCAGGAATCTGGGTGCTGCTGGGAACAATCTCACACTTGGACGGATCGATCTTGCTGTCAGTTCCTCGTCATCAAACCCAAACAGGCTGCTGACCCTGATGGCAAGCTAGTGAGCTCACTCTGGCATTCTACAAGTTGACCATGAAGACCTTCTTCACTCTCCTAGGGGCAGCGGGGTCGCTCAGTCCCTTCAGCATCTGACTCTCAGTTTCAGCTCAGGGCATGATCTCGTGGTTCACGGGTTTGAGCCCCACGTCAGGCTCTGTGCTGACAGTTGCAGAGCTTGCGCAGGATTCTCTCTCTCTCTCTCTCTCTCTCTCTCTCTCTCTCTCTCCCTCCTTCTTTCTCTGCCCTTCCTTCCCCCACTCATTCCCCACCCCCCACTGCTCTCAAAATAAATAAATAAACTTAAAAAAAAAGACCCCTCCACTCTCTTAAAATCTCTTATCCTCAGCCTCCACAAACCGTAGAAGAGAATTTTGTCTATTATTGCACAGAGAGTAAATATTATCAGACCCTATGTCCTGGGACTTCCCGCCCACGACAGCTAATTCTTGATGTATCTACCCCCTCAACCCCGTCCTACCTCTGTGGAAAACCATCAGGATCCCACCTTGCCTATGGTCTCTGCTATTAAAGTGCATATATATCCCCTCTGCTCCACCTTACCTCTCTTCCAGCTCTCTCCTAACTGCATCTCATAACCAGAAAACATGTACTTCTTTCTCCAACACGAGAGATCCACTGTTTGGATGAAATATGCGATACAATGTCCCATAAGGTCTCACTAATGCTCCATCATGGCGAGGGGTTAGCTTGACTGCGGATTTCAAAAATGGCTGCCTTCCTTTGATCTCACATCACCTCTAAGGATGGTCAACCCTCTTTAACCGACTGCCTACCCCCATGGTATCTATTTTCTTCTCTCTCCCTCATTCCTGAATGCTTTTAATTTGAACACTATTCCCAACACTGCCATCAAAACTGATCTTGCCAAGGTCACCAAAGATCGGATTCAGCAGACATGTTTAGCCCTCACTTTGCTTGACTTCCTGGAAGCATCTGCCAAGCTGTTCCGTTCCTGTAGACCCACTTTCCACCTCTGGCTTCTGACACCAGTACCCCCTGATTTTCCTCCCACCATCTTCTTCCAATGGCCAACTTACATTTCTTTCTTTTTTTTTTTTTTTTATTTTTTTTTTCAACGTTTATTTATTTTTGGGACAGAGAGAGACAGAGCATGAATGGGGGAGGGGCAGAGAGAGAGGGAGACACAGAATCGGAAACAGGCTCCAGGCTCTGGGCCATCAGCTCAGAGCCCGACGCGGGGCTCGAACTCAACGGACCGTGAGATCGTGACCTGGCTGAAGTCGGACGCTTAACCGACTGCGCCACCCAGGCGCCCCGGCCAACTTACATTTCTAACTATCCCTTAAAAACTGGTATTTTCAAAGGTCCTGTCCTAGGCCCTCCTTTCTTCTCACCCCTCAAACTCTTTCTTGGCAGTGCCTCCCTGAATGACCTCACCCATTACAATCCATATGCCAACAATTCAGAAAAGCCAGTCCAGTCTTTTCTCCTAAACCGCAGACCCATGCATGCATTTGAGGTCATTCCACATGTTTATATCTGGCTGTCTTGCAGGCTCAGACTTATTTCTTCTATGTCCGTTAAGTTTCAGCTGCTGATAGCATGAGCCATTCTATACCTTTCAAGCCAATGGGGACTTCTATAAGGAACTGCATGCTTAAAACTTGTGGGGGAAACTGGAAAAGGCTCTGGGCAAGGTGTCCAGGAATGACACCCGGAATAACACTACAGAACTAACCCTCCAGGAGAAATGTTATCTTTGCCACAGCAGGAAGCTGAGGAATTAGAAATCCTCTGCCCCCCAAAGGGCTTAGTTCTGGCACAGCTGTGAAGCAGCTGTGGCTGGAATCACTTGACCCAGGGCCTCTTATACCCGCTTGATTTGCGTGAGCAGGAGGGGTGCTTTGGGATCTGCGGTCTCCATTTTGAATTCAAGACCCACGGGGGTATAGCTTCCCAATATTACATCGATGACTGTATCAATGGACCTAAACCACATTTGAAGCCTTAATTTTGAGGGAGCGTGGGAAAGGTGGTTTGGGCTGTTGAGACTCTGGAGGGCTGGATGGGCCGCTAGAAGGAGTGTAGAATAGAGGTCAAGTGAGCCAATATCCCGGAGCCCGTTGCTTCCCCAGCAGGCTACTTCTCTCCTAATATCCCGTGTTTCTGCCAATAGCGCTCCCTCTACCCAGCTGGCCAAGTCTGAAAAGAGGAGTAACGCCCCTGAGCTGTTCTCCTCCAGTCTGTACCCAATTCATGCCAGTTCCACCCCAAATATATTTTAATTCCATCCACTACTCTCTCTCCCATGTGGCGCTCGTCTCTCACCTGAACCATCACTGCTATTCTCACCCTAGTCAGGGTCTCTGCACCTTTTCTTGCATTCCTCACAACATAGCCAGCGCACTTAGTGAAATACAAATACGAGTGTGACACTTCTCGGTTTCAAATCTCAGTGGTTCATTTCATGTGCATCATGCACTCTAGCCGGTGATCTCGCTGAAGGCAAGTCCTGGGTCTTCCTGACAGCCATGGGCATCCCCAGAACGGTGCCCTTGCACCCCTTGCACGGTGCCTGGCGCAGAATAAATGCTATTGCCACTACGGCAAAGGTCACTACTTGACCTCGCTCTTCCTCGTGCAGTAATCCAAACAATCCCACCCTCGTGTGGTAATCAGCAAGGTTTCTTGCCGCCTGGTCACACGCCATAATTTGGTGAGAGAAACACAGCATTGAACGTCAGGAGTCAGCAGCGATATGTGCATCCTTGGGCTTGAAGTCAATCCCTCAGGATCAGATGGGCTCTTGGAGATGCCTATGTTGTGCTTTAAAAACTTTTGAGGGGAGGCACCCCAGTGGCTCAGTTGGTTGAGCGTCCGACTTCGGCTCAGGTCACGATCTCACCGTTCGTGGGTTCGAGCCCCGCGTCAGGCTCAGAGCCCAGAGCCAGCTTCAGATTCTGCGTCTCCCTCTCTCTCTGCCTCTCCCCCTCTCAAAACTTTGAAAAAATTTTTTTAATAAAATAAATAAAAACAAAATAAAAGACAAAAAGAAAAATAAAATAAAGTGAAAATTTAAAAAAATTAAGTTTGAAGGAGATAGAGGATTCAACTTGTCTTCTTGCCGCTGTGTCTTCTCTTGCTCTGCTTCTTATTCTCTCTTTCTACCCTCCCTTCCTATTGTTTTTCCTTTTTCACTCGGCCTCTTTTCTCTACTCAACCCCATCCTTCTCATTTAATATCCACTTCCTTGCAAGCCTAATGGAAACTTCCAGGGCCTTCCTTGGCCTCGATCCCCTGTAAGCTGCGCGCTTCTGCATCACACTTGCGTTCCGTGAGTGCTTCCTCTGTAAGGTGCTCTCCCTTCCCAGAAGCGCTTTTCTTCTGGAACCTTTGCCCCACACCTCAAGATTTCGCTGACAGCCAGGATTCTGCCAGCCCCATGCAGTTACGTGTTTTTGCCAGCGTTTTTAAGAAAGTCTTTTAATAGTCTCAAAACACAGTCTTGGAGCCAAATTCAGCAAGTCCCTGGAGGGATAAACAAGCTGCAAACAGACCTCAGAAGAAAACAGCAATTTTATTCAAGGTACTTCTCAATTTCACTTACATCAAACGTTACCACATCAGCCTCATGAGAGGAAGCGCACAGTCACGCGGACCACGGCCCGCCCGAGGGAGGGGTCCTGAGATGTTGCCCTCTACTCCGGAAGTCATGTTCATCACTTCCTGTATGGAATCACTGCCTGTGGCTTTGTAATGCCATCTCTTGGACTTTGGGTTGGATCCTGCCCCAGGAGGAGCTGAGAGCAAGCACACAAGTTAAGGATGTTGAGTGACCCTGATGCTTCTGTTACCTGTTCCTGTGCATATCATCTCTCTGCAAAATGGATGCTCTCATGTCTGACAGGGACGCTGCTGGGGAGGGACGCCCTGGCCTTACTACTCCCTCGCTCCACTTCCTGTAGCAGGAAACCTTGGGCAGTGAGCAGAGCTGTGAGCCCATTTTTTTATGTCCTAGATCTATCCCCTTTATTTACTTTAATGTTTATTTATTTACTTTGAGAGAGAAAGTAGGGGAGGGGCAGAGAGAGAAGGAGAGAGAATCCCAAGCAGGCTCTGTGCTGTCAGCGCAGAACCTGATGTGGGCTCGATCTCATGAACCTTGAGATCATGACCAAAGCCAAAAGTCGGACGCTTAGCCAACTGAGCTACCCAGGAGCCCCTCTCTCCTTTTTAATGATATGTGCTGTGGTTTGAGATGTTTTGCGTAGCTGGGACATGCCTACTCGCTTGCTGAGGAAGTTTATTCACCCGCTCGCTCAGAATTTCATTCGTTCACTGCACTGGGTACCTACCAGGTGCTCTGCTGTAAGAGTACATTGATAAAAGCCACCCAGCAGGCACTTGATAAATATGTGTTGAGTTACTGAATAAACGATCCTCCCCTCTTTCCTAGAACTTCTGAATATTGGAAATGGAGGAATGTGACTCCCGTCTGATGCTGTCTTGATAAGTTTAACATAACGTTAACTCAAACACGGGGATAAGAAGCCGGCAAAGACCTCTTTGCTTCGCGGCCGATGCCCAAGCTTCACCGTCTCCCTTAATGGCTGAAACAGGAGTCTTATTAGTGAGGCTTCCCCCCTGCGTATCCCTATGATGTCCTTTCTCCTCACCCTCCCAAGGCCTTGAGTCATTACCGGTCACCTCAGCAACGTCTCAGGCCAGACATTTAAATGCTGCTGAGTTTTATCCAAGCACGTCTAGGGAATGAGATTTTAAATCTGCATCTGAAAGCAACTTCTTTTTTTTCCATTTCTCTAGACTATTTTTCCAGAGCATAATAGCTCCCAGCTACTGGGGGCTTGCTATGGATCTTAGTCCCTAAGCTGTGCAAAGTGCTTTATATGAATTACTTTGTTTAATGCTCACACCTAGGAGGGTAGGGGTTCTTATTTGTCCCGGTTTCATAGATGGGAGAAGTGAGTAGGGGAGAAAAATGAATCTGCTCACAGTGGCACGGCTAGAAAAGGTCAGAGACCAGATCTGAATCCAAGGGGTCTTGGGCTGGAGAGCCCCTTATCAATTTCCACCCCTGCCTTTCATCAGGCAGGGGTCCTGGGAGGCCACCTTCTGTCTACAAAAGAGCCAGTCCACAGACCCATGTCCCATGCTTTCTGTTAGGACTTTTAAGGGGATTCAGAAAAACATCCCCCTCCTTGGTACCAATTGAGAATTGCATAGGATCAGACCAATGAAGCTCAGAATTTGAGCTTTATCCTGATGAAGCCAGGTTGCGGGATGTGGCCACGGTAAGGGACCAAAGGGGCCTGTGACGGCTCTCAGCCCTGCGGCTTCCGCTCCCACCCCCCTGGCCTAGACTCTGGGACAACCCACATGAGAGAAAATTCTGGTCTATAGAGTAGGCACGTGCATCGAGAACTGCCACCTCCCTCTGGACAAGGACAGAGACAGAAACAAAAGGCCAAAGCTCCAGGTCTCAGGCTGTGAACAGCACTACCCGACGGTACTCGTTTCTTGAGGCTGCGGTCACAGAACCGGGTGGCGTAAAACTACAGAAATGTATTCTCTCACAGCTTTGGATGCCAGAGTCCAAACTCAAGGTGTCAGCAGGCCCATGTTCCCTACCATGGCCACATTGCTGTCGCCTCTTCTTGTGCCTTCTCCGCTGTGTTCGCCTCAAATCCCCCCGCCTCTATCTTACAAGGACACTCGAGATGGCATTTCGTGCCCACCTCGAAAATCCAGGATCATCTCCTGTTATGACTGAATTGTACCCCTTGTAAAAGTATTTTGTTGAACCTCTAGCACCCAACGTGACTCTATTTGAAGATAAGGCCTTTAAGAATAAGTCATTAAGGGTAAATAATGTCTTAAGGGTGGGGCCCTAATCCAGCAGGACTTGTGTCCTTACAAGAAGAGGAAGGGACACCGGGGATGCATGCCCACAGAGGGAAGTCCACGTGAGGACACAGGGAGAAGCCGGCCATACCCAAGCCAAGGAGGAGGACCTGGGGAGCAAGGAGCCCCACCAGCACGTTGATTGTGGACTTGTGTTCTCCAGAACCATGAGAACTAAAGTTCTGTTGTTTAAGCTACCCGGATGTGGTATGATGTTATGGCATCCAAGCTGCCATTGAGAGGCCTGAGAAAATTAAAACTTAAAAGCTTAAGTTACGGGAAACTGAAACCTAACCAAGCTTAACCAGCTTGTTCCGCTTCTGTACAATTGCTTGGCGCGCCCATGTATTCCTGATCAATCATTATTGCCTGGCACATCCGTATATTCTTGATCAACCATTGTTACTTGGCACACCCGTGTACTACTGATCAATCATTGTTGCTTGGCACATCCGTGTATTCCTGATCAATCATTGTGATACCCGTACCCCCGGTTGTGGTCTGACCTAAAGGCAGGAACCAATCGAATACTGTTAAGTGTCCAACTTTAAACACCAACCAATCGCAGCTCTGTAACTGTGGAAAATTCCTGATTTCCCCATGAATTGTTTGTACCTGTCTATAAAAGGGGTGTAAAAACCTCTCTCAGGGCCTCTTGGCGTCACCGGCAACGGGGGCGCAGAGGTCCAGGTTCGAACCTGCAATAAATGACCCTTGCTGCTTAGCTTTGACTCTGGACTCTGGTGGTTTGTTTTTGGGGGTCTCTTAGACTCTGGGCGTTTCACCATGATGCCAAGCTGCCATGATGATGGCATCCAAGCTGATGGATACTAATACCCTGTAGCTCAGAATCCTTAACTTTTATCGTTATTGTTATCATTTAAGTATAATTGACATACAAGGTTATATTCGTTTCTGGTCTACAACATATTGATCCAACAGTTCCATCCATTACTGCAGAATCCTTAACTTAATTGTGTCTGCAGAGACCCCCTCCCCCCGCCGCTTTCCCAAATACATTAACATTTACAAGTTATAGGGCTTATGACTTGATATTTTACGATTGCTCTTAGGCGGTCTACGCTAAAAACCATGAACCAGTGGCTGAGCCCACAATCAGACCCCTCATTTCTCCTCCAGGGGAAAGGGTGAAAAAGGCCAGGGGCTAAAGGCTGGGGCAGTAACTTGTTGATCTAGTGCATGTCCATGATAGCAGGAACGGGCAGTGCCCCACCTCCCACAGACCACTGGTCCTCCAAGAGCCGGCCTGCCATTCACATTGCATTTGGAAAGCTCTCAGCCTGATACTTGACTATGGCGAGTGCTTATTTAACACCACTTGCCTCGACTCCCTGATAAGCCCACTCCGCCAAGGTCTGCTATGAACCAGATCCCCTTGCTCTATCATACAAGCAGTCATGTCTTCTGTACAGGGGCCCTGGCCACCAAATAATAATAATAAAAAAAAAAGATATTCTGGTAAGAAGATCATAATATTATCGTGTCCAGATAACTTGCCACGAGTCAGAAATCGAGGTGGGAACTAACCAGGATTTATTTTACCACCGAGGTGGGAACTAACCAGGACTGGCTTTACCTCCAACAGGATGGGCAGCTGCTGAATCAGCCAAGAAATGTTTTTCAGCCTGATACTTGGCATTACGCCACTGACTGTAGGTAAATAGACGTGGTCCCAAGCCTGTCACGGCCAGAAGTGTAAGGCAGACAGTATCGGTCTACACAGGCAACAGAAGAACAGGGCAACAGCTGTCATGTGTTAATAAGGGGCAGCAACATCCATGCACCGATTAAATAGAAATTGGCATTAAGTGGGTGTCTGGGAGGCTTATATATTGCATAAAGAGTGAGTTTCTACCTGGAGCAGGGACTAGAATCAGGGGTGGAATCAATATTATTTCTGCCCCAGGACTTACTACATTTTCTCTCACACCTTCTTCCAAAGTAGCCTAGACAAGAGTGGGAGGAATTCTCTAATTCTTGGAGAAATGAACAAACCACATTTAAAATTTTTTTAATGTTTATGTATTTATTTTGAGAGAAAGAAAGACAGCAAGTAGGGGAGGGACAGAAAAAGAGGGAGAGAGAGAACCCCACAGAGGCTCCACGCTGTCAGTGCAGAGCCCGATGTGGGGCTCGAACTCATGAACCACAAGATCATGACCGGAGCAGAAATCAAGAGTTGGATGCTTAACGGACTAAGCCACCCAGGCACCCCTAAGCCATATTTTTGAGCATCTGCCATGAGCAAAATACTATGCAAGCTAGAAAACACCAAGCAATACAGGCTTAGCACCCAATGTGAGGTCCTGGTCCCCGAGTCTATGTTGTCGGGATGGTGGCCCCTCCACTTGCCACGTGGCCGGCACCAGAGACAACAAACACAACCGCCCCAGTCTCACGTATACAGCTTAGTGCTTTATCTGCATCCTGTCTACTGACAAATTGGATAGGATCATCCCCACCCTACAGATGAGGATGATCATTACCAACAGCCAACACTGGTTGAGTCGTTACTATGTGCAAAACAACTTAAGTGCATCGTGTGAGGAGGAAGCTGGGTGGTAACATAGTTAAGGGGAGAGACATGGGGAACCCGACTGCCTGGTTCAAATGCCAGCTGGGCCCTTCGACGGTGGTGTGACCGTAGGCTGGCTACCCCCTCTGGGCTTCCGTTGTACCGTGGGTAAGTGGGGTAGCAACACCACCTAGCTATTGGGTTGTTCCTGAGGAGCAAAGGGAGGAATACATGTGAAGCACTTGGTAGAGTGCCTAGGGCATGGGGGTAGGGGGCGCTCATGGAGGCTGGTGAGCTCGTGACATTGGCATTTTACAGATGAGACAGCTGAGGCCTCAGGAGGTTTGTTGATGCCCAAGGTCACAGGCGATCGGGGGAGGAGCTAGGACACAAACCCAGGTAGCCTGGCTTTAGGGGCCAGACATTTAGCCACTTATCGGATACACCAGCTGTCTTTCTCACAGCTACTACGTCGGAGAGCCAAGCTTCACCCCAGGTTGCACTGTGCCATACAGACATGCCTTGGCCAGTGTCCCTCAGATTGTTGGTGACAGAGCTAGGATTGGGAAGCAAGCCAACTCCACAAATACCCCTTTTCAAATCCACTGTTTACAGCTGACATCTTCCTTTAAAGGAGACCTTCCTAAGCAGGGTGAGCCCTTGATGCTCTGTGTCCTAACACGAATTGACCCAGCACCCTTATGCCCAAAGCTGGCATCAGAGTCCCTGGGAGCCTGTTCTACTTTCTACAGCTCAATTTTGATGATTTTAAAACTACCAATCATTGTGAGCATGATCATATCCAAAACACGGTACTAAATATTTTTTAATAAAAGAGAGATGAGAGAGTTTTTTGCTCGCAAAGGAGTTTGCTAGCTAGGGGAGGAGCTAGGCAGGTACGCAAATAGCACAGAGGCATGAACAAGGTTGGGAGAACAGAAACAGCCACCCCTGTACGGCTGTCTAGGCTGCCAGTGGGAGATGTCCCACCTCCCAGGTCCGGGAACTTAGGAGACAGGCTGCTTTTCAATCCCTCTCTGAGCATGCTGGGATTGCTGAGGACCTCCCTCTAAGGCTTCTGAACAGTGTCAAGGACACCAGGGTCACAGAGCGACATCATTTGGCAGATGGCAGAAGCTGCCTCAGGGAAGGAGAAAGGCTGGTGTTAATGCCAAGCCAGAGAGAGAAAACATTTTCTGAGTTAGAGAGAGGGAAGTGTCCTTTTCTGAATAGAAGCAGCAGATGGGTCCAATATTCCAGAACTTTCTAGTCATTTTGGAGGTCATAGACCCTCTTGAACATAGAATGAGCACTGCGGACCCATGTCGCAGAAAAAATAGAATGCAGGCTGATACATACATTGCATAACTTCCGTGGCTTCTCAGACCTTTGGAAACCATCTGTGGATTCCTGCTGGGTCCATAAACCCTCTGTTAACAATCCCTACTTAGACTATTTTTTGTTAATGACTGCAAATTCTTTGTTACTCTTTCCCTCTGGAGTGAGGTCTAATGTCCCTTTTCTTGAATTTGGGCAAGCTTATGACTGCTTTACCAATAGAGGATGGCACCCAAAGCTAGTCCATCAAAGACCATTTACTTCTATCTGGTTCATCTGAAACGTTCCCTTTAGGAATGGCCCCTCTCAAAACCCAGCTTCATGCTTCATGGACGGGTCATGGGTAGGCACTGCTGTGGACAGTGCTAGCTGAGCCTCTCCGTTACGGGTTGACCTATATCCCCGCAAAGACGTTGAAGTCCTAGGTCCCAATACTGGTGAGTGTGACCTTATTTAAAAACGAAGTTTTTGCAGATGATCCATTCAAGATGAGGTCATTAGGTGGGCCTTACACCAATAATGCTGGTGTTCTTACAAAAGGGGGCAATTTGGAGACATACATGTGCACAAGAGAACACCACGTGAACACGAAAGCAGAGATCAGCATGTGCATCTATAGGCCGAGGAATGCCAAAGGTGGCCAGAGAACCACCAGCGGCTGGGAGGAAGGCATGAAATGGATTTTTGTTCACAGCCCTCAGAAAGAACAAGACCTGCCTTCTCCTTGAGCTTGTACTGTTAGCCTCCAGGACCATGAGGCAATAAATTTCCGTTGTTGAAGCCACCCAAGTTTGGTACTTTCTTATGGCAGCCTAACAAACTAATATACTATCCTCAGAGCCATTCCTGCCAGGGCTCCAGGTGGGTAGTGAAGAAGCCATCCCAGAAGTGGATCCTCTGGCCCCCAGCCATTCAAGTCACCTGCAGACATTCTGGTCTTCCCAGCTGGGGTCGCATACATCATAAGGTAGAGACACGCCATTGTTACTGGGTCTCCCTTGAGTTTCTGACCCACAGAATACATGAGTATAAAAAAATGGTTAAGGCTACTAAGCGTGGGGGTGTTTGTTATGCAGCTGTAGTTAACTGGAACACTACTGAAAACTCTTCTCGCCTCTGATAAGCCTAAATTAGGTTCTCTTCCTTCTTTGTCTGCACAGGGAACTCTCCTGATGAACTAATTTGAGCTAAATCTCAATGGCATCATAGAAGCCGAGAATTGGAAGGCAGCTTGATGCTCACATTGAGGCAGAAACAAAAACAAATTACCCGCAATCCCAACTTCATACAAATCAAACAGCCTCCATTTTCCCTTTCAATCCCTGTGCATACATAATGTGCAGATAGTTTATTCAAGATTCATTCAACACAGTCATAATCAGAGTAGACATAATTTTCAGGCCTGCTTTATTCAACTTGCCATTTATCATAGTATTTTCCCTATTGCAACATAGTCTTTATTTTAATTGGCTGCAAAGAATTTCATAAGTGATTATACTACAGTTTACTCAATCATTGTCCTTTTGGCCGACATAAAAACTTTGATGTGAATCTTCTTTAATTGCAACATTTTAATTATTGTTCTAAATCAGGGATCAGCAAACTATGGCCTGACAGCCAAATCTACTCACCCCATTTTTCTACTGCCTGCCAGCTAGTGATAGTTTTTAAGGTTTTTTTTTAACGTTTTACTTATTTTTGAGACAGGGAGAGACAGAGCATGAACAGGGGAGGGTCAGAGAGAGGGAGACACAGAATCTGAAACAGGCTCCAGGCTCTGAGCCGTCAGCACAGAGCCCGACGCGGGGCTCGAACTCACGGACCGCGAGATCATGACCTGAGCCGAAGTCGGCCGCTTACCCGACTGAGCCACCCAGGCGCCCCAGTTTTTAAGGTTTTAAACGGCTGGAAAAAATTTTTAAAGAAGACTATTTCGTGACACATGAACATTATATAAAATTCAAAAGTCAGTGTCCATAAACAAAGTTTATTAAAACACAACAATATCCATTCATTTACCCAGAGTCTATGGCTGCTTTCACAATACAATGGCAGAGTTGAATAGTTGGGACAGGGACAGGATGGCACATAAATCCTAAATTATTTACAGAAAACATCTGCGGGCCCCTGTTCTAAATACTTCAAGGCACCTCTCCTGCCCCTCAGGATTCATGTCCATGTTGCCTTTTTTTCCCACACTGTCAGAAATCTCTTTTGGTCATCTTTCTAACTATCATTATTAATTTATTCAACCATGATTTATGAAACATCTGCTCTTTGCTAAGTACCTGCTCTCGCCAGACATTGTACGGATACAAAGCTAAATGAGGTAAAAATCCTTGTGTGCAAGGAGTTTACAGTCTAACAAGACACTGAAGACAAAAGCACATATTGCAGTGTCAGAGGTGTGAAAGTCCTACGGGGCATTAGAGGGGCACAGAAGAAATGCCTTGGGGTCCAGATGTGTGATAAGTCCTGCCAGCTGGAACTTGACATCTGAACTTCAGAGAAGGGAATGGAATGGCAATCTCCTAGAAAAAACAACTACAGCATGGCACCCAGCTAGCGTGTGTGGGGAACAATGTGGCTGCAGTAGAGATGACTTAAGATCTCTAGTGGGAGATAAGACAGAGGAGGGAGATCTAGAAGGAGGGAAGGAGGGGGAGGTAACGAAGGGGAGAAGGGGAGGGACGAGTAGTTTGGGGTCAAACTGAGACACCCGTGGAGGGAGACAACAGGATACAAATCTGAAAGAAAACCAAAACCTCCAAGTATCTACCAGAATCATTTATATTTTTATTTCTCTTTGGCCAAACACAGACGAAACAGATTAAAAATTTTAAGTTCTTCTACCAAAGGGAAGAAGGCATGCTCTATAAAACTCCAGCACTTAGAGATGCCAACCAGTTAACCGGGAAAGGAAACTTCTCATGCAAGCCTTTGATATGGACTGCTACATTCCATCAGAAACAAGATTAAATTTGAGAAGTCTGGATGTTTCCAAGAGGACTTCTTACATCTATCCTAGTGGGAGTGCTTTTGGGGTTACCAAATGCAGGACAGGGTGGTTACAAATATAAATTTTTTCAGGGAGCCTGGGTGACTCAGTCGGTTGAGCATCCAACTCTTGATTTCAGCTCAAGTCATGATCCCAGAATCTTGAGATCAAGCCCCACATCAGGTTCTGTGCTGAGCATGAAGCCTACTTAAGATTCTCTCTCTCTCTCTCTCTCTCTCTCTCTCTCTCTCTTCACCCATGCCCCTCTTCCTTGTTCACATATGTTCACTCTCTCTCTCTTTCTAAAAATGAAAATGAATTAGGATTCCTGGGTGGCTCAGTCAGTTGAACATTCGACTCTTAATTTGGGCTCAGGTCATGATGCCAGGGTCATGGGATCAGGCCCAAATCAGGCTCCATGCTAAGCATAGAGCCTGCTTGGAATTCTCTCTCTCTCCCTCTGCTCCTCTCCCATGTTTGCACTTTCTCTGTCTCTAAAATAAATAAATAAATTTGAAAATAAATAAGTACAATAAAAATGGAAAAATAAATCTTTTTTTTCTTTCTATAATTTACTTATTTATTTTTGTAATTTACATCCAAGTTGCACAAGGTGCAACAATGATTTCAGGAGTAGATTCCTTAATGCCCCTTATGCATTTAGCCCACCCCTCCTCCCACAAGCCCTCCAGTAACCCTCTGTTTGTTCTCTGTATTTAAGAGTCTCTTATGTTTTGTCCTTCTCCTTGTTTTTATATTATTTTTGCTTCCCTTCCCTTATGTTCATCTGTTTTGTCTCTTAAAGTTCTCATATGAATTTAGTCATATGATATTTGTCTTTCTCTGACTGACTAATCTCGCTTAGCATAATACCCTCTAGTTCCATCCATGTAGTTGCAAATGGCAAGATTTCATCCTTTCTGATTGCTGAGTAACACGCCATTGTATATATAAGCGGCATCTTCTCTATCCATTCATCCATCGATGGACATTTGGGCTCTTTCCATACTTTGGCTGTTGTTGATAGTGCTGCTATAAACATTGGGATGCATGTGTCCCTTCGAAACAGCACACCTGTATCCCGTGGATCAATGCTTAGTAGTGCAATTGCTGGGTCGTAGGGTAGTTCTATTTTTAATTAAAAATGGAAAAATAAATCCTAAAAAATATATATAAGTTTTCAAATAAGTGTCTACATTCAGAAGAACAGGTAAAGTTTTATTCTTGTATTTTCAAGTCTTCCAATTCAGCTCACTAGTTGTTCCAAATGGCCTTACTCTTTGGAATTCCATCCTCATTCTGTATGAAACCCCCCCAACCTTATCCAGGCTTCCCTTTACAAATTAAAAGAGATTTTGATACCAAGGCTAGATGGAGTATTGCATTTACTGAAAGGTAAATACTGAGCATAAAGAAGTCTAAGGTCAACAAATATGAAGCTTCTACGAACTTCACTCATTCTCTAAAACTTACCTTATGAACCAACTCTCCTGGAGTAGTGCTTCTCAAACGTTAAAGTATTTATAATAGGCTGAAGATATTGTGAAAATGTAGACTCTGGTCCATTAGGTCTGGAGTGGTACCTGAGATTCAGCATTTCTTTTTTTTTTTAAACATTTATTTATTTTTGAGACAGAGAGAGACAGAGCATGAACAGGGGAAGGTCAGAGAGAGAGGGAGACACAGAATCTGAAACAGGCTCCAGGCTCTGAGCTGTCAGCACAGAGCCCGATGCAAGACTTGAACTCACGGACCGCGAGATCATGACCTGAGCCAAAGTCGGACGCTCAACGGACTGAGCCACCCAGGTGCCCTTCAGCATTTCTAACAATTTCCCCATCATGCTGATGCTGCTGGTCCATGGGCCACACCTTGAGTGGCTAGAACTTAGACTATTCCAGCCCCCTTTCATTATCCTCTTCTGAATTCTTTTTTTAATGTTTATTTATTTATTTTGAGAAAGGGGGGGAGAGAGAGAGAGGGAGAGAGAATCTGAAGTAGGCTCCATGATGTCAGTGGGACGCAGGGCTTGATCTCACGAACCGTGAGCTGAGCTGAAATCAAGAGTCAGATACTTAACCAACTGAGCTCCCCAGGCACCCCATCCTCTTCTGAATTCTAACGACACTTACACTCTATTCTCTTTAGTATTTCAGTCTTGTATTGTTTCCTGTTTCATGCAAGTTAGTCTCCCTGATTATGAGATCCTAAAGGAAGGAATCTTCCCTGATATGCATCTGTCACTTCAGCATGCAATGCCATGCAGCACATGCTAAGCAAAGTAGGCTCCAAAAAAAGTGTTCTGAAAAGTGAACACGTCATTTGAGAGAGCCCAGAGAAGTTTCCAGTAAGAGAACCAGAGCCTTGGGTAAAAGTACCAGTTCAGGCATCCTTACCATCTCACCACTTATGGGAGGTGGTCATGGTCTTGATATACAGAGTGGGTACAAATTTGCAAGCCTTATATTTGGGTGAGCAAGAAATTGAACCTATTTTTCATTCCTACAACTAAATTTAGTCATCATTTCAAGCTTTACTTTCTGCCTGATTGCAGAAAGCATTATCTTAACCACATTTGGGTGAACCCAATTACTTCTGGGGTTCTCTGCCATTTTAGGATTCCCCTCCTCTTTCCCCTCCCTTTATCAACCTTCCCCATTGGCAGTCCCACACTGCATCCTCCTCTTGGACCCCCAATATCCAGGGGTCCTTTTTTAGCCATTCCTTAATCCACTTGTAAGGCTCAAGAATTTTTAAAAAATAATATTTAATGTTTATTTATTTTTGAGAGACAGACAGAGACAGAGCGTGATCAGGGGAGGGGCAGAGAGAGAGGGAGACACGGAATCCGAAGCAGGCTCCAGGCTCTGAGCTGTCAGCCCAGAGCCCGACGTGGGGCTCGAACCCACAAACTGTGAGATCATGATCTGAGCCAAAGCCGGACACTTAACCAACTGAGCCACCCAGGCACCCTGGCTCAAGAACTTTTAAATTCCAAAAGCATGCCTCAAAGTCTGGCTTTAAGCAGGGATACTGTATGCTATTAGATCACAATATTAGCCATGAACCTGCCACATAGCACATGGAAGAAGCATTCTCCTTGTTTTCTAGGAGTTTCTCCACAAGAGAAGAGCAAAGAGAGTTCTCCAAATAAATGAGAGCTTATGTAAGCATGTTTCATAGCTGACGTGGTGTTCGAAGTTAGACTCGCCATAAAATGAATAATGTAACTATAAAGCTTAAACTTCAGGGCTCCTCACTTGCACAGACCCCTCCTAAGACCCTGCTTCTAATTTTGTGTTCTTTGCCTCAAAAAGGACCCTTCAAGTTGCATAAGCTTCAGTCTGCACAAAACTTAGATCTGCCCCCGGCGTATCATCAGAGGAGCGAGTGAGATGGAAAATGGCGACGGTATTGGTGAAGAAGGAACCAGGGACAGGGGACATAGAACAAAGTTCAGTGTCGTGGTGGACATGTGGCAGAATGCCCTGTGTGAGGTGCAAGTCTGCAGGTTCCTCCTTCTCCCCTTCAAAACCAGACATTTCTCCTCCTGGTTGTGTGTGCCTGTGACTGGCACCATTATTCATTTGGTCTGGTCTCAGAACCCACGGTCACAAGGGCCCCTCCCTTAGTAACCAGTGGAGTGGATTCTAGCCCAGCCACAGTTTTCGTCCATGCTTCCTCCTTTCCGGCCCCATCACTAGCACTGTCCAGGATGCCATGATAGTTAATCCCAAATCTTGCCTCCTAGGCACTGTGGCCCGATTCCCTGCTGTTCCTGTTTCTCTGGAGAACCCTGACTAATAGTGTCTAATACACGTCTGTAGGGTTAACCAAGCTGTTGTGAACAAGTGACATCCTGTACATTCAGGAGGCTTCTGGGCTGTGCGAGATTCATTCAGAAGCCCTCTGGTGCACTGGATCTCAAAGAAAGGCTGATTCAGCAAGCAACTGTTTGGTTGCAGGGAAGAGAATCCACTCACTCAAGAGACAGCAAAGGAGACCAGTTGGACGAATACAGAGACCTTCCCAGAACCCGAGGGCAGGACGTGGAGCAGATAGTACCAGCTAATTTATCTGTCATGTCTCTGGTTTGGAGCCACACAGTCACTCTCCCCTCCTGCGTATCTTCTCTGCTCTCCGATGGGAGGCCGGGTTGCTCTGCAAACTGTACTTCTCAACACAGTTACATTCTAAGGTACTTGGCAGGTTAAGACTTCAACATATGACTTTGGTGGGGGGGGGGGGGGTTGGTGTAATTCAGTCCATAATACACCACTTCCAATGAGGGATGTAAGTAGTCCACCCAATCTGAAGCTTCTCTTCAAGAAAATGAGGGCAATATTGTCTCTTATGATTTATGTGAAGGATGAGTAAGGGGATGGACATAGAACATAAATAGTAATTATTATAACTGCATTTTTCCCAAACAAATGTCAAGGCACCCACTTCCTGTGCTCCAGGGCGGTTCTTGGGTCACATTAGATGGCTTTCCTCCTGCCCTCTTCTTTTGTCTTTGGTTAATCATGGTCACTGCATATTCACACCTTGCATGGAATAAGTAGGGTATTTTAAACATCAATTTTATTATCCAGTTATGTTAATGGTGCGTGAAATAACATGTGAAGAGCCCATTAAACATTGTGAAAGAGTTTCCATTTCTTAAAATTGAGGGAATAATAAGAGAGGCCAACATAATTCATTGCCAAAGGGGAGAGAGGCTGACTTTCATCTTCAGATGCCCTTCTAGGAGACAAAACTTTCATAACTTGGAACTCAGCATTTCAAAAGAATTTGAGGAACAGCTCAGCCTCTTAGGCATTACCCGGCAGTGAGTTTTTGACCAAGAAATAATTAACAGTGTGTGTAAAGAAGCACAGGAATAAAAATTAACAGCTTGTAGTTGGGAGGAATTTTGATCCAGAATGTTAATTTCTGTTTTCTTTCATCAAATTCTATTCTGGTCTCTGATTCATACCTCGTTGTAGGACCACAGTCTGTTTGTCAGTTGCAGGTATAACCTGCTTAGAAAACGATGAAGGGTAAATCCATAAACAGTTCCTTTTGATCCTTCCCCCCTACCTAAGACTAATACCAGCCCCACCTTAAGCTCTCAGGAACTTCAGGCAACAATGGGTTCCAATTGCCTATGCATGAATTCGTGATGGCCATCTCATCTCTTCAGATTCTTTTAGATACTAGAATTATAGACTCCTGGGGACACTTTGTAGTTCTAGCTTCTAGGACATCATACTCTCTTGCATTTCCTTCTACCCATTGGTCAACCGCCACTTCTCACCCATCACCTTTGCTGTTTTCTCTTCATCTTCTTGCCCCTTTACTAGTGGAGACCCTGGGTGTTGGGCTTGAACTTCTTTTCTTCTCTATCTACAGTCACCTCCTCAGTATTTGCATCCAGTCTCATGGTTATAAATGCCTTCTATAAGTTGATGACATCTAGATTTAGCTCTCTCCCCCTGAACTCCAGACTCATATGTCAAGCTGCCTATGTGAATAGCTACTTGACATCTGAAATGTAACTCTCCCAAAATCCAACTCCTGGTCCCCCCCCCCACCACAAACTTGCTCTATCTCAACCAATGTCAACTACATCCTTCCAGTTGCCCCAGTCAAAGCCCAGAACTCTTGATGTGTCCTTGACTCGTCTCTTTATTTCATATTCAACTCCCAATCCAATCCAACAGCAAATCCTGTCAGCTCTACCTTCAAAACATATCCTGAGACTCAGTTACCCTTCTCAATTCGTCTTCTGCCCACATCCTGATCCAAGTTATCATCATGTTTCATCTTGACTGTTGTTCTTTGCTCCCCTATAAACTATTCTCTACACAGTAGCTGGAGGCTTCCGTTTAGGACACAAGTCAAATTAAATCATTCCTCTGTTCAACCCATCAATAGCTGCCATTTTACTGAGAGCAAAAGCCAGAATCTGTACCATGACTTCAAGACCCTACAGGATTTGGCCTCCCCTCACCACTGTCCTCTCTCTTCTTCCCTCCACTTCCCTCACTCTGTTCCATTCACACTAACCTCTTTATTTCTCAACCTATGCCAGGTGTGCTCCTTCTATACTCTTCTACTGTTTCATCTATCTGGAAGGCGTTTCCCCCAGTAGACACATAGGTCTTTGCAGCCTTTTGAGGCCTTGATGAAATATCACCTTCTGTGTGAGATGTTTGCTGGCCATGCTATTTAAAATTACAGCCAGCTCCCAACCTGTACCAGCACTTTCTCTCTCCCACCTCAGCTGTGTTTTCCCCATGGCCTTTGTCATCATATGACGTATTAGATGTTTTCTCCCATGTTCTGTTTACTTTCTGTCTTTAACACCAGAATGTAACATCCATGAGGTCAGAGATTTGTCTATTTTGTTTACTTCTGTATCTCCAGCACCCCAAACAGATTAAATTACTGGATGAATATAAAAATGATTGTTGGTGCTGGAAAATTCTTCAGAGAACATCTAGTCCAACCACCTCATAGTATATTTAAGAACACTGAAGCAAAACCAATAGCAATTTGTTTGATAACACATAATTTGTTAATGGTAGCTTTGAGATTAGAACCCTAGTTTTCTGACTCCAAATTCAGCCTTTTATCAAGTAAAACATCATCTATCTTCTGTCCAAATGGATTGCGGCATTTGGGGACAGAGATTCTGGTCTCAATTTTCTCTCTAATCATAATACCTGGCCTAGTTCAAAATAATTGTGATGAAAAAATATTGACTTCAAGGTCTTTAAAACCAGTGGCAAATCCAAAGAGTTAAGAGTATTAAGATGGGATTTTTTTCCTACTGAGATTTAGCATGCACATGACTTGGTTTATGAATCAGCTTCTAACAGAAATCATGATAACACTACACTCACCATTACTGAGTGCTCACCAAATTCCAGGTCTTCCATGTACCTGATCTCATTTAATCTTTACAGCCAACTTCTAAGGAAGATATTATTGTATTCTCGTTTTTAGATGAATAGATTTAGACATGCAGAGACTAAATAACTTATCCAACTCCATACAATTAATAAGGGGCAGAGCTGGGATTCAAGGTCATGTTTGTTTGGCTTGAAGCCATGTTCCAAACCACTGCACTGTACTGATTCCCATGGAAAAGAACCTTCAATTCCCACTCAGGAAGAAGATTTGATTCCAGGTTTCCTAATATGGCCCAGAACCTATTACTTTTTTTTTAATGCATGGAAACTTCCATTGTTTCCTGGGAGAGAGCCATTCAGCTAATCCATGTGCTGTCTGGAAAATGCTGACTCCAGAGCAAAAGCTTTTACCACTGGTTTAAGCAATCAAATGTTAAGAAGCCCATATAAAATAGTGAGATGAGCATAGAATTCTTTTCAGTACTCACATGGGAGTGGATGGGCACAGGATAGAGAGAATTGGCAAAAAGTGAATGAGGGTTGTACTAGACGCTTTACATGTATTATATCATTTATTTCTCATAACAACTTTTTGAAGTAACTATCACTGTAGGATTCTCTTTCTACAGATGAGAAAACAAAGGTTGAAAGAGATAATTTTCCCAAGGTCATCCAGTTATCAGGCTTTGAGCACAGATGAATATGATTCCAAAGCCATCAGACATTCCCTAATCTCTGCTGAGCAAGGTCAGAATATCTAAGTTCTAGATTTGCCACTGACTCAACTAAGCCTCAGTTTCCTTATAGGAGAATGAGAAAAATGTATCAGATCTTCTCAAAGCTTTAACCATCTACTGTTCTAGCTTTCCTCCAGCAAAGACCCTTCAAGGCCTTTAAGTTAATGGGGGGAAATGAAGTCATTGACATTCTGTAATAGGGAAAGCAGGCATGAGAACGAGTAATTTAGTTCACTTGTGACATGTACAGCGATAAAAGCATGTGTAAAACATATGCCCTCTGTTGATGGGCAACACAAATTCTACCAGACCTTTCTGTTCATAGAACAAATGCATTCACACAGACAGAGGACCATCTTTGCCCAACTGCCAAGCCACCAGCTGTAACTTCCATTTGTCTCATACTTCCTTTCTTGCAGCTGTCAAGGAACATGTGTCTACAAAAATGGGCCACGAGTTTGGAGTGTTCAGAAGGTGAGAAGAAGGAGGGATAAGAACATATTATATAACAGGGGTGCCTGGGTAGGCTCAGTTGGTTAAGTGTCCAACTCTTAATTTTGGCTCAGATCATGATCTCACAGTTCATGAGTTCAAGCCCCATGTTGGGCTCTGTGCTGACAGTGCAAATAACTTGCTTGAGATTCTCTCTCTCTCTCTCTCTCTCTCTCTCTCTCTCTCTCTCTCTCCTCTCTCTGTTCCTCATCCTCCACCTCTCAAAATGAATAAAATATTTAAAAAAAAAAACTTAAAAAAAAGAACATATTATAACATACAACTAATGATGCCTAAGTGGGATGGACTTCAGCTGTGTGCTGTGAAGGGAAGCCAGGATGGGACCAAGGGGCACAGAAATAATATTGATGGGGGAACATTAATGGGCAACTCCCTGTGCTTCCCAGTCAAGCCTTGAGATTGGCAGGTGTCAGGCCAGAGAATCTGGTGAAACCAAGAGGGAAAAATGGGGAGATGGCAAAGCGAGGTGAGACTGAGCTCACGATGCTGAACTTGTGACAGAGCATCCCTTTATGAAGATCCTAGTGGACCGTGCTGAGTTGAGGTGACATCTAAAAGGATTGATGCTAGGTGTCTGTTGAATTATAGGCCTCTTTTATAATTGGCCATGTAAACTTCAGCAAATACTCCCTTTGGAATGCTTGCAAAATGGTGATGGGAACAGTAGGATCTGTATTCAAAGTCCAGTCAACATTTGTGGAATGGAAGAATGATAACGGTATCCGGGTCGTGCCAGCTTAGCTATCTAGAGGGCCATCTTGTATTCTTATTTTGGAAGAGTTGCTGGTGTTTGGAATTGTCCAGTGAGGCTTAAAGACAGGCAGAATTTTGCCCTGAAGGGTGTGTCCCTGGTACATGTATTAAGGGAAAGATAAATCTGAGCGAACCTCTTCTTCCCATGGTCTGGGCAGAAGGCTCGTTTGAAGAATGCATACTTACAGCCGAGAGAGACCAAGAATCTGTTAGATTTTTAAAATAGATTTGACTGTGTGAATCACATTTAAGTTTACTCTACCATATTTTTTGCTACTTCTGTGTATCTTGGTATCAGAGGAATTAGAAATTTTTTAAATGATCAAAACTACCTTAAGGATTAAAGAAAAAAGCCCAACCCAGCAAGGCAGAGGCACTGATGGAAATAAGGTGACCAGAACACATGAGGGAGACACCTTAGTGTCACCTCACCTCTGACCAGGGGGCCTTCCAAGTGCGCTGGCCTCGAGCTTCGTACTTGGAAAGGAAGCCCTCCTTCCCAGTAAGGCATTAACAGCATCTTCTAGTAAAACTGGATCAACCCAGGAGGAGACCGACAACCCTTTTTCATTCTGTAATCCCAGATCATGTGCTTTAGAAAATGCCCAACCTTCTATCTTGTTGTTACTGACATGTCCATTGTGAGAGGTGAGCTCCATGATTGGTCTACATTGGGTCTGCCTTTTTCATGAGACTTATATTCATTTCTTAGGGCTGCTATAACAAAGTACTACACACTGAATGCTTCAAACCACAGACACTGATTCTCTTTCAGTTCTAGAAACTGGAAGTCCGAGGTGGAAGTCAAGGGCTTGGCAAGGTCATGTTCCCTCTGAAGGCACCAGAAAAGGATCACTCTAGGCCTTTCTTCAAGTTTTTGGTAGTTCCTTGGCTTGTGGTAGCATAACTCCAGGCTTCACTGGCATTCCCCTGTGCACATATGTGTCAAAATGTCCCCTTTTTATAAGGCACCTGTCATATTGGATTAGGGCCCAATCTACTCTGGTATCACCTCATTTTAACTTAATAGATTACATCCGCAGCAGCCCTATTTCCAAATAAGGTCACATTCCGAGGCCCTGAGGGTTAGGACTTCAACATATAAATTTAAGAGGTGATATAGTCAGTTCATCACAAGAACACTGAATTGATTACCTGGTTTGAAAAATCCTTTAAAGTTCACAAGATAAACCCACGTAATGAAAATATTGGGGTCCTATTTTATAGAGAATAAATGTGGCATGAGGTCCTTATAGTCACATCACAGGGGAAGCCTCCAGATTCTAAGGTATTAATAAGAGAACGACTTCATCCGCCCTCTCTCCATCCCTGTGTAAAGGTAACAAGTTTCATCAACATCTTTAGCAGAAAGAGAAAGGTTAAATTGTACATTTTAAAACAAGGTATAAGCACAAGTTGGCCAACTATGGCCTGTAGGCCAAGTCTGGCCTTCCATTTGTTTTTGTAAATGAATTTTTATCGGAACACGTGCCAACTATGGCTGCTTTTGAACAACATCAACAGAGTTATGTAGTTGCAATAGCGATGGTGTGGCCCCCAAAGCTTAAAACGTGTACCATCTGGGGGGCGCCTGGGGGGCCCAGTCGGTTGAGCGGCCGGCTTCACCTCAGGTCATGATCTCACAGCTCCTGAGTTCAAGCCCCGTTTTGAGCTCTGTGCTGACAGCTGAGAGTCTGGAGCCTGCTTCAGATTCTATGTCTCTCTCTCTCTCTCTCTCTCTCTCTCTGCCCCTTCCCCACTCATGCTCTGTCTCTGTCTCTGTCTCTCAAAAATAAATAAACATTAAAAAAAAAAATCTTAAAAAAAGCCCTTGACAAAAAATATTTGCCAACATCTGGGATAGCACAATGCAGCACTCAGAAAACAAGAGTCCTCGGGAAAAAGGAAGTTCTCAGGAGGTAACACAGGTGAGCGAGTAGAGATTATTTGGGATCAGGGGACCCGTATGAAAGGTCATATATCAAGTTCATCAAATTGGACCACCTCTCAAGCAGGTTGAGCAAACTCTTACCAGGACAGTCCTAGAGGGACAAGTATCCCAGGCCAGCAAAACACTCTGTTCCCTCTCTTCTCCCCAACAATAGAAGGTCAATATTCTATCTGCCCCCCCCCCGCCCCCCACAAGGCAAAGCGATTCTTGGCCAGCGGCAAAACCCTTGTGCCTATGAGATTTAATGTTGAATGAAACAAGTCACCCAACTAGGAAAGAGTAACCTGGCTCTTTTGTCTTGGTTTCTTCCCCGAAGGTCTCTGTGCGTGTGCTTTAGAGCATCAGTTCTGAATACCGGGACTGGCTTCCGAGGAACTTACCCCGGTCCTTTGTGAAACAAAAATAAAGTGAGTCTTTTGTAACACTATTTTCTTCCATTCACAATACTACTCTTTATTCTGGACTACGCCCTCCCGCTCTGGGGTTTGAAAATGCCCCCATCTGGGGCGCCTGGGTGGCGCAGTCGGTTAAGCGTCCGACTTCAGCCAGGTCACGATCTCGCGGTCTGGGAGTTCGAGCCCCGCGTCAGGCTCTGGGCTGATGGCTCGGAGCCTGGAGCCTGTTTCCGAAACTGTGTCTCCCTCTCTCTCTGCGCCTCCCCCGTTCATGCTCTGTCTCTCTCTGTCCCAAAAATAAATAAAAACGTTGAAAAAGAAAATGCCCCCATCTTGTAGGAAATGATGGTGCAAGTGGTTGGTAGCTGGTTTCTTTATTTATTTTCTTGTGCCCTCATTGGACTAAATAAAAAGTGGTCGGTCCGATTTTTTTTTTTTTTTGCCTGAAAACTCACAACCCCTACATATGAAATGTCCAGGGAACGTTGCTCTGGGCAGGACCTCTGATACACCTGCTTTCTTGCATGAGGGGCCAGCGATGGAGAGCCGGTGCTCTCAGGTCAGTTATCTCCAGCAGACGCTGATACCTCTGCTCCAGAATGGCGAGGGGTTCACCTCCATGTGGTCACCCTCTGCTCGTCTGTTACAGAGACTCAGCTGGAGTTAGCTGAAGTAAAAACAAGGAAAATGTTGGCTCACGTAGCCCTGCTGAAGAGACAGGAGCAGGGCTGGCCCCTGGGGCCTGCATGACCCAGGGTTTCCAACTCCCTAGAACGACCTTCTCATTTCTTATCTCCTCTTCCTCCGTGCTCCATCACCATTTGCTCACGAGGTAGGGGTCACAGTTTTTAGCAGATCCAGGCTTCCCTCTCTACAGCTTGGGAGGCAGAGAAAAAATGGTGGGCGTGGGTCAGCTTTGGTTGAAAAGTCCCTGAAAGAGACCGTGATCTGCCTGCCTTCGATCATATGCCTGTCCTGACCAAAGAAGGCTCACGTGCTGAGATTCCCTGTCTTACTTTGTCAGGCCTGTACTCAAATGTTCCACTCTCAGTGAGGCCTTCCCTGGCTATCCCATCTATAATCATACGCCTCACCCTCCCACCCCCAAAATCTGTCTTTTTCCTTATCCTGCTCTGGTTTTCCCATAACATGTATCACCTCCTAACATATATTTACTGACTCGTTAAGTTTGTTGTCTGGGTCCTCCCACTATGATATAAGTTCCATGAGGCAAGGAGCATTGTCTGTGTTGTTGATTACTATAGCTCAGTGTCTACAACAGGGCCTGGGACCTGTTGAGCCAGGGGCTCAATGAATACTGTCTATGGAATGAACTAATGAGTGGCTTTGACTGTTAACCTCCCCTCACTAGACTATAATCCTCCCATCACGTAGGGATTTTTTAAATCTTTCTTGACAAATCGCAGTGTCTGTAAGAGTACCTGACACCCGGAGGACTCTCACTGAACAGTTGTTGACTTGATGAATCGATGAATCCCCGTGGCCGTGGAGATGGCTTAACCACAGCACTCTACCTCCACGGCTATGGTGATCATCGATTCACTTCCCAGGAGTGGAGTTCTATTATTGTTCATAAATATCCACTGTACTTTCCCGCTCTTGAGTGAGGTGGACTTGAATTTGAAGTCCGAATACTGTGTGAGGTTGTAGCCGGTACAAAGCAATAAACTATGGCCGTCTACATGAATCATAGTACAGTGAGGATGTGTGCAATTGAACCAGAGTTGACAACCGTACCTGACATAAAACACCAGGCTTTAAAGCCGTTCTCCAATCTTACAGGCACTTCTCAGAGCCTGCCAGGATACTTTTGCACTTTTTTTCGACCTTGTTTTTCAAGAAAAATGTAGGTTTCAATTGATGAGCCATATTGAGGGCAGGCTATAACAACTCTGGATATGTATTAGCTTTCATACCTTCTGTTATAAACATTACAATTTTGTTCAATTGTTTGAAATCTCCATATGCAAACCTTCCATTAAACCAAACCTTTGATCTCCTACTCTGAATGCCTCCATATGACTTGTTGCCATGGAAATGATCACACACACCTCATTTAATTGTGTAAACGGTATGTCTTCATCTCACCAATAGGCGGTATCATTTTTCCCCTTTCTGCTGTAAGTTTTGATTTTAGCGTTAGTGAATTTAGAGCACCATGTTTAAGGACTCAGGTGTTTCAAGTCAACAATGAAATTCAATTTCTCTTGATGAGTTCATTAGACTCCTGATATCCAATAAATTCAGATGCAGAAGAGACGGTCGTTAACAAATTAGAACTTGAATTCACAAGCAGAGATTTACAATTTCAATTTAATCATTTGAAGCTCAGAACTGTGTTATCAGAAGATGGCAAAAAAAATACTTTTTAATACAAAATAATACTTAAAATAAATATACTGGGGCACCTGGGTAGCTCGGTCCGTTAAGCGTCTGACTCTTGATTTCAGCTCAGGTCATGATCTCACAGTTGAGTCCTATGTCGGGTCTGTGCTGACAGCATGCAGCCTGCTTGGGATTCTCTCTCCCTGTCTCTCCCTCTCTCTCAAAATAAACAATAAACTTAAAATAATAATAATAATAATAAATATACTTTTTAAAACAAAAAGTATACTTTTTAAAATATACTTTTTAAAAATTTTAGGTATAAAATCTAAAGAATATTAGATGCCTACCATAACAACACTTACTTGCAGACAACTCAAAATATATCTTGTATTTATCCAGTTTTGAGTTGTTGCCAGATACAACACAACATTTATTTTTTTTTTTTTTTAATTTTTTTTTTTCAACGTTTATTTTTTTTTGGGACAGAGAGAGACAGAGCATGAACGGGGGAGGGGCAGAGAGAGAGGGAGAGACAGAATCCGAAACAGGCTCCAGGCTCTGAGCCATCAGCCCAGAGCCTGACGCGGGGCTCGAACTCACGGACCGCGAGATCGTGACCTGGCTGAAGTCGGACGCCCAACCAACTGCGCCACCCAGGCGCCCCTGGATACAACACAACATTTAGGACGCACTCCTATGAAAACATTTTTTGTAGTTTATTTCAAATTCAAATTTGAGTAGGCAATCTGTATTTCTATTCGCTAAACAGGGCAGCCCTACTTATGAGACACTTATTGACCGTCTGATACTCCTTAAACCATTAGGGGGTCTCCCTCCACTGGGAGAAAAAGGAGAGATGCCACTCAGGAACGACGGGGTCTGTCTGAGGGATAAAAAGTCCCAGCCCAGGTCTCGTCTGTTGGTTCCTCAGCACAATACAGGAGCCTGAAAACTTGTAGCAACTAAAGACCCCATATCCAGTCTCATGCAGGGTAGAAGTAGGGATTAAGTCCTCGTGGTCTTAAAGTCCAGCGGCCGAGTGGTCTTTTCATGATATGGAACCTTCTTCTCAGGCACACTGTTACTCTGTTTTGACATTGGCAAGGGAATGCCACAGAACTTTCTTGGGCTCCTGCCCTGCTTCCAGTTAGATTTTCGGTAGAGTCTAGCCCCTGATCGGTAACTAACTCACTGGGTGGGCATTTTCTGACCCTCCTTGAGCCTTTTATCACAGTCTTCATCCCCAAAATGGGAGTGGCACTGACCTTATCAAACTTGTATGGCTGATGTTTTCAAATGAGATTGGGTATGAAGATATAAAATGTTACGACTGTAGGATCGCACATGCACACATCACATGGGCACTAGGTGGGGTTGTTATCACTGCCCCTTGGTGATTTCCAAAGTTTGCTCAGTCCTGTGTATAACAGGAAAGACCAGTTAGGGTGGAGGTGGGGTGGGCTGCCTGTCAGAACCGAAAGGCCTTGTGCTTTTTTAACATTTGGTTCTTCCTAACAAGAGCCCGGGACAGCTTGGTCCGAGGCCTTATCAAGGCTAACACAGTTTCACAGGCACAAGAACCCAGCCCGCTCTGGCACGGCCCCCTGGAACGGCCAGGGGACCAAACAGCTGCCTTCCTCCCCATAAAAACCTGTCTAAGAAATCACCAAATTAGACCTCAGCAGGGCATATTGAAGTAATTACTCACTGCAGTGAAACCAGATCACTTTTCTTTTCTTTTTTTTTTTTTTTCAACGTTTATTTATTTTTGGGACAGAGAGAGACAGAGCATGAACGGGGGAGGGGCAGAGAGAGAGGGAGACACAGAATCGGAAACAGGCTCCAGGCTCTGAGCCATCAGCCCAGAGCCCGACGCGGGGCTCGAACTCACGGACCATGAGATCGTGACCTGGTTGAAGTCGGACGCCCAACCGACTGCGCCACCCAGGCGCCCCAAAACCAGATCACTTTTCAAACCTGATCAAGTCGTTGGTTCCCATTCTGAGGCCAGGAAACAATAGGTCATGCCTGGCACACACACGTGCGTGTGCACACACACACACACACACACACACGCACGGAATATTATCCTAACCCAGAACATGCAAAAAAAAAAAAGAAGAAGGTAGAGCAAAGGAGAGAAATGTTCTTGCTTTGAAGTTTTAGATAATTGCTGTGTGCCCCAAGGACCTGAAGAGAGGCCAAGAAAGATAAGGTGTTGCCAGAGGGTACATGAACTCACAAATCTTTGTGGCTTTTATTGTTCGGGGCTAGGGTACTGGTCAAATTCTGCACGTCGATAAGAGGTGTGAAGAAAGGCTCACGCAGCCCCTCAGAACCCTCTGTTTTCATGTCACTTACTTTCAGTGGCACTTTCCTGCTTTTCTTCCTTATTTTCTCATTCTTTCTCCATCTTTTGTCATAACGGAGAGCTGGAGAAAATATGCATTTATATATTAGCACATGTTGTGTGTGAATCTCATTTCTTAGTGTTCATTTAAAAATCAGAAATAGGGGCACCTGGGTGGCTCAGTAGGTTAAGCGTCCAACGACTGATTGCGGCTCAGATCATGATCTCATGGTTCATGCGTTGGAGCCCTGGCACCACATCGGTCTCAGCGTTGTTGATGGTGCAGAGCCTGCTTGGGATTCTCTCTCTCTCTCTCTCTCTCTCTCTGCCCCTCCCCCCTCATGCATGCATGCTCTCTCTCTCAAAATAAATAAACTTAAAAAAAGATTTTGCCCTTGTAGACAGACATATGTCTTCTCAAATTTTTATTTATTTTTTAAATTCCAGTATAATTAACATACATGTGTTATATTAGTTTCTAGTGTAAAATATAGTGATTCAACAATTCTGTACACCTACTCATTGCTCATCAAGGTAAGCGTACTCTTAATTTTTTTAACGTTTGTTTCTTTTTGAGAGAGAGAGAGGGAAAGAACGTGAATAGGGAAGGGGCAGTGAGAGAGGGAGACACAGAATTGAAAGCAGGCTCCAGGCTCTGAGCTGCCAGCACAGAGCCCGATGAGGGGCTCGAACCCACGAACTGCGAGATCGTGACCTGGGCTGAAGGTGGACGCTCAACCGACTGAGCCACCCAGGCGCCCCAAGGTAAGTGTACTCTTAATCCCCTTCACCTATTTCAACCATCCCCCACATATTCCTTTTGAAGGGTGTGTGTGTGTGTGTGTGTGTGTGTGTATTAAAGATACACTGACTACACACACACACACACACACACACACACACACAATTCTAGCTTAACATATACTGACTTAAGAAACCTCAGTGCTAGTCTTTCTAAGACATTTCTGACATATCTGTTAGCCATAGATTATTAGTTACTAGGACTCTGTTCATATATACTATGGGACATACGCCAATATGTGTATTGTTTTCAGAGGGGAGATTCCAGAGAATAGAAAAGCCCAACCACCTCTCCAAAGTCCTTCTTGCATACACAGTTGGCAGCTTCCCCCTTTAAGCTCAAGACATTATTCCCACTTAATATGAAAACATGCCCGGAAGGGGTAAGATTTCAACGCTGTTATCCATCAGTATAAATGAGGCATCGTAAAGGAAGTTTTTTGCAAGGGAGAAGGAAGGAAGCAAGGCATGAACATGGAGTTGAGGAAGAACCGAAGGCTAAGGCCATGAGGATGGAAAGCGAGAGTAAGAGCTCACGCGCAAATGTGGTGTTTATATGGCGCCAGGCATCGTTCCCGGTGGTTCACCTGAGATGGGCGCAAGCATTTCTATTTTAGAAATGAGAAAAACGGAGGCACGAGGCATGTAAGTAACTTGCCTCAGGTCACTCAGCTAATAAGTGGCTGAGTCAGGCTTCAAAGTGGTCTAGCGTCGGGAAGTGCCATCATGCTCCCAAGAGGCAGAACAGCCCGACCTCCTGGTACTTACACCCTTGTGCAGCCCCCGATGACATTGTAGGAGGGCTGGTCTGTGTGACCAAGAGAACACAGCAGAAGTCGTGCTGTGTGGCTTCTCAGATTAGCTTGTTAAAGACACTGTAGCTTCTGCGTCCTTCGAGGAAGCCAGCGGCCAGGTCAGGCGCAGTCCTACGGACAGAGCCATGTGGTGGGAAGTGAGGCCTGCGGCCAACCGAATGAGTTGGGGAGTCGGTCTTGCAACCCCCGCAAGCCAGATTCCTGACCTTCTGCTCCCAGATTCCTGACCTTCAAAATTTGTGTGAAACAATAAATGTGTGTTGTCTTAAGCTGCTAGATTTGGGGATAACTTGTGACACAGCAATAGATAAGTAATACAGCCTCTTGGTATTTTTTTAATCCAATTTATCATTTTATCCAGGCTTGATGACCAGGCATGCCAAACTCTTCCCCGTACCTCAGTTGGATTCTCTACGAAATCAATGGTCACACGTATTCGATCTTAAACGATGCAACTCTTCTAAAGTAAGCCTGACCTCTGTGATTACAGTGGGGCCACGCTACAGTCCTAAGATGCTCAGAGGGTTCCTTCTCTGGGAATAAAAGTCATTCATTTTCAAATTGGCCTTTTAAAAAAACAATGAGGGGGTGCCTGGGTGGCTCAGTCGGTTAAGCGGCCGACTTCAGCTCAGGTCATGATCTCGCGGGCTGTGAGTTCGAGCCCCGCGTCCGGCTCTGTGCTGACAGCTCAGAGCCTGGAGCCTGTTTCGGATTCTGTGTCTCCCTCTCTCTGACCATCCCCTGTTCATGCTCTGTCTCTCTCTGTCTCAAAAATAAAATAAACATTAAAAAAAATAAATAAATAAATAAATAAAAATAAAAAAACAATGAAATTCCCATTTCAGCCTCTTACCCCAGAAAGCATAGCTCCCTATCTTCCTTCAAAATAACCCTACCACGGGGCACCTGCGTGGTTCAGTTGGTTAAGCATCTGACTCTTGATTCGTTCGGTTCAGGTCATGATCCCGGGTTTGTGGGATGGAGCCCTGCATGGGGTTCCACACTGAGCATGGGTTCTGCTTGGGATTCTCTCTCTTTGTCTCTCTCTTTCTCCCCTCTGCCCCTCTCCCCCACTTGCTCTCTCTCTCTCACTCTCAAAAAATTAAGTAAATTGGGGCCCCTGGGTGGCGCAGTTGGTTGGGCGTCCGACTTCAGCCAGGTCACGATCTCGCGGTCCGTGAGTTCGAGCCCCACGTCAGGCTCTGGGCTGATGGCTCAGAGCCTGGAGCCTGTTTCTGATTCTGTGTGTCTCCCTCTCTCTCTGCCCCTCCCCAGTTCATGCTCTGTCTCTCTCTGTCCCAAAAATAAATAAATGTTGAAAAAAAAATTAAAAAAAAAAAATTAAGTAAATTAATTAAAAAAATAAAAATAAGCTTATCAATGGTTAGAAGAAACGCCATTTTCCTTAAAGAAACCTGTAAACCTCTCTGGGCCAAATGATTAGTATTCTCATTGATTTTCTGCATAAAACACCCCAAACTTCATTACTTTAAAACTTCATAACAGTGATTTTTAAAGTATCATTGTTGAAGCTGTGGGGAGGGAGACAGGGTGTGCCTTGACTACTTTTTAATATGTATTAAAATTTAGAATGTGCCATTGGACTCTTATCCATCCCTTGTAACTTCTACAAATACTTGAATTAAATTTAATTGAAATTTATGTCCTTTGAGAATTTCCTAACACCCACTGAGATCGGTGGAGACCATTCCGGTGCCCCCAGGGTTGAGATTTACTTCTCTCTGAAATGATGTTCAAGCACAAACAGAAGGCATTCAAAGCAAGATATTTAGCCTCTCCTTTAAATAACAGTTAATTCATCTACTGTTGGGGCGCCTGGGTGGCTCAGTCGGTTAAGCATCCGACTTCGGCTCGGGTCATGATCTCACAGCTTGTGAGTTCGAGCCCCGCGTCGGGCTCTGTGCTGACAGCTCAAAGCCTGGAGCCTCTTCAAATTCCGTGTGTTTCTCTCTCTCTCTCTGTCCCTCCCCCACTCACACTCTGTGTCTCTTAAATAAACATTAAAAAAAAAAAAATTCATCTACTGTCTTAGTTGGCCTAGAGCCAGATTTCCTCTGCATCGTTCTACCTCTACGTGGTTAGATCAGGGAAGACCGTCCTCCCAGGGCCCTGATTTAAGCGCCTAAAGAAACCGACTGGAACGAGTACCCATGAGGCACAGGTACACATATTATTAGCTCATGTCACCCTCCCAACACCCCTTCAAGGCCCGCCTTTATCTCCACTTCCCAGGTGAAGAAAGTGAGGCTCAGAAATGTGAGCCTGTTTGCCCCAAACCACACAGTCAATGGGCGGAGGAAGTGGTTTTGAACTCAAGACTGTAGCCACCAGCGCCATCTTGCCTGCTGCCTATGGCCCTGGGGCCCGGAGGAGCTCTCCCTGGCTGACATCTGCTGACATCAGTGTGCTCTCCCGGATGGAGGCCTGTAGAACTTGGCGCCGCCCAGAAACTAAATGCTCCCCAGCCCTCCCTGCCCCTCTCACTGGGTTCTCTACTTAGTTTTAGGTCTTCCTTTATGGCCTTCCTCTCTTGAGGTGCTCCAGGGAAAAAAATAACCCTCCATCTCACGAACTTGTTTCACACGAAAGCTGGCATCACCACGCGGTTCACTTCTCCTCACGTAGCCTTCACCTTCCGCCCCTACGTCTTCTCACTTGCTGACCCCACTTGACGCTGGCTGTGTGGATCCACTTGTAGACTTGTCTCTCTGCCATACACACACATGTACACACACTCCACATGTACCTACCAGAGACACACCCCCCTCACGCACTATGCTTGCGTAGCCTCCTCGCATACACACGCCCCTCAAACACGTGTACCTCACACCATACACAAACGTACACACATCGACATCTCAGACACACCTCCCCCCTCACACCTATACCTCAGAGACACATACCTCACACATACCTCACATACTACACAGATATACCCCCCTCCCATGCACCTACACCTCACAGGCACACCCTTCAGACAATACACACACCCATCTGTATCTCATACACCCTCCCCCACGTTTATACCTCAGAGACCCACATACACCTCGCATTCTTCACATCCCTCACATACACACACTTCATACCACACACACACACACACACACATACACACCCCGCATATACCTTACCTCACGTACCACACACATACATACCCATTTGACACATACACATTCCTCACACGCCCCCCCACCCATATGCAGGAAACACTTTGTCTCCACTCTCAGGTTCAGCAGTTGAGATCTATGAATAAACTGATAAAAGACAGGTTAACAGGAGAAACGGTTTATTATGTATGCGTACAGAGACCTTCACGGAAAAATAGTGAAGATCCAAAGAAGCAGTTAGACCCCAGGGTTTATATATCATTTTAACAAAGAGCAATAAATTTGTGTAAGAGTGACAGGACAAAGGAAAAGGGGTCTAGGCTTTTAGGGGCAGTAAATTGAGGGAAAGCGAATAAATGGGGAGGGGGGGAAACTAATGGAAGATAAGGGTTGTTTAGTAAGGTTCTGTTCATGCGGACTCATCTCAGTGCTGTCTCCCGCGCTAAGATTCATTGTCCCCTTCCTTGTACGGGAGGGAGGAGGGGAGACCCCTTCACAAAGGGAATTTTATGCTCTGCCTTCAGACAGAGAGGAAGATGGCGGAGAGTTTTTCTGGTGGCTGTTTCTTCCCAAGTGCCTTTGGTTCAAATTAATCCTTATGCCAAAGTGGCATATTTTGGGGTGATCTATTCTGACCCCCTTTTACATACATCTTAAAGACGCCCCCCACACACACACATCTCGCACCACCCTCAAACACCCACCCGCTATATTTCACATGCTGTATACACCCCCCCACATATTTACCTCAGACACACACACATAAAAACATACATATACTGCACGTACTAAACACGTAACCGCTTCACACACACATACACTCACACACACACACACACACACCTCACATCACACAAAAATACACCCACCCCGCCTCCCCGGCTACACATGCCACACACATGTCACCCACGACACGCAGGCTGTCCCCAGAGTTCTGCCCGCTCGTTTCCCCTTCCTGAGATCTCCCTTCCTCAGGGAGCCCCTTCCTGACACCGCTCCTGCCAGGCTAACTCGGGAGGATCTCCGGGGATCCCATACAGCTCCCCCCGGCCTTCCCATCACTCCTGGGTCTGAGTCTGTCTTCTCCAGCAACAGGTGGGCTCATGGCAGCCCGAACCTTTCCATTCACGTGTGGGTCCCCCGCCTCCCCGCCGCCAGCACCCTGCACTCAGTACGGGGTAGAATCTGAGTAGAACTGGTTTCCGCAACCGACGAGTGGGTGCTGCTATTTCTGTGATAAAGAACCCACTAGGCGAATGGAAGCCGCACAGCCTTCTGATTCCGGACTCTCGGGAGCCAGACACGAATCATTAGAAGCTGACGCCTTAACTTCGGACCCGTGTGCCAATCTATGAAGTGAAGCTGTCATTGTAACTAGTTCCCGGCTGGCTGAGACGATTCAGTGGGGTTTTACACGTATGTAACACGACGCACATTAGTACTTAAACAAATAACGTTATCAGTCATTACACTGGGGACGAAAGCCACGCAGCTGTTTGTTAGGAAAAGCCAACCCGATATCTGGCCTAACCAGGGAAAACGCTGATTCCTCCACCTTCCCGGGCCTCTCTCTTATCTCAAGCAGACAGGTGTCCCAGGCACAATGGATTCCAGAAGAGCGATGCGCAATCTGGTCTCACTGGCCCTCACCTCTGCTCCCGGGCGGACCCAGCCCTCAATAAGCAGACCTACTTTCTGGCTCAGACCTGCACAAGTGTGCGCTTTCCGGCTCCTAACTGCCGTCTTTGTTCTGAACCCACACCGATGCCCGTTTAGCATGTCTGACAGACTGGTTTTTCTATTAGATGACTTTCTGAATAAATGAAAACCATTTCCCAATAGCCTGCCTCTCACACGTTTTTTTTTTTTTTTTTTTTTTTTTTCCCCTCTGTCCTCTAATTGGGAACACTTTCCAACCTCTCCAACTCCTGTCTGCTTCGTAGTGGAGCGGAGATTTGATTTCTTCCCTATTCAAATTTCCTTTTGAGCCAAAATGGTATGTGGGGGGAAAGATGATTGCCAAAGGAAAGGCCGAGAGCAGAAAAACACACAATTTGGTGAGTTAAAACTGGGTTAGTGGTTCATGTCTGGTACCAGGCCAGAGCAAGGGAGATCCAAGCGGGAGCCAGTCTGGGTGGGGGATGCTGGCAGGCCTCCCGATAACTTTGCACTGACCTCCTCATGGAAACATCTGCTTCCTCAGAGACCAGCATCCAAAATTGCTTGCACGACCTTTTCATCCATTGCCAATGCCATACATTACAGCGCATTAGAGGGGCCGGGCTGGTGGGGGCAGCACAATTCGCTCGCTGAAAGGCTAAGTGGGAAAGAGGGTGAGGAGGCCGAAGCGCGCACGATTCCACCTCAACGTGCTGGAAATACTTTTCGCTCCTCCTTTATGCTTCTGCGTGTGCTGCCTTCGGCATTTCCAGCCACCATGAGCACACTCATTCCTGGTCCGATCACCCTGCTTGATATTTCGTACGTTCTGAAGGATTGGCCTAAGAGGGATCGGGGATGGGGGAGTGGGGGGAATGCTTTCTGGGTGCTGCTGTCCCCACATGCTCACACTCCCTCTGGGGCTACCAAGCCACCCAGGGAAGCTGCCTGGAGCTTAGCCCAGCTGAGCAAAGGGGAGGGTGGGGAAGCCTGAATCCAACAGGAGTTGGGGCAGGGCTCCAGCTCTCCGCATCAGTGCATCTCAGCTGAGACCCGCTGTTGGGTCGGCACCACCCTGGGCACTCAGCATCTTTGCACCTTATGAGCTATTTGACACACGAGTGGAGGTTCTGACCCTATGGAACATGGACCCATCTTGCTTCGCTTTACACACGAAACAAAGGCACCGGCAAGAAATGGCACCGAAGCACGGATCAGGAGGGCACAGTATGTGCGAGAGATACGTACCGAACGCTTGAGCTGGAATAATCTCCTCGTCCCGGGGCCTCCAGCGCCTGATGCCTGGTGTGCCCTATGCTCTGCTTTACCAAGGACTACAGCAAGCACGAGACATGGAGAGAGGAAGAGGAACGGGGGTCATGAGCAATAGCTATCACACGGCTCGTCATGACTTACAAACGTTACTTAAAAAACTAGGTACTGCGTGCACTGGGTACTCAATTCAGCAGTACAAAAAGTATACAGGGCAGGGTAGGTCCCCCCCACCCCCATCCCCAGAGACGATCTCAGTGACCAGTGCTTTGTCGAGGCTTCCAGAGGTGTTCCACACACACGGTACACTTGCGTCTCTGCACTTCGTGAAGAGCAGAGCATGGAGACTGCCAAGGATCGTGCTGTGGCAAAAGCGTTAACTGTATCGTATTCTCATGACAGTCAACACCAGGCAGCTCCCTCAGAGGAGGGAGCTGGGTGACAGGCTGGTTTAGGTCACCGCCCACGTCAGCAGCCAAGTCTTTATTGGATGCCGATGAGGCTGAATTCGTTTGCAAAGGCCGCCATAACAAATTGCCACAACCCAGGTGCCTTACAGCAACAGTTTATTCACGAGGAGTTCTGGAGCCCAGAGGTCTGAAATCGAGGTGTCGGCAGGGTCGGTACCTTTGGGAGCTCTGAGGGAGCTGTCCCGGGCTCTCTCTCAGCTTCTAGTGGAGGCCAGGAATCCTGGCATGCCTCGGTTGTGATAGCATAACTTCGGTGTGTCTCTTTATACCTGTGTGTGTCCTCATATGTCTGTGTCCAAAGTTCCCTCCTTTTATAAGGACACCAGCCATTGGATTTAGGGCCCACCCTAAAGCTTTTCCTGGTCACCTCCCCATAACCAGCCCCTTCTGTCTTTTGTTTCTGCAGAAGGCAGTATTTACGCCTAAGTTCTAAGCCACCTCTGAGAGTTCCTTATTTTTCCCTCAGTCTCTCCCCTGGACACATGACAGGTACATGCTAATAAACTTCTGCTCGTCTTTATTTATCTGTCTTTCGTCGTGGGGTCCCCAGCTGAGAACTTAGCAGGGTAGAGGAAAGCCCTTTTTCCCCCTCTACAACTTCACCTCCACTGAACTAATCAAGTCTGCAAAGCCCCTGCTTCTGCATAAGCTCACGTTCACAGGTCCCAGGGGGACACAAACTTCGGAGGACACTAGGCAAACCCAGCACAGTGGCCTTAGCGAGTCACGTAACCCTTTTCAGCTCCAGATTCTTCATCTGTACGTCAAAGGGGTCCTGTGGGGATGAAGTGCAAAGACCCACCAAAGGCACTCAGCGCCCCGTTTGGCGATCCGTGAATGTTAGCCACTGCTGTGCCTCAGCGACATCATCATCTTCATCTTCACCCACTGGAGTGATAGGGTCTGGGGGGGGACGCCAAGAAGGACCGCACACGGTCTCTGCCCCCAAGGAGTCTACAGTCTAGCTGTGGAGGCTACAGACACCTCGTGCGTACTAAACGCTAAACTCTCGGGACCCGTCGGCGCCGCAGAGGAAGACAAGGCCGTGTGGACGCGTGGGTTTGACAGATAACACAGAAGGCGCCACCTGTCGGTGAGCTTAGAGGACCTTCAGGGAGCAACACGGGCCCCTCCAGAGCTGCTATCTATGCCTCAAGGGGAGCACCTCTTCGTTCCCAAATGGAACCTGGCCAAGGACACACGGTCTTACCGTTGGTGACGCTGAGGGGCTTTCAGCTCTGCCTTGGAAAAGCACACCTCTGGTGAAAATAACACCATGTGTCAGTCTGGCAAAAGGTCTTTGAGATTTGGGGTCCCCGGGAGGTGGAATCCCCTGACCTCCTTTACTTACCTCAAAATTCAGACCGAGAACCTCAGGCCCACAATGGGTAGGGCTCATCCCTTCTTTTTTAATTTTTTAAATGTTTGTTTCTGAGACAGAGAGAGCCGGAGCACGAGTAGGGGAGGGGCAGAGAGGGAGGGAGACACAGAATCCAAAGCAGGCTCCCGGCTCGGAGTTGTCAGCAGAGAGCCCGACGTGGGGCTCGAACTCACAGACCATGAGATCATGACCTGAGGTGAAGTCGGTCACTCAGCCGACCGAGCCGCCCAGGCGCCCCTTGGGCTCATCCCTTCTAAATGTGTAACACCCATGCAATCTGCACCGTGGAATCTGTAGAACATGGTATTTGAATGCTACTTACCCGTGCTGGAAAGCCTGAAGTGCTGGTGAGGATCGTAGCAATGGAAAAGACCAGAAGTCAAGAGTGTGTGTTGTGAAAATCACGCTTGGGAGCACTCGGTGCTTCTTGAACTTGCCAGTGTAATTGGCACTTGTAGCCCTCACATCTGGGGAGAAGCTGGAAAACCAGCCACACCATCAGCCATGCTGCACGCTTCTGAAGTGTTCTGCTGAGGCAATTGTCTTTCATCTGCAGCGGGCCTTGCCTTTCATGTTAGTGTTATAAATAAGATGAATCCTATTCATCCTCGAGAAGGGGCTAAAAGGCAAGATTGTTCCTCCCCTAATAGGTTTCCCTGGGAAAAAAATAATCTGATTGGGTTTCTTTGATATGAAATGAAAGATGAGTTGACTGGAGTTTAGTGTTTTTTCTTTGAAGAATTCTCCAGTGCACAGAGTTAGGGGACAACATGATATAGTCAGTGGCTACCTAGCAGTGGGTTATATCCTCAAAATACAGGTGTGAGTGGCTCTGTGGACCTCATGGTGCCACAGGGCCTGGGTTCATAGATCGGCCCACCAAAACCTCCATACATCCATTATATCTTTACTGTACCTAGTAATCTTAGCCCAAAATCTCGGTCCTCTACGTAGAGGTCAAACATACAGTGATAAGATAGCCAGAATTTCCTAGAAGGGTTTGGATACTAACTCCTTCCCACCAAATGGCCGGTTCATATATCCTGGTATTCCTTTCAAAAATACGTCGGCTGTAATCTTTGAGTGTGGTATGGAGGGGTGAAAAGATGAAGAGGAAGAATGCTCCTTTAAAATTCCAAGGTGTAGGGGCGCCTGGGTGGCTCTGTCGGTTGAGTATCCGACATCGGCTCAGGTCATCATCTCACAGCTCATGGGTTCGAGCCCCGCATCGGGCTCTGGGCTGACAGCTCAGAGCCCGGAGCCTGCTTCTGCTTCTGTGTCTCCCTCTCCCTCTGCCCCAACACACTCGCATTCTGTCTCTGTCTCTCTCAAAAATAAATAAACATTAAAAAAAAATTTTAAATTCCAAGGTGTAGAGGAAGACCTCACCAACTCTTTAAAAAGATAAAGGACCTCCTCCTATCTTACCTTCTGTACCTTTCTCCCGCCTCCTAGTAAAAATGATAATTGTGACAATAATGATGTTGACACCACTAGTAATAATAATACAATGAGGATGAAAACTAATATTCACAGAGAGTGTAATGTTAGGCACTGTGCTAAATGCTTTACAGGTATCTTCTCATTTAACCCTGCCAGCAACGTAATCAAGTCAGTCCCATTATTATCCCCATTTTACAGATTAGCAATGGAGACCCAAGGTCATACGGCTGGAATTCAAGTTCAGCAGTCAGCTCAGGGTCTCACACCCTTCAATAGTACCCTGGGTCTTTTGCATCCTTCTCATGGTATTGAATTCCTTGAAACGTGCACACAGAAACGGTTTAAACACTGTGGAAAAAACCAGAAGAGGCCAGGACCTGTGGAGACTTCCAGGAAGGAGACGGCATCTGCAGGTGGAGGTGGGATGATGTCCCATCGGCAGTTATGCACAGAGGCTGACGGCAGGCAGGTGATGTTAGAATGTAAGGACAGAATATAGAACTCCCGGAAAGAGGCACTTCAGAGACTCAGAAAGACAGGAAGTACGAGACCTTCGTCAGCCGGCAGGGAGGGTCAGCCTCTGGACAAAGATTCAGAGACAGTCCCTGATATTTGTGAGTGTGGAACCCCCAAGAAACCTGGTTACCAGCAAAGTCCAAGTCAGGCCACAACATGGGATCACTGCCCGGTCTCCTGATTATTGGAGGGA